>NW_027532067.1:414450-567460 GCF_008692635.1 Crocuta crocuta
CCACTTGAGGAACATTAAACAAAATACTTGACCAGTACTTCTTAAAATGGTCAAGATCATCAAACACTACGAAAAGTCTAAAAACCTGTCATAGTGAAAAGAAGCCCTGAAATGAATTTTGAAACATAAAAAAACAGACATTTGGTAAAAACTGAGATGCAAATAAAGCATGGATGTTAGTTAATAATTATATATTGATATTGATTCATTAATTGTGACAAATGTACCACACAAATGTAAGATAATAATAACAATAATAATGATAAAAGGAGTAATTGGATATGACATATATGGAACTCTTCTGTACTATCTTCTCAAATTTTCTATGAAATGATATTCCAAAAATTAAAAATACTTAAAAATAAAAGAAAACATAAAATCTAAGTCTGAAGTTAAGCACAAAAGAAAAACCTGGTCTTTTAAATGTGTGTTATCACAACAGAAAATATGTATAATCAATGACTCTTATCACCTAATCCTTCTCTATGACTATTACAATAGAATCATCTATATTTTAAAAAAATTGATTAGGCATCAAACATAGAAAGGGATGTATATAGTAGGCAAAGGGAAAGCAATAACTGTGAAAGAAATAAAATTATAGAGTTGAGATGAGGGAGATAAAACTAAAGGGTGAAGTTGGAGTCATGTCATGAATGTCTATGAATGATATAAATGTTTGTACTTAATCTCATAGGATATGGGGCATTGCTAGGGAATATTTGTAGGGGTATTGAATATGACTCACCCAAATCCATTTTACTACCCCCTCCCATTGCATAGCAATAACTAAGTTGGAGGAAATGAATCCCAACTCCAGAAGTGAGTCCTGATCAGCCTACAGCAGTTATGTCGACCTATCTGCCTTGCCATTTAAATACAGGGATGGGAACACCTACACAAATTTGATTCAATGAAAGGACAGAAAGATTTGTCAGTGGCTTCAGGATAGGAATTCCCTTACTATCAAGAGAGAATTTTTTGTATAGATCAGAAAGTTTGGGCCTCTGGATGCTATTTCAACCATCTAAAACCACAAAAGGAAGAATCCCAACTGGGAAAAGCTGAACTAAAAAAGTTACCATGATCAAGTTGTACATTAACTCCAACCTATTATATATTTCCAGTTCTATGTGTCAATGAAACCCTTGTTACTCCATCCAATGGGAATCACATTTATTTGAGAAAGAGTGTGTTTGGGGATGGGGCAGAGGGAGAGAGAGAGATAAAGAATCTTAAGCAGGCTCCAGGCCCAGTGTGAAGCCTGATGAGGGGCTTGAATTCACAACTGAGATCATGACCTGAGCCAAAAACAAGAGTCAGACACTTAACAAACTGAAACACTCAGGCACCCCTATGAATCACATTTCTATTCCTTGGAGCTCAAAGCATCCTACCTAATAAATGTTTTAATAAGATAAAAGTCCTTTTTATAATTGATTTAAGTCATCCTGTCTGATAATAGAACTACTCTAGTCTATCCATCTGTTTATTATTCATGATTTTTAACGAGACTGTAGGTCAAGCACCCCCTTCCAAGTATAATTTTGAATGCAACAGGAGAACTTTGTTAATTATATTAAGACTCTTGTACAGAAGTTAGCACAGATGCTAAATCAAATCTATTTTCCAAAGTAGGTCATAAAAATGATTCCCATGTAATATTAAGATTCCTACACCAGTCTACAATATACTCTAGGAAATAAATGAAGAATGAGGGGAAAGAGATCCTAGAAATCATATAGGGAGAGGGGTGTATAAATGAAAGAAAGAGGAGAAATTTAAGTATTAAAAAAAGGGAACTGAGAGACAAGGGAAACTTGGGTCAGGGCATGGGACAGAAATATGAAAATAGGAGTCAAAGGAAAGCTATGTATGTGCACACACTTGGGAGCCCTAGCACCCACAGTCTATTGGATTTTATCAATTCATCCAATGTGAGTTCCTGTTAAATTCAAAAGTAGTTTTTCTTTTTTACAGTTTTGAGGTATATATTTTTTTCAAGAGTAGAATTTAGAGATTCATCACTTATATACAACACCCAGTGCTCATGCCAACAAGTGCCCCCCTTAACGCCCATCACCCATTTAGCCCATTTCTCCTCCCAACAACCCTCCAGCAACCCTCAGCTTGTTCTCTGTATTTAAGAGTGTCATATGGTTTACCCTCGCTCTCTGTTTTTGTCTTATTTTTCCTCCACTTCCTCTATGTTCATCTGTTGTACTTTGTAAATTCCACATATGAGTGAAATCATATTATATTTATCTTTCTCTGACTAACTTATTTGGCTTAGCATAATACATTCTAGTTCCATCCACGTTGTTGCAAATGGCAAGATTTCATGATATCTGATCACTGAGTAATATTCCTGTGTGTGTGTGTGTGTGTGTGTGTGTGTGTGTGTTGTGTGTGTGCATTACATCTTCTTTATCCATTTGTCAATCAATGGAAATTTGGGCTCTTTTCATAATTTGGCTATTTTTTATAGCACTGCTATAAACATTGGAGTGCATATGCCCCTTTGAATCAGCATTTTTGTATCCTTTGGATAAATACCTAGCAGTGCAATTACTGGACCATAAGGTAGTTCTATTTTTAATTTTTTGAGGAACCTCAATACTGTTTTCCAGATTGGCTGCACCAGTTTATTCCCACAAGCAGTGCAAAAGTGATCCCCTTTCTCCATATCCTCGCCACCATCTGTTGTTTACTAAGTTGTTAATTTTAGCCATTCTGACAGGTGTGAGGTGATATCTCCTTGTGGTTTTGATTTGTATTTCCCTGATGATGAGTGATGTTGATTTTTTTTTTCATGTTTCTATTAGCCATCTGGATATATTCTTTAGAAAATTGTCTGTTCGTGTCTTTTGCTCATTTCTTCACTGGATTATTTGTTTTTGGATTATTGAGTTTGACAAATTCTTTATAGACTTTCAGATACTAACCCTTTATTTGATATGCCATTCTCAAACGTCTTCTCCCATTCTGTTGGTTGCCTTTTAGTTTTGTTGATTGTTTCTTTTGCTGTGCATAAGTTTTTCATTTTGATGAGGTCCAATAATTCATTTTTGCTTTTGTTTCCTTTGCCTCCAGAGATGTGTCTAGTAAGAAGTTGCTGTGGCCAAGATAAAAGGGGTTGTTGCCTGTTGTCTCCTCTATGATTTTCATGGCTTTCTATCTTACATTTAGGTCTTTCATCCATTTTAGTTTATTTTTGTGTATGGTATAAGAAAGTGTTCCAGGTTCATTCTTTTGTATGTCACTGTCCAGTTTTCCCAACACCATTTGCTGAAGAGACTGTTTTCCCCCATTGGATATTCTTTCCTGCTTTGTCAAAGATTAGTTGCCCATACATTTGTGGGTCCATGTCTGGGTTCTCTATTCTGTTCCATTGATCTATGTGTCTGTTTTTGTGCCAGTACCATACTGTCTTGATGATTACAGCTTTGTAATACAGTTTGAAGCCTAGATGCCTCCACCTTTGGTTTTCCTTTTTTTAACATCACTTTGGCTATTCAGGGTCTTATGTGGTTCAATACAAATTTCAGAATTGTTTGTTCTAGCTCTGTGAAGAACGCTGGTGTTATTTTCATAGGGATTGCATTGAATATATAGATTGTTTTGGGTAGTATTAACATTTTAACAATATTTGTTCTTCCAATCCATGAGCATGGAATCATTTTCTATTTCTTTGTGTCTTCCTCAATTTCTTTCATTAGCCTTCTATAGTTTTCAGCATATAGATTTTTTACCTCTTGCTTAATTTTATCTCTAAATATCTTATGGTTTATAGTGCATTTGTAAATGGATCAGTTCCTTGATTTCTCTTTCTACTGCTTCATTATTGGTATACAGAAATGTCATAGATTTATGTATGTTGATTTTATATCCTACAAACTTTGCTGAATTCAAGTATCAGTACAAGCAGCTTTTTGGTGGAGTCTTTTGGGTTTTCCATGTAGATTATCATGGAGTCTGCAGAGTGAATGTTTGATTTCCTCCTTGTCAATTTGAATGACTTTCATTTATTTTTTGTTGTTTGATTGCTGAGGCTGGGACTTCAACACTATGTTGTACAACAATGGTGAGTATGGACATCCTTGTTGTGTTCCTGACCTTGAGAGTAAAGTTCTGTTTTTCCTCATTGAAGATGATATTAACTATGGGTCTTTTGTATATGACCTTTATGATCTTGAGGTTGTTCCTTCTATCCCTACATTTTTTAATTGCTAAAGAATGTTGTATTTTGTCAAATGCTTTTTCTGCGTTTATTAAGAGGATCATGTGATTCTCATCCTTTCTTTTATTAATGTGATGTATCATATTGGTTGATTTGCAGATATTGAACCAGCCTGGCAGCCCAGGAATAAATCCCACTTGATAGTGGTGAATAATTCTTTTAATGTAACATTGGAATTAATTTACTAGTATCTTGTGGAGAATTTTTGTATCCATGTTCATCAGGGAAACTGGTCTTAGTTCTTCTTTTTAGGAGGGTCTTTTTCTGATTTGGGAATCAAGGTAAGGCTGGCCTCATAGAATGGGTTTGGAAGTTCTCCTTCCTTTTTTCTTTTCTTTTTCTTTTCATTTCATTTCATTTCTTTTCTTTTCTTTTCTTTTTCTTTTTTTTTCTTTTTGAACAGCTTCAAAAGAATAGGTGTCAACTCTTCTTTAAATGTTTGGTAGAATTCCCCCTGAAAAGCATTCTAGCCCTGGACTCTTGTTTGTTGAGAGTCTTTTTAATTAGTAATTCAAGTTTTTTACTGGTAATGGGTTTGTTCACATTTTCTATTTCTTCCTGTTTCAGTTTTAGTAGTTTATATATTTCTAAGAATTTGACCATTTCTTCCATATTGCCCAATTCGTTGGCATACGGTTGCTCATAATATTATCTTATTATCGGGGCACCTGGGTGGCTCAGCTGGTTAAGCGTCCAACTTCAGCTCAGGTCGTGATCTCACAGTTGGTGGGTTCAAGCCCCATATAGGTCTCTGTGCTGACAGCTTCAGAGTCTGGAGCCTGCTTTGGATTATGTGTCTCCCTCTCTCTCTGCCCCTCTGCCTCTCTCACTCTGTCTCTCTCTCACTCTCAACTATTAAAAAACCATTTATAAAATATTATCTTATTATCATTTGTATTTCTTTGGTGTTGGTTGTGATCTCTCTTCTTTCACTAGTGATTTTATTTACTTGAGGCCTTTACTTCTTTTTGATAAATCTGGCTAGGGGGGTATCAATTTTGTTAGTTCTTTCAAAGAACCAGCTCCTGGTTTTGTTTATCTGTTCTACTGGTGTGTTTTTTTTTTTTTTTCAATATCATTGATTTCTGCTCTAACTTTCATTATTTCCCTTCTGCTGGTTTTGGGTTTTATTTGATGTTCTCTTCTAGCTTCTTTAGGTGTAAGGTTAGCTTATGTATTGAGATTTTTCTTCCTTTTTTAGGAAGGCCTGAATTGCTATATACTTCCCTCTTATGACCACCTTTGTTGCATCCCAGAGGTTTTAGACTGTCGTGTTTTCATTTTTATTGGCTTCCATGTACTTTTAAATTTCCTCTTTATTTTCTTCGTTAGCCCATTCATTCTTTAGTAAGAATTTCTTAAATCTCCAAGTGTCCATGATCTTTCCAAAATTTTTCTTGTGGTTGATTTGAAGCTTAAATGTTGTGGTCTGAAACTATGCATGGTATGATCTCAATCTTTTTGTACCTGTTGACAGCTGATCTGTGACCCAGCAGTGACCTGTTCTGGAGAATATTCCATGTGCACTCAAGAAGATGAATGTTCTGTTAAGTCCATCCAGTACAGTGTGTCATTCAAAGCCATTGTTTCCTTGATGATTTTCTGCTTACATGATTTGTACATTGCTGTAAGTGGAGTGTTGAAGTTCACTACTATTATGGTATTAGTATCTGTGAGTGTATGTTTGTGATTAATTGATTAGATCTTCTTGGTGGATAGACCCCTTAATTATGATATAATACCCTTCTTCATAACTCATTAAAGTATTCTTTTCTAAATTTAGTTTGTCTAGTATAAGTATGGCTACTTCTGCTTTCCTTTGATATCGATTAGCATGGCAGATGGTTCTCCATCCCTATACTTTCAATCTGCAGGTGTCTTTGGGTCTAAAATGAGTCTCTTGTAGGCAGCATATAGATGGGTCTTGTTTTATTACTCATTCTGATCCCTTATGTCTTTTTATTGGAGCATTTAGTCCACTTACATTTACAGTGATTATTTAAAGATACTAATTTAGCACCGCTGTGCCACCTATAAAGTTGGGGTGTTTCTGGTGATGTTCTCTGGTCTTTTCTAGTCTTTGCTCCTTTTGATCTTTTTTTGCTTTGTTTTATTTTGTTTTCTTTTGTTTTCTCCAGAGTCCCCCTTAACGTTTCTGACAAGGCTGGTTTAGTGGTCATGAACTCCTTTAATTTTTGTTTGTCTGGGAAACTCTTTATCTCTCTTTCTATTTTGAATGACAGCTTTGCTGTATAAAGAAAAATTATAAGTAGTTAAATTAAAAAGTTTTTAGAACATTGGTACAATTTCTTATTCAATGGATTGATATTTTTTGTTTCTTTGTTTTGTTTTGTATTTTTCTATTTATTTTCTGAAACTCTTTTTCTATAAATTTTGATTTTAATTCCAGTATAGTCTACAGTGTCATATTTGTTTCAGGTATACTATGTAGAGATTCAGCAATTCAATACATCACCCTGTGTTCATCACAAGTGACTTCTTTTTTTTAATGTTTATTTTTGAGAGAGAGAGAGAGAGAGAGCTAGTAGGGGAGAGACAGAGGGAGGGAGAGACACAGAATCCAAAGCAGGCTCCAGGCTCTGAGCTGTCAGCACAGAGCATAACATGGGCCTCAAACACATGAACTGCGATATCATGACCTAAGCCGAAGTCGGACGGACGCTTACCAACTGAGCCACCCAGACACCCCGCAAGTGACTTCTTAATCCTATCATCTATCTCACTCAGCACCCCACCCATTGTCCCTCTGGTAACCATAAATTTGCTCCCTATAGATAAGAGTCTATTTCTTGGTTTGCCCCTCACTCTCTTTTTTCTCCTTTATTTGTTTGTATTGTTTCTTAAATTACATATCTGAGTGAAAGCATATGATATTTTACATTCTCTGACTGAATTATTTCACTTAGCAGTACACTCTCTAGCTCCATGTCACTGCTTGCAACGTTTCTGCTGAAAAATCTGCTGATAGCCTTATGGTTTTCTTGATATGTAACTGTCTTTTTTTTGTCTTGCTCCTTAAAAAAATTTTTTATCACTACTTTTTGCCACTTTAACCACTATGTGTCTTGGTCTGGACCTTAGACTGATTTTGTTGGAGGATCTCTGTGCCTTCTGGATCTGGGTATCTATTTCATTCTCCAAATTAGAGGAGTTTTCAGTTATTGTTTCTTCACATAAATTGTCTATCCCTTTTTCTCTCAATCTCTCCTTTTGGGCTCCTTATAATGTGAATGTTATTGTGCTTGACAGAATCACTAACTCCCTAGTCTATTCTTATTTTTTATATCCTTTTTTGTCTCATTTGAAAAGCTTGATTTACATCAGGGATATACAAATCAAAACCACACTGAGATATCACCTCACGTTGGTCAGAGTGGCTAAAATGAATAAATCAGGACACTCTAGATGCTGGCGAGGATGTGGAGAAATGGGCACCTTCCTACACTGTTGGTGGGAATGTAAACTGGTGCAGCCCCTCTGGAAAACAGTGTTGAGGTTCCTCAAAAAATTCGCAATAGAACTCCCCTAGGACCCAACAATAGCACTACTAGGAATTTACCTAAGGGATGAAGGAGTGCTGATGCATGGGGGCACATGTACCCCAGTGTTCACAGCAGCACTTTCAACAATAGCGAAATCATGGAAAGACCCTAAATGTCCATCAACTGATAAATGGATCAAGAAGATGTGGTTTATCTATGCGATGGAATACTACATGGCAATGAGAAAGAATGAAATCTGGCCATTTGTAGCAATGTGGATGGAACTCGAGGGTGTTATGCTAAGTGAAATAAGTCAGACAGAGAAGGACAGATACCATATGTTTTTACTCATATGTGAAACAGGAGAAACTTAACAGAGGACCATGGGTAAGGGAAAGGGGAAAAATTAGTTAAGGAGAGGGAGGGAGGCAAACCATAAAAGACTCTTAAATACTGGGAACAAACAGAGGGTTGATGGTGGGGGAGAGGGGAAAAGAAGTGATGAGCATGAAAGAGGGCACTTGTTGGCATGAGCACTGAGTGTTATATGGAAACCAACTTGACAATAAACTATAAAAGCAAAAAGTAACATAAAGTAAAGAAAAATAAAGCTTGATTTATTTCCATTAATCTGTCTTCCAGGTCATTAGTTTGTTCCTCTGCCTGCTCTACCGTACTATCTATTCCATTAAGTTTATTTTAATCAAATTTATTGGGTTCTTCATCTCTGATTTTTTGTTTTCCATCTCTTTGTTAAGGGTCCTACTGTTGTCATCTACTCTTTTCTCAAGTCCAGTATCTTTATGATCATTACTTTAAATTCTCTATCAGGCATATTTCTTATATACATGTCATTTAGGTCTTTTGTTGTGGTTTTGTTGTTATTTTATTTGGGACATGTTCCTTGTGTCCTTATTTTATCTACTTTTCTGTTTCTATTTGTTAAGAAAGACAGCTATGTTTCATGAACTGGAAAGTAGTGACCTTATGAAGCAGAGGTCCTGTAATGCCCTGTGGTATAGTGTCCTTGTTCACCAGAAGTGGTGTTTCAGGTGTGTCTCCCATGTGTGATGCATGTGCCCTGGTTTTGTGACTGAACTGTTTTTTCCTTCAAAATCCATTTGTCTGCAATGGCTTTCTTTGCCTGTTGTGGACAGCATTTGGTCCCTGTGGTATTAGAGGGACAGTCTGGGAATGCCTGGGCCTTGAGTTGAATCAGACCAGGAATTTTCCAGAGATGGAATAGCAACAAACTGCAGGGTAATTTCCCTGTGTTGTCCCCTCAGAAACTTCCGTTGGTGGTGTAGCCTTCAGTCAGACCAGTTGTCTGCCTCCAGCCCATTGCTGGGGTCTCTGTCTGACTCATGTATGTGGCTATCTTTCCCTCTCTATGATAGTGGAGTGGTGCTCACCACTGTAGAAGCTACAAGCACACTGCAAGGCCTGCAGCACTGTGCTGTATGGGCTCTGACCAGAGGTGTATTGGAGAATGAGGATTTAACAAAGCACAGGATGCAGGGGTGGTGTAGAGGGGCAACTGTGCTAGAAAGCTTTGGGTGCTAATAGAGGGGCTCTGCAGCACCAGGACTGAGGGACCATCTGAATGGGGTAGATCCTTGGAAGCACAGTACAGGGGTTTGGCGTGACAGTGCAAGCAAGTTTTTCACATCCCAGGTCTTTTCAGGAGAGGTCTTGTGACACCAGGGCTGGGACAGCCAGTCAGACTCTGCAGAAATACAGTAAAGGGAGGGGGCGTGGTACAAGAGAGGAGATGGGGTGGTAGGTGACATTGTTAGTAAGGTTTGTGCACTGTGGTTCCTCTATAGGCGTGGTCATACCACAAGGAACTGGGCCATCCAGACGGGTGGATTAGGAAGCACAGCATGTGGGAGGCAGAGCAGCCGTGCTAGTAAGTTAGGTAGACAGTCCCTCAGGTGCTGTGTACATGCTGTGAGGTTGGGGAGGGAAATGGTGCTTGCCAGTTCCTTTGTTCTTCAAAGAGTTTCCCAGAGATTTCTATCCTTCTGGGACAGGCTTGAGATGAGTTAAATAACTTTCCCTCCCAATATGTCCCTGTCACCTTTCTTTCTTTCTTTTTTTCTTTTTTCTTTTTTTTTTTACAAATAGTTTATTGTCAAGTTGGTTTCCATGTAACACCCAGTGCTCCTGTCACCTTTCAAACTGCTGCTTATGTGCTGTATCCCCATGGGCTGTTTGTTGCACAGTCTCTTTATAAGTGGGGACTCAGTTTCCTCTCGCCTACTGTCTCTCCCAGAGCTGAGCCCATTGATTTTTATAAATTTCAGGTTTTAAATCCTACTGGTTATAAGAACTTATGAAATCAAGCCCCTCTAGTTTTCAAAGCCAAATGTTATGGGGATTTGTATTCTCCTTTTGGGCTTCTTGATGTGGGGATCTGTTTCTCCCCCTTTTCCATGCTCATGGTTGTCCCTCCCACCTGCAGACAGTCCCACCAGTCCATTTAGGTCCCAACAGTGTGTCTATCTTTACTACCCTTTTTGATTGGCTTCTTCTCTACATTTAGTTTGGAGTTTATTCTGTCAGTCTTCACATCATTTTGAGTGTTCTCTAGTTATATCCATGGGACAACATGAGCCTCGACTCTTCCAACTCTGCCATCTTACCTGGAGGCTGATGGATGTTTTTTGATAAATGAATTTAAACTATTGTACCCTTTACTTCAAGCCATATTATAAATCTCATAGGGAAACCTATACATGTTATCTTTGTCCTCAGCGTTCTGGGACAACACAGTCCCTAAATTGCTTGATGAAATTCCCCTGGGAACCAGGAGTCAGTATACCTTTTTCCCAGAGAGTTATGCTACAGATCCTCCCAGGATCCACTTGATACATGTTGGGACAAACACCCATCACTGAGTAAACATTAGTCACTCATGTCAAAAATGACACCAATGCCATTGGACCTCATTCTTTGGAGATATAGTAGGGAAGGAGAGAAGAATAACAGAAAATAACATAATCATTCCATTTACAATCTTGCTTGGATTTAGAATGAGTGTAGGATAATCTGTTTACCACCACAATTAAGCATATGTCCTAAAATCTCAGAGTGCTTATGATGAGATATTAATATGGGCTGCATCTTTCTCAGCCTCCATATGAAAGAGTTCAGAGGTTTTGTTTTATTGTAAATATCCAATTGAGGAAAAAACAAAAACAATTTAACAAAAATAATAGCAAAACATCCTCTGCCATTGGAAGCAGTGGCAAAACTAAATCATTTCTTAATAGGTTATTGGGTTTCTAATTAATGTAAAACTTAATAGGCACCATTTCCTCCATGAGCCAATAAGCATCATGATAAAAGGACAAAAAGTGGGCTCAATGCATGTTTTTTTGTTAGCATACATGACAAGCCTAAAGGACATACATATGTCAGCTTATTTCAGGCAACAGGAAAAAAATGTGGGTGTGCATGTTCATAAAGAAAGGTCCTATTTACTCTTCTATATCAAAGGAACATTATTTGTTTCAAATAGCTTCTGCAGGGCCTAAAACCATTGCCTTTATGAATAAATAATAGCCTTCCATTTCATGAGGCAAGGCCTAATTTAAGCCCTCATTTTCTTTGGATGGAATCTGTAACAATGTGAATTGGTTCAGGGTACTGAGAACAAAGTATGAGTCAGACAAGCAATCCAAATTGAGGTTTTGTCAAACACCTCTCTGAACCTCAGCCACCTCATCTCGACAGACCTGTGTGAGGATTAAATAGATACTGTAGTGTCACACTATGTATGCATAATTGATGCTCAATAAGTGACAGCTGTAACCAAGATAATGCAATACGAAACATCTCATCACAATGGCAGGCATGGAATGAGCTCATTTCTCACAGAGAACCCAGCAGAATCCATGAGTGTCAGTGTCTTACCTTTTTCTGGAAGCTGTCTAAACCTCCTAGGTATCCAGTTTTCACTACACAAGTATAAATGGCACTTTAACTTAAAAGTTTCTATGTCACTGATTCTCTTGCAGGAGTAGCCCAATTTGGTCTCCATTTCAGGAAGGTACAGACCTTTACTTTTCAAACCCTAAGTAAATTCTTCAGAATTGTCCATTAAAAATAATTTATTATCCACCAGTCTATAAGCACAAAAGCCATCTGTCATAGATACTTTAATTTCATTTTTCCTCATTGAATTTGTTGAGGGCAGGAGAAGAATCTCATGCAGTGGTTGTTCTTGAAGGCTTCTTACACCAATCCAGTCCTATCAAGAAGAAGATGGCTTATCTGTTGGGTTATTTGGAGAGAGGTTAGTAAAGGGACTATTTACAAAGGTATTGTCATGGTATAAGTAAATCACAAATAGTAAAATACCCTGTGGGCAGTAATAACAGTCAGGTGAGCCTGACAGGGCAAAAGGAGTAAATGGTTCTTTAATCCAAGAGGGTAGTCATATGGTGAGGGCTGCTTGCTCCGTATGAAGTGGAGGGAGTCAGGAGAATGAATACCTGAACCCCACTTACCTGATATCCTATGATATCATGGTATTTCCCATTGATTGAATGAATCCATCTGGAAGCCAGAGAGAAGGGAGTCCATTCCAAGTGAGGCATAAAGAAAACTGACTGTATTGGAATGTTTTGCTATATAAGAAATTAATATAACACCAACAACTTAATACACACTTGTTATCTCATACTTTCTGTAGGTCACAGGCCTAGGCATAGAATAGCTGAGTCCTCTGGTTCGGAGTTTCATCACATGCCATCAAGTTGTCAGTGAAAACTAGGTTGTCATCAAAGGTTTAACTGGGGAAATATTTACTTCCTTCATGTTGCTGGCTGAATTGCTTTCCTACAGTTGTAAGATGTAAACTCCTGAGTTTTTCCTAGTGTTGGCCAATGTCCAGTCTCAGCTAATAGAATTCTCTGCTATATGGCCTTTCACAGGCCCTTCTGCCACATGGCAATTTATCTCTCGAAAGCCAGCAAGGGGGTGAGGGGTTCTAACTCCATTTTGCTAAGGTGGAGGCTTAGCAACATAAGACACTCATGGAAAGAAGAATCCATAATCTTTGCCATACTCTTTTGGTTAGAAACAAGTCACAGGTTAAACCTACAATCAAGAGGAGAAAATTACACGATGGACACAGGAATTTGGAATTATCTGAGATCACTTAAAGTTCTGTACTACCAAGTGAAGAAGACTAGAAAAGGGTGGATAATGGATCCTGAAGGGCCACAAAATGTCTAGCACCCTGAAACCTGACTCTTCAAAATGTTGAGCCATAGATATAGATGAGATTTATTCCATGGGCTCTTGAAGCTCATGTGGTCTCAGCTACTAACTTTGAAACTGACAAAGCTGAGGGGTAGAGGGTCTCCAGTTGCTCCAGGATCAGAGACAGCCAAAACCTATTTCCCCTGTTCTCACCACCTTGCCATGTTTCACAGTGATTTCCTGTTAGAACTCAAATTAGAAACCAGGAAGATGAACTTATAGCTCATGGATGTTTCCCATACCCCACTTCATGATCAAGAAGTTAGATGGAAGGGGGAACACTGCTTCAAAATTAAGCGTCATTTGGGGCGCCTGGTGGCTCAGCCGGTTAAGCATCTGATTTTGGCTAAAGTCATGATCTCTGGTTCATGAGTTCAAGCTCTCCATAGGGCTCTGTACTGAGAGCTCACAACCTGGATCCTGCCTCGGATTCTGTGTCTCCCTCTCTCTCTGCTTTTCCCCTGATCACACTCTGTCTCTCTTTCTCTCTCAGAAATAAATAAACATTTAAATTTTTTAAAAAAATATTTGGTATCATTTCTGTCTGAAAAACATGGTTCCTGAGGCTACAACTTTTATGTACTATTATGTCTTCTCTTTCTTTCTGCTAATAAGCTCTTAAATCCCACCATTTCAACTCCCTGACTGTACCCAACTCATTCTTCCCAAAAACACACACGTAAGAGAATTTCCCCCTCTTCTCAATCCAGCCAAGGAAGTCTTTGATCCATGTGCTTATAGTTCTCTTCACTTTTTACTCACACAGTTACAAACTGTCTTGCCAACATCCTTTGAAATTTATTGGGGAATTTTGGCAACAAATTTTTGAGAATTAAGAGAGTTTTCACAAAACCTGTAACAACTGACATGCTTTACCAGGATATAGTGTTTCATGTTTTTGTTTTTGTTTTTGTTTTTGTTTTGAAGAAGAGGAGGAGAAGGAAAAGACAAGGAGACACTTTGAATTCCTTAGCACTCTTACCTTTCCATATGTTTCCACCAAATTTTCCCTGGCTCTGTTTCCTGGAGGCAAAACTGCACAGAAATGAAGAAACAGACATAAATGATGTGGGCTCCTGGAGATACAAATGGCCTCAGGATACATAGAAATGAGTCACCAAATTTGGCAGCTCCTTCCTCATTGCTATTCCAAAATCTCTCTGGATAGGTTTTCAACTAAAGTACAGGGAGAGAAAAAGACATACATTGCATGCATATGCTCCCACAGAGTACATATGATAATTTATGAAAAGAAGTTAGACAGATGAGGGGTTTGAGATCAACTTGTCATTAGCCTCTAAATTTGCTTTCTATTTCATCTTCCTTCACACTCTTTTCTAATAAAGATTTTTAAGTTTTTGTCACATAAGAAATAAAGGAGAGAAAACAGCCTTATCATATACCACAAAGAATAGAAGTTCTTCATAATCTAGTTTTCAGTGGTCACAAACTTTTTTCTAAAGATACAATGTGCTTAAGCTCTCATTTCATAATTATAAAAACTGAGTATTGCAACAGAACATACATGAGCTCTTTTACAGTGTTCTAGTGAAATGGTCACTCACTATTTGTACCTATCCCTAGAAAAAAACACAGGAACTCAACCTTGAAAGATTATCATTAAATTAATAAAAAATAGGTTATTTCTTAATTAACAACAAATATTTCTTTCATATCTACTACTCCCAGACACTTTTCAAATGAAGGATAACAAACATACAGTTTCCTATCTGTGATGGTTAATTTTATGTATCAACTTGACTAGTCTATGGTGCCAATTGTCAGGTCAAATATCAGTTCAGATCCTGCTAAAAAGGTGTTTTTAGACGCAATTAGCATTAACATGGATAAACTTTGAGTAAAGCAGATTATCCTTTATAATGTGAGTGGGTCTTGAAGGCCTTGAGAGCAAAGTCTGAGGCTTCCTGAAGTTCCCCTAAAGACTGTAACATAGAAGCCCTTCATGATTTTCCAGATTCCTGCGCTGTGGAATTTAGACTAAAGACTGAAACATCAACTTTACCTAATTCTCAAGCCTATTGGGCATGCTCTATAGATTTTAGATTTAACATTTCCTACAAATGCATGAGCCAATTCCTTAATATAGAGAAACAGACAGAGAGAAACAGGGATAAAGAAGCAAAAAGAGACTTAGATAGATGATAGATGATGATAGATGATAGATAGATAGATAGATAGATTGACACATATATTCCCTGTTGGATCTGTTTCTTTGGAGAATCTTGACTACTCCACATTTTGGAACTGGGAGTGGTTCTGGAAGAACAGAATCTTAAGGCTGAATTGTCTTAAGAACCTGGTTGGCTCTAGGGCTCCTAGAGTTGGTTCTCTAATTTGATTAGATTTAAATAAATAAATTAATCTCTTTCCAGTAATAAAGAGAGCACTAATAGTCCATGGTGCGATGTGGCAATAGAAATGCACAAAACAGAGTAATGTCACCAAAATGACAACATTGGTCATTCCTAACTTTATTCCTCCTCACAAGAAGAACAAGGATCAGAGGAAACAAAGAACAAAAGAGAAGCATATAAATGTTGACCACATTGCTTATACCTGGACCAATGCAGCACCAATGGATTTCCCCAGTGGGAAAAGAGAACCCAAGGGGGGCAACAAGCCTCCTCCAGCAATGTGGTGGCTTTATTGGAGCCCCTTCTCTGATCTTGCACCACAGGTACTACAGAGGAATCTACAGGATGCAGACACTGGAAGTCTTTCTGTAACAGAAAAGTGGGGATGGACTTGTGATAACCAGCACAAGGATCCTGAAAGACTGACTTTATACTCACAGTACCAAGGTAGTAATCCCAACTTGTGTCTTTCATTCTACAGAATGAAGTAAGGGGAACACTCTGACCAGTGAACTCAATGGGGTACAGATATGTATGATTTGAACCCTCAAGAAGTTATGCTGGCCCTGGACCCCAGCTTGTCCATGCCAGGCAAGATGCTAAGTCACAGATTTATCCACTATGCCTTCCAACCCCATCTGACCAGAAGGGTTTGCAATAACTCTTGGAAGCAATGTGGCCCAGTGGCTTGAGCCGAGAGGTTGCAAGGCAGAGTTGATTGTCTCCAGAGTAAAACCAGTACTGGGTGTGGAGGGTTTCCATGTTATGTACTGGCAAGGGGATTAATTTACAGACAAAGCAAGCGGCTATGGGCCTGACTTGGCTAAGTTCCCTGCTCATGGGGTGCAGAGGCCTCGGATCCCAGGTTGTTTCCCTGCTTGACCCCAGTGGATATGAAGCTACGACACTTCCACCACCCCCACTCAACCCCTAGCAGCAGGGAAGCAGTGACCTGCAGGACTGTTTCGGGTGTATAAACAAAGTCTGCAGCCTGGGACCTGGAAACGAGGTGGGGCATAGGGCATAGAACTGAGCCCACCTTGACTACATCCTCAGCCCATGGAGATCGGACCCATGGGAGTGATTTGCAATGCTTGGTTGAGAAGGGGCTGGGGCAATGCCATTTTTCTCCCCGCAACCACCAAGGTGGGGTCTCAGGGAGCTGCCAGCAGGACACAGTGGAGGCAAGATCTGCCTACACCAAACCATGCCCAACTCCGCCAGAGAGCTGTTTTTGTTTCTGTTGTTGTTGTTTTTACCTGAGACTGGGTTTGCGTGTTTATTAGTTTTGTCTGTGCGTTTGTGTACCTTTGTTCCCTGTATGGTTGTCTGTTTTCTTTTTCTAGGGCTCCCTCAAGAAACAAGCCAAAATACACATGGTAGAGAGTCCCAAATACTGCTACAAGCAGGGAAACAAAATAACCAAATGCTCAACAAGAAAAACCAAGACATACCTTTCAAAGAACATCTTCTGAATGGACAGGCCCTGAAAAGTCAAAGAGTCCTCTTTAATACAGCAGAACTCAAAAAAAAAAAAAATACAGCAGAACTCGCAGGGCAGAGTGTACAAGAAGCTTTTAAAATTAACAAGAGATAGAAAACTAACCAAAATGACAAAACGGAAGAACTCTCCTCCAAAGAAATTCCAGGAAGAACTGACAGCTAAAGAACTGCTCAAAACACATATAAGCAACATAACTGAACAAGAATTTAGGACAATAGTAGTAAAATTAATCACTGGGCTTGAAGAAGGCATGGAAGACATAAGAGAAACTGTTGCTACAAAGACTATAGAGCCAAAAATAGTTGTGATGAATTTAAAAATACTATAAATCAGATAAATAATAAAATGAAAGCGTCCATTGCACGGATTGAAGAAGCAGAAAGGAGACTGCGTGATTTAGAAGACATAATTATAGAAAAAGAGGAAGCTGAGAAAAAGACAGATAAACTGATCCAGGAATATGAAAGAAGAGTTTGATACAATCAAACGGAATAATATCCATACCATACGAATCCCAAAAGACAAAGAGAGAGGGAAAGGTGATGAAGGAGTCCTGGAACAAATTATAGCAGAGAACATCCCCAACCTGGGGAGGGAAGTGGACGTTGAAATTCAAGAGACACAGAGAACTCCCCTCAGACGTAACTTGAATCGATCTTCCACACGATATATCATAATGAAAACTCGCAAAATATAAGGACAAAGAGAATATTTTGAAAGTAGCTAGGGATAAAAGGGTCCTAACATACAAAGGGAAACCTATCAGAGTGGGGACAGACCTATCTACTGAAACGTGGCAGGCCAGAAAGGAATGGCAGGAGATCTTCAATGTGATGAACAGAAAAAATATGCAGCCAAGAATCCACTATCCACCAAACCTGTCATTCAGAATAGAAGGAGACGTAAAAGTCTTTCCAAATAAACAAAAACTGAAAGAATTTCTCACCATTAAGCCAGCCCTACAAGAAATTCTGAGGGGGACTTTTTGAGTGAAATGTTGCAAGGTACGCAAGATACCAGAGACACTACCACAAGTATATGAATCCCACAAACAACACAATGAGTCGAAACCCATATATTTCCAATAATAACACTGAATGTAAACGGGCTGAATGTTCCAATAAAAAACACAGGGTAGCAGAATGGATAAAAAAGAATCCATCTATTTGCCTTCTACAAGAAACACATTTTAGCCTGGAGGACATCTTCAGATTAAAAGTAAGGGGATGGAGAAATATCTATCATGCTACTGGAAGTAAAAAGAAAGCTGGAGTAGCTGTACTTATATCAGACAAACTGGACTTTAAATTCAAGACGGTAACAAGGGATGAAGAAGGGCATTATATAATAATTACAGGGCCTATCCAATAGGAAGAACTAACAATTATAAATGTCTACTCACTAAATATGGGAGCACCTAAATAAATAACCCAATTTATTGAAACACTGTATTGAAACGCTGTATTGAAATACAGCAATGGATAGATAACCTAGACAGAAAATCACTAAGGAAAAATTGAATTAAATGACACATTGGACCAGATGGATCTGACAGATATATTTGGAAGTCTACATCCTGAGGCTATGGAAATCACTTTCTTCTCAAGTGCACATGGCACATTCTCCAAGATAGATCACATACAGGGACATAAAGCAGCCCTCAATAAATATAAAAGATTGAGACCATACCATGCACGCTGTCAGAACATAATGCTTTGAAACTTGAAATCAGTTACAGGAGAAGTCTGGAAAACCTCCAAAAACATGGAGGTTAAAGAACACCCTACTAAAGAAAGAATGGGCCAATCAGGCAATTAGAAATGAAATTAAAAAATATATGGAAACAAAGGAAAATGAAAACACAACAATTCAAAATCTATGGGATGCAGCAAAGGCAGTCCTAAGGGGAAAGTACATTGCTCTCCAGGCCTATTTCAAGAGATCAGGAAAAGCACAAGTCCGAAATCTAACAGCTCACCTAAAGAAACTAGAGGCAGAGCAACAAGAACGCCTTAAACCCAGTAGAAGAAAAAAAATAGTAAAAATCAGAGCAGAAATTAACAACATAGAGACGAAAGAAACAATTGAACAGATCAATGAAACCANCTGAGGAACAAGGGGGAGAAGACGGGGGAAATGGTGGGGGAAGGGAGAGAGGCAAACCATGAGAAACTCTTGAGTGCTGACAAAAACTGAGGAGTGATGGATGTGGGTGGATGTGGGATGTGCATAGAGGAGGGCACTTGTGGGGATGAGCACTGAGTGTTATGTGGAAACTAATTTGACATAAACTATTTGTAAAAAAAAATTAAAAAAAATAAAATGGAAAAGGGACACAGGTCATTATATATGATGAAAAGATCAAACCATCAAGAAGATATAACAATTGTGAACATTTATGTGCCAAGCATTGAACACTCAACTATATAAAGCAAAAACACATGGAGCTAAAAGGAGAAATACACAATAATACAATAGTAGTTGGGGACTTTAATACACAACTCTCAACAGTGAATAAGTTCCCCAGAAAATCAATCAGGAAGCAGCAAATTTGAACAACATTATGTAGGATCAAATGGGCCTAACAAACATATGCATAACATTCTATCCAACAACAGCAAAATACACATTCTCAAGCACATATGGAACATTTTCTAGGATAGGCCATACGTTATGTCACAAAATAAGCCAAAACAATATTTAAAATTAAATTATACCAAGTATTATCTCTGACCATAATAGTATAAAATAGAAATCAATAACAAGAGGAAAATTGGTAATTCACACAGAACTTAAGTAACATGCTTCTGAACAATATATTGATCAAAGAAGAAATTTAAAGGGAAATTAGAAAGCTTTTTGAGGTAAATGAAAATAGAAACACAACATATGAGAAAGTATGGGATGCAGTAAAAGCAGTTCTAAAAGGAAAGTTCATAACAATAAACACCTACGTTAAGAAGCAATAAAGTTCCTACATAAACAAGCTAATTCTACACCTTAAGAAACTGGAAAAAGAAGAATGAACTAAGTCCAAAATTAGTACAAGAAAAGAAGTAATAAAGATTAGACCATAAATAAAATTTAAAAAAATAATTTAGTTAATGGTCTACTTGACCAGTCACCATGATCAAGTAGAATTCATTCCTGGGATGCAAGGATGGTTCATCATATGTAAATAAATCAATGTGATTTATCACACTAATAGAAGGGAAATAATTATACAATCATCTTAATTAATGGAGGAGAAGTATTTCACAAAATTGAACAGAAAACCAGTAAAAAATATTAACCAAGCTAAGAGTTCATTCTTTGAAAGGGTAAAAAAAAATTTTACAAAGTTTTAGCTAGACTAACCAAGGAAAAATGAGAGAAGACCCAAATCAATAAAAATATAAGTGAAAAGTGAGACACTACAACTGATAACACAGAAATAAAAAGGATCATAGAAGGCTTCTATGAATAACTATACACCAACAAATTAGACAACCTTGAAAAAATTATTACCAACATACAACTTACCAAGACTAATTAAGGAAGAAAAAGAAAATCTGAACAGATCAATTACTGTAAGGAGATCGAGTCACTAATGAAAAATCTCCCAATGAAGGAAACGCCAGGGCCATATGGCTTCACTGGTGAATTTTACCAAACATTTAGAGAAGAATTAATCATTCACAAATGCCCCTATAAATCGAAGAGGGTAGAACACTACCAAACTCATTTTATGAGGCCATATTTACCTGATAACAGAATCAGAAAAGTAAACTACTAGAAAACTATAAGCTAATATCCTGATAAACATGCATGCAAAAATTCTTGATAAAATACTAGCAAGCCAATTTCAGCAGTTCATTAAAAGGACCATTCACCATGATCAAGTAGAATTCATTCCTGGGATGCAAGGATGGTTCATCATATGTAAATAAATCAATGTGATGTATCACAGTAATAGAATCGAAATAATTATACAATCGTTTTAATTAATGGAGAAATATTTCACAAAATTCAACATATATTCATGATAAAAAGTCTTAACAAATTAGTTATAGGAACATATCATAATAAAGCCATATATTACAAATACATAGCCAACATCATACTCAGTGGTGAAAGAATGAACACTTTTCTTCTGAGATCAGGAACAAGAGAAGTGTGCCCACTCTCACCACTCCTTTTAAACATATAAAATAGAGCTACCATATGATCCAGCAATTCCACTTATGAGTATTTATCCAAAAGAAAGCAAAGCATTAATCAAAAAGAAATGTGCAGCCACATATCATTGCAGTGTCATGTATAATAACCAGATCTGAAAATAATCTAAATGTCCATTAATGGTGGAAAGGATAAGGAATACACACACACACACACACACACAGGAATATTATTCAGTCACTTTTTCAAAAAGGAAATCCTACTATTTGTGACAACATGAATGGACCTTCAATGTATTATGCTAAGTGAAATAAGCCAGACAGAGAAAGACAAATACTGTATCATCTCACTTAACTATGGAATCTTGAAGAAGAAAAAACAACACTTAAAAAGGGGGATTGGACTTGTGATTACCCTAGGAGAGAGTAAGGAAAGGGGGAATTGTATGATCAAAATATATTTCATATATATACACACATTTGTGCTTTTTCTATAATTTGGCCATTGTTGATAATACAGCCATAAACACTACAGTGCATGTGTCCCTTCAACTTAGTATTTTTGTATCCTTTGGGTAAATACCCAGTAGTGCAATTGCAATGATCTGGATGAAGCTAGAGAGTATTATGCTGAGCAAAATAAGTTGGTCAAAGAAAGAGAAATACAATACGATTTTGCTCATATGTGGAATTTAAGAAACAAAACAAATGAATATAGACGAGAAAACAAGGGAGGCAAACCAAGAAACAGACTCTTAACTATAGAGAACAAACTGATGGTTACCAGAGGGGCATCAGGTTGAGGGGATGAGTTTAACAGGTGATGGAAATTAAGCGGTGTACTTGTTGTGACGACACCAGGTTTTATATGTGATGAATCACTAAATTCTATACCAGAAACATACTACACCACATCTTAACTAACTGAAATTTAAATACAAATTTTGAGGGGGAAAAAAGCATCAGAAAGAGCTTTAAGCTTGCCTCATTAAAACTACATTGTGTTGAAATAAACTTCTTTCAAGTAACATCTTCATTAAAATCTACATATTGGTTAAAAAATGTAGGTCATGAATGAAAGAAACAGAAACTTTAAGAGAAATGAAAAAAATACTATTGGAAAACCATAATCAAATACATTGAGTAACCATATATTTAATAACTTAGAAAAATTTTGTCAAACTAACAAGTAGTGAGATTGATTGATTGCCCTTAACTGCACTAGGTATAGTAGGAAATGAACAGTATAAGTTCAAGGATTCAAATTCCAGCTGAAGCAACTCATAAATGACCTGAAATCTATGTATGCCCTGAAAGAAACTCACCTCTTGCATCTGCAGAGATGGCATTGCTGAAAACCAAACCAAGTGTTTCCTCCTGCAAGTGGCTAAATTATAACACAAATTAAATTTTCAACTCACTGGATATCCTGTCTTAAAATGAGGACATTGGGAAAGAACAGAATCCTGAGAATTGGAATGAGGACATGTGGGAAGACTGACGTAGCTAGAAACAGAGTCTGTAAATTCAAATGTGTCTACTTTGCCAAGAAGACCAGCCTCTTCACCCCTGTCTGAAGAGATTGAGCCTGCTTTGCCTGAGGAAACTGTAATGCCTCCCTTGAGATAGTTGGCTTACAAGACACTGAGGGTTCTCCTCAGAAACCACCCACTCCCACACCCACTCCCACTCATCGTTGGTTCTACATCTAAGACTAGACTTAAGTTACAACAGGCTCCAAAAGGTGAGGTAAAAAGTGTGGTCAATGAGGAGAGAACACCACACTCCAAGACAAGTACATGATTTTTCCAATTTATACCAGAAGAAATAGGAGGAATATGTGGGAATGACTATTAAGAGCATGAGTAAATGTAGTCTCAATAGTTAATTTTTGCTTTTGTTTCTCTTGCCTTAGAAGACATATCTAGAAAAATGTTGCTATGACTAATATAAAAGAGATTACTGCTTATGTGTTCTGCTAGGATTTTTATGGCTTCATATCTCACATTTAGATCTTTAATCCATTTTGAGTTTATTTATCTGTATGGTGTTATAAAGTGGTCCAGTTTCATTCTTTTGCACGTAGCTGTCCAGTTTTCCCAATACCAGTTATTGAAGAGACTCTCTTTTGTCATATTCTTGCCTCCTTTACCATAGATCGACTATATGAGCAAGGGTTTATTTCTGGACTGTCTATGCAATGTCATTGATCTATGTGTCTATTTTGTGCCAGTCGCATACTGTTTTGATTACTACATGTTTGTAGCATATCATGAAATCTGGGCTTGTGATACCTCCAGTTTGTTCTTCTTTTTCAAGATTGCTTTGGCTATTCAGGGTATTTTGTGGTTCCATACAAATTTTAGTATTAAAAAGAGTTTGCACAGTAAAATAAACCATCATTAAAACAAAAAGACAATCTAAGGAATGAGAGAAAATATTTCCAAATTATATACCCAATTAGAGGTTAATAACCAAAATCCAAACAACTCAACACACGCACACACACACACTATTAAAAATGGGCAGAGGACCTGAATAGGCATTTTCCAAAGACATACGAATGGCCAATGAAAAGATATTCAATATCACTAATCATCAGGGAAATGCAAATCAAAATCACAATGAGACACGACCTTAGACCTATCAGAATGGCTAAAATAAAAAAGACAAGTAATGAAAAGTAGTGGTGAGGATGTGAGGGGAAAGTAACTCTCATGCACTATTAGTGGAAAGGTAAATTGATACAGCCATTGTGGGAAACACTATGGAGTTTCCTCAAAAAAAATTAAAAATAAAAATACTGTATTATAGATTCTAATAATGGGCATTTTCCCAAAGAAAATAAAAGCCCTAACTCAAACAAAATGCTTCCTCATGTTTTTTGTAGAATTTATAATAGCCAGGATATGAAAGAAGCCTAAGCATCTTTTGGTAGATGAACGGGTAAAAAGGTATGTGTCTGTGTGTGTGTCTGTGTGTGTGTGTGTGTGTGTCTGTGTGTGTGTGTGTGTGTGTAATATTACATAGTTTAAAAAAGGACGAAATCTTGCCATTTGCAACATCGATGGCCCTAGAAGGTATTATGCTAACTGAAATAAGTTAGACAGGGAGAGACAAATACCATATGAAATTCAAATACTCATATAAAATCTAAAAAAAAAAACAAATAAATGAACAAAAAGCAGATTCAGACCCATAAAAATACAAAGGACAAACTGATAGTTTCCAGAGGAAATAGGGTGGTAAGCCCGGCAAAATGGGTAAAGGGGGATAAGAGGTACAGGTTTCCAGTTTGGGAATAAAAAAGTAACAGGAATAAAGGAACAGCGAGACAATGATATTAAATAGTATTTTATGGTGACAGATGGTAGCTATGCTTGTGGTGAGCATAACATAAAGTATAGAGATGTTGAATCACTATGCTGTACACTTGAAATTAATGTAACATTGTGTGTCAACTATACTCCAAAAAAAAAAAAACTTACAATAAAAGGAGTGTGGGGAAATGGTAGAAGGAACATGAAGTTAGATCAGGACAAATTTACATATATAAGCCCACTAAGCAGAGATTCTGGATTAATTCTGCATTTTGGGGGACTAGAACATATCCAGTAATTTGGTTCGTTGACAAAAACATAGACCAAAAGTTAGCCTATACTAAATGAAGTTGAAATGGTGAGTTGCCTTGGTATACGGTCATGGAAAAGATTAAAAGTCTTGGAAATCTTAAAGGTAGAATGGATTTATCATCTAAGACATTCTCACTCACCCCAAGGTGGTCCAGAGGACACATCTTTCACCATGACTGTAAGAAATACATTTGTGAGGGGAGTCCTAGAATCTTTGAAGGGTTCTGGTGGTTGTTCTTATCCATAGACTAGAAAGTACAGTGAGCATTGTTGCTAATTGAATTGAGAAACCTAGACATAACAGAAATAATTGGATCTCAGGGTGGCAGGGGCCAAGTGACAGCACTTAAAAGAAAGATGGGCATGGTTACCATAATGCACAGCAGAGTCAAAACAGTATTCAGAATAGTCCAACTAACAGAGACTTATGGCATTGGCTAGATGGCCATAGTGTCCTTAGAAATAAAAATGTGCCTCTCTAGTAATTCTTACTTGAACCATATAAGTGAAAGAGTTCCAGGTCAAGCAAATTGAAGTCTAACTTGAATTACAAAAACAGAGTCACCATCCCTCAGTCTATCCCTAGAACTGTGCCAGCTTCCTGATCCAGAACACCTTCAATAAAGGGAGGCTGAGTTCCCTTGAGAAAGGTTTCTCAGACTCTGCCAGAAATTTATACTATTAATCTTTCTTTCAGCCTTTTTCCAGGGTGACTGCATTAAGGGAAAGGAAATAACCATACTTTGGGTGTATTATAAGATACTGGCTCTGTACTGACACTAATTTTAGGATACTCAAAATGTTATTGCAATCCACCAGTCAGAGTATAGTCTTACGGAGGTCATGTGATCAATTTAGTTTTAACTCAGGTCTATTTCACTTGGTCCAGTACGTCCCCAGACCTATCCTGTGGTTATTTCCCCAGCTCCAGAATGCGTGATTGGCAGAGACTTACTCAGCGACTGGCAGAATCACTATTGTGGTTCTATAACCTGTGGAATGAGGGATATTGAGATAATAAAAGAACAAGTAGAAACTGTGAGAACTTGTCTCTACCTAGGACAAATAAAGCAAATAATAAATCAAAAGCAATACTGCATTTCTATAGGGATTCAGAGATTAGTGCCACCAGGCATGACTTAAAGGATGCATGAATTTTAATCCTTACCACATCTCCATTCTACTCACCTATGTGACCCATGCAGAAAACATATAGGTCTTGGAGAGTGAACGCGGATTCTCATAAACTTAACCAGGTGGTCACTCCAACTTCAACAGCTGTACCAGCTGTGTTTTCATTGAGCAATTAACACAACCCCTGGTACTTGGTACACAGCTATTGTTTCTGACAAATGCTTTTTTCTCCTCCAAACCTGTTAATATAGACACCAGAAGTAGTTGCTTTCAGCTGTCAAAACTGGAAATACATCTTCACTGTCTTATGTCAGGTATCAACTCTTTAACCCCTTGCCATAATTTAGTCTGCAGGAAACTTGATCACCGTTATCTTCCACAAGATATCACACTGATCCATTACATTAATGATATTATGATCATTGGACCTAGCAACCAAAAAGTCGCAAGTTCTCCTGATTTAATTCATAAGATATTTGCATATCAGAGGGGGAAAGATAAACCTGACAAAATTCAGCAGTCCTCTATCTCAGTAAAATTTCTATGGGTCCCATGAGCACCAATTCTGTCCCCATGATCTAGCAGAGCATTTGTAGCCTAACTATCAAAGGACGACCTTTGAAATATTCAAAAGGAGGTCTTTGCGACATTACTACCACCTCTGGGTTCCAAGTCCTCACTATTTCTAGTGCAATCATCTGGAAAACTAGCATTTGTTAATATCTTCTGGAAGGAGTGTTGTAGAGTGGTTAAAAACTCTCATGCTCTAGCTTTCTGACTTTGAACAAGTTGTTTGAATTTTCAGTGTCACAATTTCTACATTTTAACAATCAAAATAATAGTACCCACCACTAAAGCTGTTTGGTAGATTAAATGAGAAAAGGTATATATAGCTCTTTATGAGTTTCTACGTTTAGTAAATGTTTATGCTGGTCCTTTTCTCATTATATAAGATACCAGAAATGAACATACCTCTCCTAAACAAAGTGAGGCCAAGAAACTTCCTCTCATGATCTTATATGTATAAAAGCGATATTGCTATTAAGGAAATCTAGACTTTATCCATTTTTACTAATCACAGACTCCACTAATTCACATTGGATTTCACAAATGCTAAGAATTTTTTCTCTGCACACATGAGGTCAACCTATATATCCATGCAGTACTTGCATCTCTACTTTTTTCCATTTAAAAGTGTTAAAGTAAGTCATGCATATGACCAAAAACAATCAAAATAAAATGTATAATGGAATTTAGTACTTTCTTATTGAGATGATTTTCTATCCTTAAATCCCAATTTTCCTATTATCTTCCATAAAAGTGACACCATGACCAACTTTTTAACATTCTTCCAGAGACACATGCTAGATTCTCTCTCTTTCTCTCCCCTTTCTATTTTTCCTACATTATTAGTTTGATGATATTCACACTGATCTGCATTTTTATTTCATTATATATACCAGGACATTGATACATAAAAGTTCACTTTATTCTTTTTAATATCTGCATGATATTCTGTTATAGGAATATCCCGTCATTTATTTTTCTTTATAATTTTTTGCTGCTAAAACTGTCTAAATTAATATTTTACACATATGTTTTCACACACATGTACCTGTACATAATTTCTTAGAACTAGCAATGTAGGTTATAAATATACTTTTTTCCAAAATGGGTTATAAGAATTTTTGTACTCATTAAAAGTTTAAGTAATATGGAGGGGCACATAGGTGACTCAGTCACTAAAGCATCCAACACTTGATTTGGGCTCAGGTCATAATCTCACAATTCATGAGTTTGAGCCCCCATGGGCTTTGCACTGACAGGACAGAGCCTACTTCAGATTCTGTGTGTGTGTCTGTCTCTCTACCCCTCCCCTGATCGCTCACTCTCTCTCTCTCTCTAAAATGAATAAGTAAACTTTATAAAAAGTTTAAGGAAGAGTGCCTGGGTGTCGCAGTTGGTTAAGGATCTACCTTCAGCTCAGATCATGATCTCACAATTAGTGAGTTTGAGCCCTGTGTCAGGCTCTGTGCTGACAGCTCAGAGCCTGGAGCTACTATCGATCCTGTGAATGTCTCTTTCTCTCTCTCTCTACCCCTCTCACACTCTGTCTCTCTCAAAAATAAATAAACCATTAAAGAAAACTTTTTTTAAGTTAAAGGGGTATGGAATTTCCCACACTCTGATCATTATAATAAGCGATTAAAATGTTGAGCGATTAAGTAGATGAAAATGGAATCTCAATAAACAAATTCAGTAAAGTCTAAGGATACAAAATCAACATATAGAAATCTGTTGCATTTCATTTTTTTAAAAAATAGTTTATTGTCAAGTTGGCTTTCATATAACATCCGGTGCTCATCCCCACAAGTGCCCTCCTCCATGCCCACCTCCCCCCTCCCGCCCACACCCATGAGTCCTCAGTTTGTTCTCAGCATTCAAGAGTCTCTCATGGTTTGCCTCTCTCCCTTCCCCCCTCCATTTCTCCTCTCCTTCTCCCCCATGGTCCTCCGTTAAGNGTGTCTTTTTTCCATTGGATACTCTTTTCTGATTTGTCAAAAGATTAGTTGGCTGTATACCTTTGGGTCCAGCCCTGATTTTTCAATTCTATTCCATTGGTCTATGTGTCTGTTTTTGTGCCAATANAGGATAGGGGCGCCTGGGTGGCTTAGTCCGTTAAGCGTCCGACTTTCGCTTAGGTCATGATCTCACGGTTCATGGGTTCGAGCCCCGCGTCGGGCTCTGTGCTGACTGCCAGCTCAGAGCCTGGAGCCTGTTTCAGTCTGTGACTCCCTCTCTCTCTGACCCTCCCCTGCTCACGCTGTCTCTCTCTCTCCTAGAAATAAATAAAAATATTAAAAAAAAAAAGAAGGGAGGCTGTATTTTGTCAAATGCTTTTTCTGTATCTATCGACAGGATCTTATAGTTTTTATCTTTTCTTTTGTTGATGCGATGTATCACGTTGATTGATTTGGGAATGTTGAACCAGCCCTGTAACCCAGGAATGAATCCCACTTGATCTTGGTGGATGATTCCTTTTATGTGCTGCTGGATTCGTTTTGCAAGGATCTTGTTGAGGATATTTGCATGCGTATTCATCAAGGATATTGGCCTGTAGTTCTCTTTTTTTTGCTGCATCTCTGTCTGGCATGGGAATCAGAGTGATGCTGGCTTCATAAAATGAGTCTGGGAGTTTTCCTTCGATTTCTATTTTTTAGAATAGCTTCTTAATAATTGGTATTAATTCGATTTTAAACGTTCGGTAGAATTTCCCAGGGAAGCCATCAGGTCCAGGGCTCTATTTGTTGGAAGATTTTTGATCACTTATTCGATTTCTTCACTAGTTATGGGTCTGTTCAGATTTTCTATTTCTTCCTGTGTGAATTTTGGTAGTGACTGTGTGTTTTGGAATATGTCCATTTCTACTAAGTTTTCCCATTTGTTGGCATATAATTTTTCATAGTATTCCTTGATCATTGCTTGTATTTCTGAGGGGTTGGTTATAATAAGTCCATTTTCATTNCTTAATAATTGGTATTAATTCTATTTTAAACGTTCGGTAGAATTTCCCAGGGAAGCCATCAGGTCCAGGGCTCTATTTGTTGGAAGATTTTTGATCACTTATTCGATTTCTTCACTAGTTATGGGTCTGTTCAGATTTTCTATTTCTTCCTGTGTGAATTTTGGTAGTGACTGTGTGTTTTGGAATATGTCCATTTCTACTAAGTTTTCCCATTTGTTGGCATATAATTTTTCATAGTATTCCTTGATCATTGCTTGTATTTCTGAGGGGTTGGTTATAATAAGTCCATTTTCATTCATAATTTTGTCTATTTGCATGCTCTCTCTTCTCTTTTTGAGAAGCCTGGCCTGAGGTTTGTCAATTTTGTTTATATTTTCAAAAAACTAACTCTTGGTTTCATTGATCTGTTCAATTGTTTCCTNCTGGATTGCTGTGTTTTCATTTTAATTTGTTCCATATATTTTTTAATTTCATCCCTAATTTCCTGATTGGCCCATTCATTCTTTNTATTCTGCTACTCTGTCTTTGGATTGGAGCATTCAGCCCATTGACATTCAGTGTTATTATTGAGATATGTGGGTTCAGAGTCTTTGTATCTTTTTTGGGGTTCATGTTTGTGGTGGTGTCCCTGGTACCTTTATTCCTTGCAACCTTTCCTCAGAGCGTCCCCCTCGGGATTTCTTGTAGGGCTGGCTTAGTGGTGACAAATTCTTTCAATTTCTGTTTACTTGGAAAGGTTTTTATCTCTCCTTCTATTTTGAATGACAGGCTTGCTGGATAAAGGATTCTTGACTACATATTTTTACTGTTTTTCACATTGAACATCTACTGCCGTTCTTTTCTGGCCTGCCACGTTTCGGTAGATAGGTCTGTCACCACTCTGATTGTTTTCCTTTTGTATGTTAGGGCCCTTTTCTCCCTAGCTGCTATCAAAATTCTCTCTTTGTCCTTGTATTTACCATTTTTACTATGATATGCCCTTCAGAAGATCGATTCAAGTTATGTCTGATGGGTGTCTTCTGAGCCTCTTGTATTTCAACATTTACTTCCTTCCCCAGGTCGGGGAAGTTCTCTGCTATAATTTGTTCCAGGACTCCTTCAACACCTTTCCCTCTCTCTTCCTTTTCTGAGATTCCTATGATACAGATATTGTTGTGTTTCACCATATCACTGAGCTCTCGAACTCTCCTTTTGTTCCTGTATCAGTTTGTCTCTTTTTTTGTCAGCTTCTTGTTTTTCTATAATTGTTTCTTCTACGTCACTTATTCTCCTTTCTGCCTCTTCAATCCGTGAATTGGAGGCCTCTAATTTATTATGTATCTCATTTATCGCATTTTTAAATTCTTCATGCCTATTTTTATTCTCCATTTTGTGTGTCGCCAAAGTTTCTTTGTTGTCGCCTATGCTTTTTTCAAGCCCAGCTATTAATTTTATGATTATTATTCTAAAATCTTGTTCAGTTATGCTGCTGATATCTCTTTTGAGCAGTTCATTAGCTGTCATTTCTTCTTGGAGTTTCTTTGGAGGAGAGCTCTTTCGTTTCATTATTTTAGTTAGCTTTCTGGCTCTTTTTACTTTTAAAGACTTGTTATACTCTTTTGGCCTATGAGCGCTGCTGTATCCAAGAAGACTCTTTAACTGTCCAGGGCCTATCCTTTCAGAGAGTGTTTTTTGAAAGGTATCTCTTGGTCTCTCTTGTTGGGACCTTGTTTATTTTATTTTCCTTCTCGTAGTGATATTTGGGACTCTCCACCTTGTGTACTCTAGCTTGTTTCTTGAGGTAGCCCTTAGAAGACTTTCTCAGTGGATTCTGCGTCCCCTCTCTCCCAATCTCTTGGGTTCTGTAAGGTTTCCTATGGCTTCAGATCTTTTTGTGTGAGATACGGGGTCGAGTACAATCCACAGAGTTCCCTACTTCTCCGCCATCTTTCCCCTCTTCCCTCAGATTTCACATTTGGTTTTGTGGTTTCTCTGTCATCCTTCTGAAGTCAAAGGGCTGAAGAAGAATCACTTCCCTGAGGAAGTCTTCCCTGAAGATTGAAGTTATGCAGTCACAAGTCAAGGAATGCTGGCAGTCATTAGAAGCTTCGGCCTTGTAGAAAAAGCTGTTGCATTTCTTTATACTAATAATGAAGCAGCAGTAAGAGAAATTAAGAAAATAATCCCATTTGCAATTGCACCAAAACCCATAAGTGCACCAAAAACCATAAGAACCGAGGGATAAAGCTAACCAAATGTAAAATATTTGCATTCTGAAAACTATAAAACATTATGTTTTAAATGAAGAGGACACAAAGAAATGGAAAAGCCTTCCGTGTTCATGGATTGGAAGGATAAATATTGTTAAAATGTCTATACTACCCAAAGCAATCTACACATTTAATGCAATCCTTATCAAAATGCCAACAGCATTTTCCACAGAACTAGAAAAATACTAAAGCTTGTACAGAACCATAAAAGATCAGTAATTATACAAATATATATACATATATAATTAGAAATGAAGAAAGAAAAATAAAGCAAGCAAGAATCTAATTATTTTACTGGTGCATTCTAACAAACTTTAAAGAATTAACACCAATGTTTTTTCAAACCCTTCCAAATAATTAAGAGGAGAAAACATTCCTAAATTCATTTCAAAAGGCCAGCATTATCCTGATACCAAAAACAGATAAGGAAAAATCAAGAAAAGAAAACTATAGGCTAATATTCCTGATGAATATAGATGCAAAAATTCTGAATACAATACCAGCAAATTGAATTTGACAGCATATTAAAACAATTACACCCCGTGATTAAGTGGGATTCATCCTTGAGATGCAGAGATGGTTCAACATTTACAAATCTATAAACATGATATACCACACTAATAAAATGAAAGATAAAAACTATATAATATTCTTCATAGATGCAGAAAATGCATTTAACAAATTCAACATCCTTTTATGATCAAATTCTCAAGAAGTTGTATATAAAAGGAATGTACTTCAATACAATAAAAGCTATATATTACCCCACACTTAACATTACATTCCATAATGAGAATTTGAAAGCTTGTCTTATGAGATCAGAAATAGGGTAATATACTCACTCTCACCACTACTATTCAACAAAGTCCTGGAAGTTCTAGCCAGAGCAATCAAGGAAGGAAAGAGATAAAAAGCTTTTTAAACACTAAAGGAAAAAGTAGAATTATATCTGCTGATGATACAAATATATCTAGAAAAACCCACAGGCTCCACTAAAAGAAAAATAAAAACACCTGTTAGGAAGTGGCAGTTCAAGATTCAGCAAAGGAAGACCCTGATTTTATCTACTTCCACAGACATACCAAATCTGCAACTACATATAGAACAGTCTTCTCTGAAAAAGACCTGAAAACTAGCTGAAATTCTTAACTCTTGAGTTCTTCCAAATTAGCTCACCTTTTATGTATTAACCCACAAGTGGAAGAGATCTCACAAATACAGAGTATATCCCCAAGGAACAAGGGATTCGAGCCCCACACCAGACACCTCAACACTGGAGAGATGAGCTCCCCAAAACTCTGGCTTGGTAACTAATAGAGCTTATGTCAGAGACACAAACACTGAAGGAAACTGAGACTCCCCTCTTAAAGATCTCATGCACCAAGTCACCCCCAAGATTCAGCTCAAAAGCAGCAGGTGGAAAAGTGCTTAAACCATATGCAAAAAAGACTTAATTGGTTAAAGTTAAAGCATCTGCCAGAGGGGCTGGAGTCTATTGGAACTCTCCCTGGGGGTGGAAGAACTGGCAGGGGCCATTTTTTGCACTCTCCCTCTCCCTTGCTTGTGTTGTTTGCTTCACTGCTATACTCTCTGTGTTGCCTCACCCCCATTAAACCCAGCAGGAGACTGTGCCCCAGCCTAGTTCCCCTATACAGCCTCACCCCACCAAATCTGGCTGGCAGATGTTATGCAGCTCAACAGTACCTTACAGCTCCGTCCTGACCCAAAGCACCCCATGGCCCGACAAAATGTAGTAGGTGCATGTAGTCCACACAAGAGGTATCCACCCTTTAAACATCTGGCATTGGTGGCCAGAGGAGTTTGTGTTTCTGGGCCCCATGGGACTATAACAATTGGAGGAAGTGCTCTTGAAAGGCGACCACTCCAGGACATTGCAGAGACAGCAGACTGAAAAACAACCCGTCTGTTTTCTCATATATATATGGGAAATATATATATATATACTACCGTGTAATATTAACATACAGTGTAACATTAGTTTCAGGTATACAATATTATGATTCAAGAATTCTATACATTACTCGGTGTTCATCATGGTAACAGTACCCTTAATTCCATTTATCTATTTAATCCATTCCTCCATTCACCTCCCCTTTAGCATCCATGAGTTCTCTGTACTTGAGAGATTGGTTTTTAGTTCGTCTTTTTTTTCTTTGTTCATTTATTTTGTTTCTTAAATTCCACATATGACTAAAATTATATGGTGTCTGTTTTGTCTGACTTATTTTACTTAACATTTTACCTTCTATGTTCATCAAATTTGTTGCAAATGGCAAGATTTCATTCATTTTTATGCTGAATAATATTTTATTGCCTCTATATATACCACATCTTTATGTATTCATCTATTGGTGGACACTTGTGTTGCTTCCATATCTTGGTTATTGTAAACAATGCTTCAATAAACATAGGAATGACTATATCCATTGAATTTAGTGTTTTCATATTCTTTGGGTAAATACTCATCAGTGGAATGACTGAATCACATGGTAATCCTATTTTTAATTTTTGTGGAACCTCTATATTGTTTTCTATTGTGGCTGCACCAGTTTGTGTTACCGCCAACAGTGGTATGAAGATTCCTTTTTCTCCACATCCTTGTCAACATCTATTTCTTGCTTTTTTTATTATAGCCATTCTGACTAGTGTGAGATGATATCTCATTGTGGTTTTGTTTGCATTTTTATGAAGAATGATGTTGAGCATCTTTTCATATGTCTATTAGCCATGTATATGTCTTCTTCTGAAAAACGTGCATTCAAGTCATCTGATTTTTTTTAGTGTTGGGTTTCATAAGTTCTTGATATATTTTGCATATAAACCTCTTATCAGATATATCATTTGAAAATATCTTCTCTTCATTGGAGTAACTGTTAAAATAAACAAATGGAATGAAAAGAAATATAATTGGCTATTAAATTTTTGCAAGCCAATGGAATCTGTATCCAACCACATTTCTTTTTTTTAAATTTATTTAAGTAGTTTATTGTCAAGTTGGTTTCCATATAACGCCCAGTGCTCATNTTAATTCTCCTATACGTGCAAACATCTGTAAAGAACTTATCAAGCTCAACACCCAAAACACAAATAATCCAATTAAGAAATGGGCAGAAGGTCCATTTATCCAAAGGATATTTGGATAGGTATTTATGAATAGGTATTTATCCATAGGATACAAAAATGCTGATTTGAAAGGGTACATGTACCCCAATGTTTATAGCAGTGCTATCAGTAATAGCCAGATTATGGAAAGAGCCCAAATGTCCATTGACTGAAAATTGATAAAGATGTGGTGTGTGTGTGTGTGTGTGTGTGTGTGTGAGTGATGGACTATTACTCTGTGATCTAAAAGAATCAAATCTTGCCATTTGCAACAATGTGGATGGAACTGGGATGTACTATGGTAAGCGAAATAAGTATGTCAGAGGAAGATAAATGTCATATGGTTTCGCTCATATATGAAATTTAAGAAACAAAAGCAGATGAACATAGGAGAAGGGAAGGAAAAATAAGATAAAAACAGAGAGGTAGGCAAACCATAAGATACTTTTTAAAATGTTTATATATTTTTGAGAGAGAGACAAAGCATGAGTTGGGGAGGGGCAAGGAGAGAGGGAGACATGGAATGTGAAGCTGTCAGCACAGAGCTCGATGCAGAGCTGGAACTCGGGAACCAAGAGATCATGTCCTGCACTGAAGTCAGATTGTTAAAACATTTGTACTATCCAAAGAAATCTTTAGATTCAATGCCATCCTTATCAAAATTCTGATGGCATTTCTCACAGAATAGAACAATTTATCCTATAATTCAGTGGAACCACAAAATATCCCAAATAACCAAGCAATTATGAGAAAGAAAGACATAGCTGGAAACATCACACTGCCTCATTTCAAACTATATTTTATAGCTACATTAAGCCAAACAGCATGGTATTGCCATAAAAATAGACACATAAATCAATGGGTTAGAGTAGGGAGCCCAGAAATAAACCCACATGTATATGTTCAATTAATATACAACAAATGATGCAAGAATATTCAATGGGAAAAAGTCTCATTCATAAATGGTGTTGGGAAAATTGGACAGTCGCATGCAAAATAATGAAACCAGACTACTGTCTTACACCATACACAAAAATTAATTCAAAATGAATATAGCAACAGAAATTATAAAACTCCTAGAAGGTGGTAAGCTCTTTGACATTGCTTTTGATAATTTTCTTTAGATCTGACTCCAAAGGGAATGACAACAAAACCAAAAATAAAAAAGTGGGACTACATGAAACTAAAAAGTTCTGCACAGCAAAGGAAACCAACAACAAAATTAAAAGGCAACATACTGAATGGGAGACGATGTTTGCAAATGATATTATCTGATAAGAAGTACTATCCAAAATATATAAAGAACTTATACAACTCAATAACAAAAAATAAGTTTCAGTAAAAACTGGGCATAAGACCTGATTAGACATTTTTTCAAAGAAGACATACAGATGACCAATAGGCAAATGAAAAGATGCTCGACATTACTAATCATCAGAGAAATGCAAATCAAACCTGCAAAGAGATATTACTTCACACCTGTCAGAATGGCTGTTATCAAAAAGATACAATATAACAAGTGTTGCTGATAGTGTGGATAAAGGGGCACCCTCATTCACCTGTTGGGAATGAAAATTGGCGCAGCCACCAGGAAAACAGTATAGAAGTTTCTTTAAAAACTAAAAATAGAGCTACTATATGATCTAGTAATCCCATCCCTGAATATTATTCTGAAGAAAATCAAAACGGTAATTTGAAAAGATATATGAACCCTTGTATTTACTGCAACATTGTCCACAATAACAGAGATATGGAAACAACCAGTTGCCATCAAAGGTGAATGGATAAAGAAGATGTGGTATATCCATAGATAATGGAATGCCATTTAGCCATGAAAAATAATAAACGTTTTCCTTTTGTGACAGCATGGTTGGACCTTGAGTGCATTATGATAATTGACATAAATCAGAGAGAAAAACAAATTCTGTATAAATATATATACATATATATATGGAATCTATCTATATCTATATATAAATGGAATCTAAAAAGCAAGACAAACAAAACTAAATTCATAGATACAGAGAACAGATCAGTGGTTGAGGGAGGAGAGAATAGATTAGAGGTTTGTCCAGGAATGGATAAAATGGGAAATGGGGGTCAAAGATACAAACATCTAGTCATAAAATAAATTATCAAGTTGTAATGTATCGCATGGTGACTATAGGCAATATCGTTTTATATATTAAGTGACTTCATGTAGCAATAGGGGGAAACTAGGTTTATGGTTATCATTTCACAATGCATACAAATATTAAATTACTATATTGTACAATTGAAACTAATTAATTATGTTGTATGTCAATTATACCTCAATAAATTAAATAGATAAATATATTTCTACACAAATTTAAAAAAAAACTTTAAAACTAATATATTCAGTAAAGTTGCAGGATGTAAAACTAACATTTAAAAAACGATTGTGTTCCTACACACCAACAATGAAAAATCTGAAAAAGAAATAAAGAAAACAATCCCATTTACAATGACATCAAAAAAGTAAAATACCTAGGAATACATTTAACCAAGGAGGTAAAAGATGTGTACAATGAAAATGTTAAGACAGTCCACAAAGAAAGCCTCCAAGTAAATAACCAAAAAAATATAGTAAAACATTGTTCAATATTAGATATTGGTCAAATATCTATTTAACCAAAAGAAAAATTAATGAATAGAAGATGGATAAAATATGACATATAAAAATAAATAACAAAATGGCTATGCCTTAATTACCTTATCAGTAATAACTTCAAATGTATATGGATTAGACCCACCAACAAAGAGATTTACAGAAACCTTGGTTTAATTATATGTCTAGAGCAACATAATTTAGACTAAAAACTCAAATAGATTGAAAGTAAAAGAATGAGGGGCTCCTGGGTGGCTTAGTCGGTTAAGCGTCCGACTTTCGCTTAGGTCATGATCTCGCGGTTCGTGGGTTCAAGCCCCGCGTCGGGTTCTGTGCTGACTGCCAGCTCAGAGCCTGGAGCCTGTTTCAGAGTCTGTGTCTCCCTCTCTCTCTGACCCTCCCCTGCTCACGCTGTCTCTCTCTCTCTCTCCTAGAAATAAATAAAAATATTTAAAAAAAAAAGAAAGTAAAAGAATGAAAAATGATATGCCATGCAACAAGAGAGATGGAGTGGCTAATATTAATATCAGGCAAATCATACTTTATGCACAAATGTTACCAGGGACAAACACTAATTTACCATCTTCATACCAAAAGCATTTGAAATCATATAAAAATCACTTTGTGCTTATTTACAAATATCTGGAAGTATAAAAAAGAAAGACAAACTAGCCCAAATTCCATCCCCACCACCGGAATGACTGCTGTTAACATTCTGGTCTGTTTTCACCCATTTCTGTGGCTGGCTGTGCATGTATGCCATTCTCCATGAATTGAATACTATCGTACAGGCTGTGCTTGCCTGTTAAATCAACACTGCTCTCCGGACAGCAAACCACACCAATACATGGAGACCCATGAACCACTCGATAAAAGAAGGCTTTTAAATCAACCGCTGTCTCCTGATATCTTTTATACCTGCGGATGTTTCAGAGAGAATTGTCTAATTCTGAATTTGTTATGTTCCCTGAAGAAGTTCTGGAAATACATTTTCAGTCTTGTCCCAGGTTTGTTTTAAACAAGAAGATCCTGTGAACTGTGAGTTACCAATTAGGGATATTTTAGGAAGCAGTAAGTGAAGATCTTACATCAGACACCACCTGCAACTGAAAATAAGACAATCCACTTTTTCCCCCCCACTTTGGCTTCTTAAGCTCAAAATGAGCAAGAAATATAGGAGAAAGGAATGGGGAAGATAAAGTAAGAGAGAGAATGTGAGTGTGAGCCCTGAAAGACATTCTCCCTATTAGCCAACTATGCTATTTTTTGTCCAAAGAAGAGGACTTGTTACAAAGTGGGACTAAGGTGAGGCAAAAGAGATACTAGCCTTGGGCATAAAATTTAAGGGAGCTCCAAAAATATATGAATAATATGTCAATATAGAATTGAAAACTATTGCAGAAATATATGAAGAGGAAAAGATCAAATGTTTTTTAAAAGACAGAACCACTAATAGACTCATTGAAAGCCATATTGAAGTCTTGGATAAAAGGAAAAAAATAGTTCCACTGATCTATAATTTTTTTAATTTATTCTGATTTTTTAAAATATTTAAGTAAACTATAATTTATCTTAACTACTGACTTTTTCAGTGCCTTCCTAAATTTTGCACCCAAGCAAGAACCCCACTGTCCTTGTCAAGCCCATCCTTTATCTGTGATGTGAATTAAAAGCATCAGCCTTCTCAGACACTGAGGACCTTTTTCCTTGTCCTGGCTCAGAGCCTGACCCCCCGAGTGATTTGGAAGAGGCCTGCGAGCAAAGGAGATGGATGGGGCCATCTCCTTCCAACTCAAACACCTATTCTCTACACTAATGAAAATGTTCTCCAATACCACATCTGGAAATAACCAGGCAAGGAGTAAAAGATGATTTCTCTTGCATCATAAACAAACATCATGGTGTTAACCCCGTATACAATAACTCTTCTCAGAAGAAATATATTTATAAGTTGGAAATTCAAATTTTCTCTCACAATATAATTTGTTCTTGCTTTTGCTTAATGTTGAGCATAATCCTCAAAAGCCGGGCATCTGGCGTTGATAACAGCATCATGTTGATGCTTATTCAGTGTTCCTGGCACTGCGCCCGCAGGTACTTCAATACCTCTTTATAGCACGTGAGGTGCAGCAATAGTGATTCTGCAGCTATTCATTGTTTTAACAGCCTCATGGAGGGTCCTGCCAAACCAGTGCTGACAACTTGTTCATCCATTTCAAGGTGCATGGGGCATATCATCATTCAGTGGTTCTCAGGGGCAAATTATGGCACTCTCGTTTCCTGTGCATCAGGCCTATTCTGAATACATTATTACTCATGAGAGTTAAAGTATTAAAATTTATCAATAATTTTATTTTTATTACTCAGGGTAAATTCAATGTTATCCCTATAATATAGATCTTACAAAACTAATCCCCTTTTTTGTTAGCTGTGGTTTTCTAAGTAGAGGCAAAGGGGGATAGGCACACAGTGACACATAGGATCCTGAGATACTATGAAGAGCGTGACTAATTCAGATTCCTATGAAACTGTCTTCCCTAAAAAGTGTTTCCCCACCTCTGGGAATGCTGTGCATGTGAACAACATATGCCATGTGATTGTGGAAGAAACAAAAACTTGAAATTGGCCAATTAAGGTATCATATGCATGCAGCAAGCTCGGCCCAAGGAGGGTGACTTAGTGCCAGATAGGAGATTGCTGGAGTTTCTTTTCATGAAACCAGTGAGAAAAGAAGGCTTCTCCCTGCTTGAGGAGACCTAAGGACCCCGTCTTCTCTCCAGAGTTGATTAGAAGCACTCATCTCTGAGGTAAAGAAGCCAATCTTTAATATAACTAAGTGTCTACTTCCTTTAGGGGAAGGCCTGAAGGTAATGGCTCATACCCCTCAGATTTATCCATCTAATTCTGTGCCAAACACTGCAAGATGCTGCAGACAGAAATGGATGAGACCCGACCCTTGCCCTTGGACTTCCATTCCAGTGGGGACACTTGCAGTAATCAGAGAGGGATGTGGGGTTATGTGAGGAAAACATAATTTCCTGGGCATCAGGTATGATCTCCACTGGGAAGAGTGAGTGGAAGAAAGCCAGAAGTGAGAGGAAAGGGTCGAGGTGGAGGAGGTAGGATGAGCAAAGACATGTAAACAGAATAGTCTATTTTTTTTTCTCTGTATTCTTACGACCTGGAATGCTGTTTTGTATCTGGTAGACGTTCAATGAGTTTTGCTGAGTAAGCAAAACAAAACAGGAACATCATACATGGAATTTGAACTATCATCTTTGAAAGTTCGGGTTTTTTCCTTTTTGAGAAGGGAAATCAGAATAATTTTCCATATAAATTTAAAAATGTTGCCAGCAACTGCAATATGTGCATTTAGCTACTGAAGCAGACTCCTTTGCCTGGAAAGGAGTTTTCTCAGGGCTTACATCTACTATTGTCCTTTCCCACCATCTATTTGTCAATTAGTCTTTCCTTCATTTGCTCCTTTCATTCTACAGGCAGAAAGAACAGCAGTGCAAAAACCCAATGGCATGAGACATCATGGGGACTAGAGTTTCAGGGTTTCTGTTAGTCGGGTAATCTCACTCTTAATTCACCGGGTCATTTTCTAAGCTACTATCAGCTGTGAAAACTTGAATGTGAACTGGATTGTCATATCAACTATATATAACTACTGGGCTTTATATGAAATAAACATGAGGCAGGAAATTTATGAGCTAATCTTCAAAGGTCTCCAAACACATTTCCCATTCTCATAGGTACATTCTACTTCTCTTCCAAGAAGAGGCATCCTGTTATCCCCAACATTTTGGTATTAGATTCAATGGACACTGAGTAGTTACTCTGATCAGTTGCTCTAAAGTTTATAAATGCTTACACCCCATGTCTGTACTTTTCTCATCCCAGTCCAGTGACCAGCCATACCCCACACACCATGTCAGGGCAGTACTGCTCTCCAGGGTGGCTGGTACTAGTCACCTGCACCATCTGAGTGCCTCACCTAAAGAGGGAAGTCTGCAGCATAACTGTTGAGTGAATAAATTCAACAAAAATATCAGAAATTGAGACTGTCTGAAACTTGAACTCAAACATGTAAAGTCATTCTAAGCTCCTTTCTGCTTCTCTGTTGAGAAATATGTGTTACAGGTAAAGCATTTAAACACATTGTTACATTCACTATTACACCATTTTACATGCTTCTAGAATCACCCTGCTGTTTTAGAAGTCAGAGTTTACAAATAGTTACAATTATGGGTCTTTCTTCTCTAGCACACCTTCCAATCTCCTGGTCTTTATTTATGAAGGGAAGGAGTCAATTAGTGTTTTTCAAGCATTCACATGGAAATGAACCTTAACAGTCTCCTTCTAATACCAATCTTTGAGTTGAAAAACAAAGCTATTTCTCCAGTACTTCTGTTTTGAGGAAGGGGAGAGAATAGCTCCGCAGGGGTCCACCTCTGAAGACTCACAATAGGTCAGTTATGTCAGGGATGAGTGGATCCACTACCTGCTCCCTTAACCCAGCCAAGGTCATGGCCTCAACCACAGCTCACGATGAGGAATGGGACCATGGAAGTCTATACCCTGATGCATATGAAAATCCCCTTGAAGCCTGAGAAACACAATTTCGAGGGTTCTACTGATAGGAATTCTGATCCAATAGATCAGGAGTGGACCCAGAAATATACATTTGAACAAAATCCCAGTGATTCCCATGTAGGTGATGTAAAAGAAAACTTTTGCACTGGATAGCTTTTAAAAACAGCAGGACAGATTTTATTTAAGTTACTGCAGGAGGGGAAAGAAACTTCAATACAGAACTGAACTCAACTCCTATTACAGCACACATATGGGGATCTATAGCCGACAAGCAGAGTGGGGGGGTAGGCTGTCCATGGATGGAGGATTACTAATAGGAACTTATCTAACATCAGGAATAGGAGAGTTCTTGTTAAACAGACTCTTGCTAATGGCAGGCCAAGGACTAGGACATCAAGGAGAGAGATGAGGAGCTTGACCAGCTGTCAAGGATAGAGGTATTCTCTTTAAATTGACATGACAGGATTCAGGTGAGGCAAAGGTCTAGGCTAGGTAAAGCCTAGTCAGGCAGAGTACTCAGAGGAGCTCAACCAAAGTTTCATCAAGGACAGAGTCTTTGTCAGTGATCCATAGGCACATTTTTATAAACTTCTCTAAGTGACATTTATGATATAAACAAGTGTGTTCTGAATCTGTTCCAAGTATGAAGGGCTTGCTTGTGATTCTTTTATAGACACCATTCATCTCTTCCTATCCCTTGCTGATCAGACTCTCCATGATATATACATGCTCCCTAGTCGGGTTTTATATTTTTATGGAAAGTAAGCAACTCTATGTAGGAATTATGGATCCTCCGCTTGGTTTCAGATTCTGCATTGTACATCTGTGACAGTTTCTTGAGATTCTCCGTCTCAATTCCTGGATTCCCGGAGCTCATTATGACCATGTCTTCCTCATTCTTTCCTTAAGTCAGTCCTGGCTTTGTGATGTAGTTGCTAGAGGAAAGTACTGGAAACAGTGTCTAGGTTGGCCCCATTTGTCCATCTATATCCTATCAAATTTAGATGACCTAGAAGTCAGATTATCTAGTATTTACTCTACTGTACAATGAGGATAATATCATGTATCTGCTAGGAAGTTTTAAGAATTGAAAGAATTAATAGATGTCAAAATGCTTCAAAAGCTATAAAACTCTCTGCCTCTACCAACATGTTTCGTTGCTGTCTTCCTCCAAGATACCTTTGCACCCAAATAATTCTGCTTAGAATCTAATGAATACCATTTTGGCTATGCATGCAAAGGAATAAAGAGCTCATTTATTGACAGTCTCTTGACTCATGATGGAAAAATAATTAAGAATATTATAAAAGCAGATTTATGATTTTTAGTTCTATTATGTATAGAAATAGAGACAGTTAAATTCTGCAAGAGGTAATCCAAGAAACCTGAGCACTTGGTACCTCATGAGCTAACTGCTCCCCAAATACACACACATACCTTGTTACTCAGCCAATTTGTATGTATTATTTAAGTTTAAACTCTGACTTTAAGGTTACTTCCTCTGTGTGGTCTTCTGGAAGAGGGTCTAACTACTTCTTTATTATGCACCCTTACTACACCTGCTGCCACAACCATATCTCTTTGTTGGGTTTATTTCTGTGCATATGTATTTCTCCTGGACGTCTTCTGAAAGTACAATGAGTCTACATCATGTTCCACCCTGGATACGCAGGCATATCAGAACTACAACATGAATCACAGCCAGAGGTAACTGGTAGGGAACAGCACAGGATTTTAAATTCAAGGGCTGGGTTCATGCTTGACAGCAGAGGTGGAATGGTGAGAAAAGTCAGAAGCCAAGTGGTTAGAGATGGTTCAAATGCCAGGAGAACCCCGATGTAAAATAATGGCTGCTAATGTACCCCACAGAAGACACAGTGGACTAAAGAATCCAAGCACTGAATCCACTGCTGGTTGTCTTCTTGGAGGATTCCTACCTGGACAACCTCCACATCACACTTAGCTTTCCAACACTCTGGAAAGTCTGCTTAGTTTTCCAACACTCTTTTTTCTGCAGGTTAGAGTCAGCTTTGATTCACTTCTTTTTACCCAGAAAAACTGCCCTGTTGCTCCAAGAAGCTCAGACATTTCTGAATAAATATTGAAAGGGAAATGCATGTGGCTTCTGTCTTTTTACAAGACTGGAGCCTGTGAGAAAATCAGCCTTAAGGTCTTTGGCAATCCAGCAATTGCTGTTACTCTTTTCTCTTTGATCATACACATCCAGGTTATTTATAAGTGCTTTTCAATTTTAGGTGGTATTCTATTACAGAGTGTTTGTGATATTTTCTAGTCCTGACAAGAACAGCAGAATTCTTTATTTAATAAAAAAGACACCAAAAAATTGTCCTTGTAAAAATGGTAATGGAAAAGATACTTCTCACTGCACATGCTGCCCAAACTTGTCCTTCAGTTCTTGAAGGTATGAGACTGAAGCTGAGGGAATAATAAAGGCAGACCCAGAAAATGGTGTATAACTAGGATAACCTTGCCTATCTGCCACACTGAGGCTTAAATAAGAAATGCTTTTTTCTTAGAAAATAGTTAATGGATTAGCTAATGCCATCTGTAGGAGTTAGTATATAGGAGAATCAGTGAAGAAGATAAGATTGTCAGGAAGGAGGGGAATAATGTCAGTTAACTAGTGTTGGGGGAATTAAAGTGTTCCAGGGCAAAAACATTTTGGGGACAGGGGAAACAGATGACTGATGAAAAACAAATCGCCCTGCTTCTTTTTCTCCCTACCCTCTCTGAAATCTGACTATGCCAACATTCTAAGTTGAAGACCTGTCCTGACTCTCCACTGACCTTGGAACATTGTCCAAACCCCTCATTCTCCCTCTCTCTAGCCACATACTCTGTAACAACCCCATAGCATCCTATGCTCCAGCCAAGTCTAAATAGCTAGAAACTTTCTGGATTTTCATCACTCAAAGGTGTTTTTTTTTTTTTCAATTTGAGTGCATTGACACACAATGTTGCATTAATTTGAGGCATACAACATAGAGTACATAGTACAACTTCTCTATATGTTACGCTATGCTCACCACAAGTGTAACTACCATCTGTCATCATACAACATTATTATATTATCATTGACTATATCCCCAATGCTGTATCTTATATTCCTGTGATTTATACATCCCATAATTGGAAGCCTATACCTCCCAGTCCTCTTCGTCCATTTTGCCCATCCCCTGCCCCTCCTCTTTGTCAATCAGTTTGTGTTCTGTATTTACAGGTCTGTTTCTGCTTTTTGCTTGCTTGTTTATTCATTTGTTTTATTTTTTAGATTCCACATATGAATGAAATCATGTGCTATTTATCTTTTCAGACTGACTTATTTCACTTAGCATAATACTCATCATTTTTTAACAGTTTTAATGAAATGTAATTCACATACTATACAATTTATTGGTTTTTCAATATATTCAGATATATGCAATCATCACCAGTCAATTCTAGAGCATTTTCATGAAATGTTATAGTCTTTTAGCTATCACCTCTTTATGTGTCCCCATTCTACACTCAGCCTTAAGCAACGATTCATCTATTTTCTATAACTATAGATTTCCCTGTTCAGGACATTTCATATGAAGGGAATCATATAATATATTGTCTCTTATGACTGGCTTCTTTCATTTAGCATGTGTTCAACTTTCATCCTTATGGTAGCATGTAACAATACTTCATTCCTTTTTATAGCTGAATAATATTCCATTCTGTGGAAACACCATATTATGTTTACCCATCCCTCAGTTGATGGACATTGATGTTGTTTACATCTTTTGGCTATTAAGAATAGCGCTGTTCTAAACATTTATATTATACAGAGTATTGTGTGGACAATAGTTATTTCTTTCAGGTATATAGCCAGAAGTGCAATCGCTGTGCCACATTGTATGTAACTCTGTATTTGATCATTTGAGGAAGTGCCATGTTGTTTTCCATAGTGGCTATATCATTTTACTTTCCTACCAACAGGGATTCTGAAGTCTCCTTCTCATCACCAACACTTGCTATCTAATTTTTTATTCTAGTCATCCTAGTGTGTATTAAAAATAGTATCTCCTTGCAGTTTTGATTTTTATTTGTAATGACTAATGAGACTGCATGCCCTTTCATGTACTTATTGGTCAATTGTATATTTTTGCTGGAGAAATGTCTATTAAGGTTTTTTGTGTATTCTTTAATTGGGTTATTTGTCATTTCATTATTGAGTTTAAAGAGTTAGTTATATATTCCGAATACATATCCCTTTTTAGATATATGATTTTCTTCCATTCTGTGGTTTGCCTTTTCACTCTCTTGATAGTATGGTTTGAAATGCAAAAGGTTTTAATTTTGATGAAGTTTAATTTCCTGTTTTTTATTGTCCATGGTTTTGGTATGATCATACTTAAGAATTCTTTGCCAGATCCTGGGGCACTTGGGTGGCTCAGTCAGTTAAGTTTCTGACTTCAGCTCAGGTCATGATCTCACAGTTTGTGGGTTTCAGCCCCACATCAGGTTCTGTGTTGACAGCTCCAAGCCTGGAGCCTGCTTCTGATTCTGTTTCCCTCTCTCTCTATCCTTCCCCTGCTCATGCTTTGTCTCCCTCTGTTTCTCAAAACTAAACATTTTAAAATTTTTTTAAAAAGAATTTTTTGCCAGATCCAAGTTTATGAAGATTTACCCTATTTTGATCTACACATTAAATGTATAGATTTTTTTGTGTGTAATGTAGACATTTAAATATTTGTTCTTCCAATCCATGATCAGCATCTCAATTTCTACACAGAAATCAGCAGAGATTCTCACAGGGATTGTGTTGAATCTATAGGTTGATTTAGTTTTGGCAATCTTTTTTTTTAATAAATTCTTTAAATGTTTTTTATTTATTTCTGAGAGAGAGAGAGAGAATGTGTGAGCAGGGGAGGGTCAGAGAGAGAGAGAGGGAGACACAGAATCCGAAGCAGGCTCCAGGCTCTGAGCTGGCTGTCAGCACAGAACCCGACGCGGGGCTCGGCTCAAACCCACGAACCATGAGATCATGACCTGAGCTGAAGTCGGACGCTTAACCAACTGAGCCACCCAGGCGCCCCTAGTTTTGGCAATCTTAACAATGGTAGTCTTACAATCCCTGAGCATGGGTTGTTTTTCCAACTACTTAGATTTTCCCTAATTTCCTTCTAAATGTTTTGCAGTTCATTTCTCACTGGGGACCTCACTCTTTCTTGCTTGTGCTGCTTGAGATGAGGAGCTTCATCTGGCTGGCTGCCTATAGTCCCTAGGTGAGGGAAACAGAGACTCCAGAAAGTGGAGACAAAGATCCCTTCCCAGGCACTTCTTGTAATAGGATCCCTCTTGCAGATTACCCTGGGCGGCAAGCATCCCTGGGTGAAGAGTAAGTCTCAGGACTGTGGGGAAGAGCAATGCTTCCTGGGTTGAGGCTGCTTATTACGGCAGAATTCCCCTTTCTGATCCACTTTTCCAACCTTGATATTGTTTACAGCAATAAGCCATTTAGAATGCCTTGACAGCGAATATGAAACATAAAACTCAAGCATTTATTTCAGAAATATCATATTTGCAAATATGTAGAGGCAGTGTTTTCCTTCTCAGAGATATATTGAACACTACAGAACCAGCTCCTCTTGACCAGTGTCTGCCAGCCACATTCCTCACAGGTGCTCCAAACAGATTAGGTGAACTTACTTTTTTTGTGAGTCAGGAGGTGTGAAAATAGTCTTTCTTTCTGAGGGGCTTTCCATCCGCCTAACATGTCATAATTAACCACAGGGAGCCCCAGCCCACACCATGCAGGAAAAGTGTGTGTGTGTGTGTGTGTGTGTGTGTGTGTAGTGCAAGCAACAAGTCATCATGGACTTGGAGATGGCAGAGGGTACAGGGACTGCAGTGAGCTCATTTCTACACATACACTTCCTGAGCCTCTCCTCAGGGATAGGCCCTGTCTTTAGGGTTAGGGATGTGGTGATAAAAAGCCATGATTGCTTTCTTTCAGTAATCCCACAGTCCAGTGAGGAAGAAAGACAGTATGGTCAGAACTATGAAAAAACAAACACAGGAGGCTGAGTGATTATGATAGAGAAGCAGGATAAGTATAATTGGAAGTTTTTCCAAAAGAAGTGCACTTCAACTGAGTCTTTAAAAGAAGACAAGATGTTATTGTCACAGACAAAGGGAAATGAATGCATTCCAGGATAAAAGGGCACCATAAGTGAAAACACGGAAAAATCTGCATGGCATATGTGAGGAGAGGTGCAGACAAGATGGGAGATGAGAGGAAGGATAACTCTATACCTTGAACTGCACTGAATATAGGACACACACTTAGCTGGGACTTCCCAGAAGGGAAGCACTGGGCTGGATGAAGAAAGGAAAGCATGTCACTCTAGGTACAAAAATGGTATTGCGTAAAAATGAGTATTCCCTACTGCAGCGTATGCCTGCTGTGAACAGCTGCTGAGATGCTCTACCATGAGAAAACACAATAGGAAATCTCTTATCTCAGCAATGCTTCCAAATGCCTCTTCTTTCCATTTTAATTCATGTTTCTTTTTAAATTTATATCCTTTTCTGGGGTGTCTGGATGGCTCATTTGGTTAAGCATCATGATCTCATGGTCTGTGAATTCAAGCCCCCTGTCAGACTCTGTGCTGACAGCTCAGAGCCTGGAGCTGTTTCAGATTCTGTGTCTTCTTCTCTCTCTGCCCCTCCACCCACTTGCACCTTGTCTCTCTCTCTCTCTCTGTCTCTCTCAAAAATAAATAGACATAAAAAAATTATATCCTTTTTCAGGTTAAAATTCTAATCTGTCAAATACTATAGACTCTGTGGATAAATATATATATTTAATATTAATATATCACATTAACATACAACTTTTATATAATTTCAGAAGTTTCATGGTCTTGCTGAAATGTGTCTGTAAACATCAGGGTCAATTATTGTAACCTGAAAAAGAAACGTTGGCAAGTTTCTATGTTCAGTGATCCTCTCAGTGGGCATCAGGGCTGCAGTCAACATCCACATTAAGGAAACAGAAGAACAGACAAATGCTAGATACAGATGACAGACAAATAGGTGGGTAGGTAGTAGATACGTGTTCAAGGCATTATAAAGTCATGACAGTGCCTGAAAGAGAAGGAAGATTCTTTTTTCTTTTTAACTTTTTTTTTTATTCTGAAAGAGACAAGATGAGAAGGGGAGTGTCAGAGAGAGAGGAAGACACAGACTCTGAAGCAGCTCCAGGCTCTGAGCTGTCAGCACAGAGCCTATTGCGGGGCTCGAACCCACGAACTGTGAGAGCATGACCTGAGCCGAAGTCGGCCACCCAACCAACTGAGCCACCCAGGCACCCCAGAAAATTCTTACTTTAGTATATGACTGACCATATTCCTTGCTATCTATCCAGATAGTCTATTCATATATGCCTTACGTGTTCTGAAAGCACATTTTTTTATTAATAGAATCCAATATACCTCCCCTGACACAGGGTGGAAAATAAAAATATTTCCTCTTCCTAGCCAGGGTAATTTGGGGTTTCAGTATGATGTTATTTTGCAATCAGTCCAGGAGCTGAAGTGAAATCAGCCCGGGGATGACTGCACTGTCATGACTACAGGGAGATTCATAATTTGGTAATTATCCTAACATCATCCAGGTGTCTGATGCAGATTATGTCTGAATGGCTATGAATCAAGGCACTTTCTTTCTTTTTTTTTTTATTTTTTAAATGTTTTTTTATTTATTTCCGAGAGAGAGACAGCATGAACAGGGAATGGTCAGAGAAAGAGGGAGATACAGAATCTGAAGCTAACTCCAGGCTCTGAGCTAGCTGTCAGCACAGAGTCCTACGCGGGGCTCAAACTCACAAGCCGTGAGATCATGACCTGAGCCAGAGTGAGACGCTTAAACAACTGAGCCACCCAGGCGCCCCTCTTTCTTACGTTTTTAACAGTCTTTTGTGTGTGTGCCTTGAGAAACTGGGATTGGAAGAGCAAATGATTCATTTTTAGATTCCACATGCAGAAAGCATTATTTACATTTACTGCCTCTCTGCTCTGATATATGTCAATATTTATTGCTAATTCAATGTCAAAATCTGACCTTACTTTTTTTAGTCAATATATGCTTCTTAGAGAAATAAGTCTCTGTAATCACCACAGTTTAAATCAATATCTGTTTATCATCTGTTTATCATCTACAAGTCAACCTTTGTACCTTTCAGATACTTGGCCACTAGATTTCTAAGAATGGAGCTCTACTGAGATCACTGTTGAGCTACAAAGACTTCATATTACCTGCTTTTAAAACTGAATATAAAGCTGAAATAAAAGAAATACAACTGGAAGGGCCTGTAAGTGGTTTGAGGGGCCATTAAATTACTGGGTTGCAAAATATTTATAGCAGAAGAGACCTACCAAATTATCCAATTAAGTATATCCATACAATATATCCTTAATACTAGAGTAGACCTCTACTGCCATAGAGATCAAGTGACCTAGAAACATATTTAGCAGCATAAAACATCAAGGTTGGCTTTTCCTACCATGATGCTCTTAGTTTAATTGTGGGAGTTATGTTGAGGTTGGAACCATGGACCAACTCAGATCATGCCACCTGACAATGCCTTTTTCAGGAAGCTGATCCATGACTCCCGTGGGTAACTGGGTTCAGACCAATATCTGATTTGGTGATCCCTGGGTCACCATGGAGATTTGAGTCATTAATGGCATGAGGTTATGCTGGCTATTATAGTCCCTTGGTACTGGCAACCCTTCCCTGTGCTTGTACCTTTCAGGGGACTCACATTGGCTTTGGTTTCTTCTTGATTCATGGATTACTTAAAAGTGAACTGATTAATCTCCAAACATTTGGGGATTTTCTGGTTTATTTCTGTTGAGTTTTAATTGATTTGAGTTTTAATTTGAGTGCAATGTGGAAAAATAACATACTGGTATGATATCAATACTTTATATTTTGTTACAATTTGCTTTATAACTTGGTGTGTGGTCTCTTTTGATAAACCTTTAAGATATTGAGATATCTTGACTATAATGTGTACTCTAACATTGTTGGTATGTGTTACCGGTCAATTGATTCAAGCTTGCTTATTTTATTGTTTAAAAAATCCATATCTTTACTGTTTTGTGTTTCTGTATTGTATCATTAGAGAACTTTTCTAAATATGATTATTATTTTTTCTATCTTTCTTTATTTCCATAAATTTTGCTTTATATTTCTGAGGCTATATTGTTAGATCAATATAGATATGAAATGTTTACATAGTTCAGTTAGATTGATGCACTTATCATCATGGAGCGTTTCTCTTTATCCTTATTAATACCTCCTTCTTTAAAGTCTACTTTTTCTGATGTTAATACAGGGATAATGACACTCTTTTGGTTAGTGTTTGCATGTTGTATGTTTTTCTTTCCTGTTACTTTCAACATTTCTCTGTCTTTATAGATTGTACCATTTGAATATAGCCAATGAAATTTTTATCTCATTTTTTAAAAATAGTTTATATTTTATGTATACATTCAGGAATCAGGCACATACTTTATTTAAACATCTCAATGAATTTTCACAAAATGAATGCCTTTATATAATGATCACATGGATCAAAAAATACAACATTCTGGTATTCCAGAAGCCTTCCCTGCTTCTTTCCAGGCACTGCCCCCCTGAAAAGCCCACCATTATTTTTATTATGATTGCTTCTAACACCAAGCCTTAGTTTTGCCTGGTTTGGGAATTTACAGAAATGAAATAATATATTATTTGGTCTTCTGTGCTTCTTTTTCTGTGCTTGGCTTCTTTCAGTAAATACATGTCTGTGAAATTTATTCATATTATTACATATAAGAGTAGTTTGTTTTTTCTTCCTGATAGTACTCTATTGTGTGAATATATAGCAATTTATATATTGCTATTCTCTGAACTTTTCTGTCCCACAAAATACATATGCGGAAAATCAAATGTGCAAGGTGATAGGATTGGAAGGTGAGTCCTTTGGGAGGTGATTAGGTCATAAGAGCAAAGCACTCATGAGTGAGATGAGTGTCTTCATAGAAGAGACTCCATAGACTTTGCTTCCACATTGTGAGGTGAGGACAGAGCAAGAAATCAGCAATCTGCAGCCTAGGGGAGAGTCTTCAGCAGAACATGATCAGGCTGGCACCCCATGTTGGGCTTCCAGCCTCCAGAACTGTAAGGAATAAATTTCTGTTGTTTATCAGCTACACAGTCTGTGGCATTTTGTGGTTGTTGTCTAAGTTAAGACATCATTTTTCTACTGAATATTTTCATATTTCTAGTTTGGAGACTTCACATATAGAGCTGTTAATATTTTCTACATTTTTAAAATTTAAATTCAAGTTACTTAACATACAGTTTAGTTTTGGCTTCAGGAGTAGAACCCAGTGACTCATCTCTTACATATAACACCCAGTGCTCTTACCAACACGTGCTCTCCTTAATGTCCATCATCCATTTAGTCCATCTCCCTACCCACCACCCCGCCAGCAATCCTTAGTTTGTTCTCTGCATTTAAGAATCTCTTATAGTTTGTCTCCCTCTCTGTTTTTATGTTTTTCCTTCCCTTCCCTTATGTTCATTTGTTAAGTTTCTCGAATTCTACATATGAGTGAAATCATATGTTCTCTAACTGACTTATTTCACTTAGTATAAAACTCTCTAGTTCCATCCATGTTGCTGCAAACACCAAAATTTGATTCTCTTTCATTATCAGATAGTATTCCATTGTGTGTGTGTGTGTGTGTGTGTGTTTAAATCAGCATTTTTGTGTCCTTTGGATAAATTCCTAGTAGTAATATTGCTGGGTTGTAGGACAGTTCTATTTTTAATTTTTTGAGGAACCTCCATACTGTTCTCCAGAGTGGATGCTCCAGTTTGCAATCATCAAAACAGTATGGTATTGGCACAAAAACCGATACATAGAGGGGCGCCTGGGTGGCTTAGTCGGTTAAGAGTCCGACTTTCGCTTAGGTCATGATCTCGCGGTTCGTGGGTTCGAGCCCCGCGTCGGGCTCTGTGCTGACTGCCAGCTCAGAGCCTGGAGCCTGTTTCGGAGTCTGTGACTCCCTCTCTCTCTGGCCCTCCCCTGCCACGCTGTCTCTCTCTCTCTCCTAGAAATAAATAAAACATTTAAAAAAAAACAAACCGATACATAGATCAATGGAATAGAATAGAGAACCCAGAAATGGACCCACAAAAGTATGGCCAACTACTCTTTAACAAAGCAATAAAGAATATCCAATGGAAAAAAAAAAAGTCTCTTTAGCAAATAGTGCTGGGAGAACCAGACAGAGACATGCAGAAGAATAAAACTGGACCACTTTCTTACACCATTCACAAAAATAAATTCAAAATAGATGAAAGACTTAAATGTGAGACAGAAAATCATCAAAAGCCTACAAGAGAAAACAGGCAGTAACCTCTTTCAACTCTGCCACAGAACTTCTTACTTAACATGTCTCTGAAGGCAAGGGAAATAAAAACAAAAACGAACTATTGGGATCTCATCATGATAAAAAGGTTCAGCACAGCAAAGAAACAATCAACAAAACTAAAGGCAACTGATGGAATGGGAGAAGATATTTGCAAATGACATATTTTCTACAATTTTAAACACATAATATTTCTTCTCATATATATATACACACACACACACACCTAGGAATTATAATTGCTGTGTCTTATGTTTATTTCATCTTCAGTAGATAGCACTAAACAATTATCTCAAGTGTTACTTTCAGTTGCTAATCATTCCAGCAGTGTAACAAAGCTCTTGTATCTTCACATCCTTGACAACATATGGCATTGTGTCTTTTTCACTGGATTCAATACAGTGGTGCTTCATGTATATAATTTACATTAATCTAACAACTAATGAAGTAATGTACCTCCCTTATGTAATTACTCCCATATACTGTTTTGAGAAGTGCCTATCACAACACTTTTTGTTCATTTTTCACTTAAGATGCCTCTCTTTTTCTAAAAGGCTTATGTTAGGGATTTTTTTTTTTTTGTATTCTACATATGAATGCTTTGGCAGCTGTATTTTTTGCAGATGTCTTTCCTCTACATTCTGGGGTTTGCTTTATCCACACTCACTTCATGATGACTATTGATCAACAGACTACTTTTTAAATTTTAGTTAATGCAAGACTTTAGATCATGTGTGTATATGTGTGTTGATACACAGTGTTACATTAATTTAAGCTGTACATCATAGTGCTTTCACAAGTCTGTACCTTATGCTTTGCTCACAATGAGTCTTACCATCTGTCCCTGTACAACACTACTAATTGACCATATTCATCCCCATGAGTATTCATTTTATAACTGGAAATCTGTATCTTCCACTGCCCTTCACCCTTACCCCTCCCCCTCCCCCTCTCCTCTGGTAATCAATTTGTTTTCTTTATGTATGAGTCAACAGACTATTTTTTAATGTCACTGCATTACAACCTATTATGTTCCTCCACTGTAAGTAGTGATTTTGTACTCAAGAAATCTTTACTTACCCCAAGATCATTAATTTATTCTCTTATATTTCTTCCAAAGCCTTATTTATTGTTACATATATGTTTATTTTACCTTACATTCAAATTAAATTCATCTAAAATCATTTTTGCAGATGGTATTCTTTATTCCTTATGAAAATCCATTTGATCCAATAGCATATATTGAAAAGCTTATATTTCCTTACTGCACTGCATTGTCACCTTTCTAATAAATTGACCATTCATATGTGTGGAAATCTCTGGGTTTTAATTGGATTGATTTAATTGGTATTTTAATTAACATAAATTTTATATTTTATGTATTATGCATACATTTGCATTTAAATTTACCTTCATTTTTTCCTATTTTATTTTTTCTCACTTGTTCTTTGTAAATTTTCTCCAGTTTTAGGTCTTTTATAGTATTAGTCAAGCAATTTGGATTGTCCTATTTCTTCCCTTTATTAAAATCTTTTCCAGAAGAGTGGTCAATATGGCAGAGAAGGAGGGGGACCGAGAGTTCATTTGTCCCTCAAACACAGCAGTATTGAGGCCAGAAGACTTGGGAGTCCAGGGATCCAGGCTACAGAGTGATAGAAACATCTCCACGGGAACAACATGGCAGACAACAGGTGTGTGATTACGAACTGGGAAAGATAAAATGAGCAGCCTAGGAACAGAAGGGAGGGATCCCCTTTTGTGGAGAGACCAAAGTAAAAGAAAGAGAGGTTGTGGAAGTGTAGGATCCTATTTGGACAAGTGAAAAACTACAGACCAGGGAATAGAAAAAAATGGGTTTTCTCTGCCCTGGAGCACCTGGAGAGGAGGAGAGCCAGCTCTAAGCTCAGTAGCTAGCTCCCAGGCATATGGGAAAAAACAATTCTTTCCCTTGAGCACTGTCTGAAGAAGACAAATAGCCATTCCAAGGACAAAAGACCCTGCCCTGCAGGCCCCCGGCCACCCATTGGCCCTTTGAGACAGTACCCTGGAGCCTGGGCATGCAGAGCAGGATCCATTAAGACATCGGGATTTGATGAGCAAATCAGAGAACTCTAGATGCTGGCGAGGATGTGGAGAAANGAAAGGCACAGGAGACTGTAGAGTGGAAAAAACCAGCCCACTCACACATGCATGACACTGTGAAGACAGCCTAAAATGAGTGATTTGGGACACCCGGTCCTGGGAGGAGAGACTGGAGTGTTGCCATTTTTCTCTGGATCACCAACAAGGTGGGGATTCAGGGAACAGACAATGGGCACACAGTGGAGGCGAGACCCATCTGCACCAAACCACACCCCTCCAGGTATCTAACAGAGCAAGACTGACACTAAAAGAATCAGGTAGTCCCTCCTTCAGACCAGAGCAGGCACTGGTTTCAAGGCACTGCCAAACATCAGTCCAGTGGTTTTGCATTCTCTGATTTGATTATCAGTCAATTCTTATTTTTTGTATATACATATATTTTTCCTTTCTTTTCTTCCTCTTTTTTCTTCCCTTCTCTAGTCTGCTTATTCTGGTTGTTGGTTTGTTTAAGCAGACATTATTAATCTATTATTTTTTACACCTCTCCTGTATCTCCTTTATTTTCCTCTCTCTCTCTCTCTCTCGATTAAAGCTTATAGTTTCTCTGATTCTCTGCCTGGTCAGTTTTTTTTTCTTTTCCTTTTCCTTGCTCCTGTCATTTCTCTTTGTATAGAATAAGGCCTCTTCCACAACCACCACCCCTTTTTTAAATTTTTTTCCAGGGACACGTCAATGAACAAGTCAAAGCACACCTGGTGGAAGGTCCAAAACATCACTACAAGTAGGGAGATAAAGCAACCAGAGTCTCCACAACAGAGAGCACAAAACACATTCTAAAAACACCTCCTAAAGGGCCAGGCCTTGGAAAGTATTATGATTCCTTTTATATATAGTAGTACTCACAGGAGCAGGATTAATAACAAGCTATTAAAACACATAAGTGACATAAAACTAGCCAATATTATGAAACGAAAAAATTCTCCTCAAAAGAAACTCCAAGAAGAAATGACAGCTACAGAATTGCTGAAAACAGATATAAACGATATAACTGAGCAAGAATTTAGAATAATAGTCATAAAATTAATAGCTGGGCTTGAAAAAAAAGCATAGAAGACAGCAGAGAAACTATTGCAGGGACCAAGGAACTTAGACATAGTCACGATGAATTGAGAAATGTAAATGAGGTGCAAAATAAAATAGATGCAATGACAGCAAGGATGGAGGAGGCAGAGGGGAGATTAAGTGAAATAGAAGATAAAATTATGGAAAATGATGAGGCTGTGAAAAATAAGATAAGAAAATACTAGACCAGGAGGGGAGAATTAAAGAACTAAGTGATTCAATGAAACGTAAGAATATCCCTATCATAGGAGTTCCATAAGAAGAAAGTGTAAGGGGCAGAAGGTTTACTTGAACAAAGTGTAGTTGAGAACTTCCCTAATCTGGGGAAGGAAACAAACATCCAAATCCAGGAGGCACAGAGAACTCCCTTCATCTTTAACAAGAATAGATTTTCTTCCATGACATATCATAGTGAAACTGGCAAAATACAAAGATAAGAGAGAGTTCTGAAAGCAGCTTGGGACAAATGGACCTTAACATACAAGGGCAGACAAATAAGGGCAATAGCAGTAGCAGACCTATCCACTGAAATTTGGCAGGATAGAAAGAAATATTTAATGTGCTGAATAGGAAAAAACATGCAGCCAAAAATTCTTTATTCAGCAAGGCTGTCATTCAGAATAGAAAGAGAGATAAAGACTTTCTCAGACAAGCAAAAACTGAAGGAGTTCATGACCACTAAACCAACCCTGCAAGAGATCCTGAGGACTCTATGAGTGGAACACTGCAAATATTACAGTGGAGCAGAGACATCACTGCAAGCATGAAACCTACAGATAACACAATGACTCTAAATCCATATTTTTCAATAATAACATTGAATGTAAATAGACTAAATGCTCCAAATCAAAAGATTTAGGGTATCAGAATGGACAAAAACAAGACCTATTTATTTGCTGTCTATAAGAGACCCATTTTGGACCCAAGAACACCTTCAGATTGAAAGTGAGGGGATAGAGAAACATCTATCATGCTACTGGAAGTCAAAAGAAAACTGGAGTAGCCATACTTATATCAGATAAACTAGATTTTAAACTAAAGGCTGTAGCAAGAAATGTAATTATATCATAATTACAGGATCTATTATCCATCCTTTGCTTTTGACAAAGCAGAAAGGTGTATCCAATGGAAAAATAACAGTCTCTTTAGCAAATGGTGCTGGGAGAACTGGAAAGCAACATGCAAAATGAAACTGGACCACTTTGTCACACCATACACAAAAATAAACTCAAAATGGATGAAAGACCTAAATGTGAGACAGAAAACCATCAAAACCATAGAGCAGAAAACAGGCAACAACCTCTTTAACCTCAGCCATAGCAATTTCCTGCTTGACACATCTCCGAAGGCAAGGGAATTAAAAGCAGAAATGAACTATTGGGACCTCATCAAGATAAAAAGCTTCTGCACTGCAAAGGAAACAATCAATAAAACTAAAAGGCAACCGATGAGATGGGAGAAGATACTTGCAAATGACATATCAGATAAAGGGTTAGTATCCAAAATCTAAGAATAACTTACCAAACTCAACACCCCCCCCAAAAAATATAATAATCCACTGAAGAAATGGGCAGAATACATGAATAGACACCTCTCCAAAGAAGACATACAGATGGCCAATAGACACAATGAAAAGATGCTCAACATCACTCATGAGGGAAATAAAAATCAAAACCACATTGAGATATCACCTCACACTGGCCAGAATGTATAAAATTAACAACTCAGGAAACAACAGATGTTGGCAAGGATGTGGACAAGTGGGAACTTTCTTGCACTGTTGGTGGGAATGCAAACTGGTGCACCTCCTCTGGAAAACAACGTGGAGGTTCCTCAAAAAATTAAAAATAGAACTACTCTACGACCCAGCAATAGTGCTACTAGGAATTTATCCAAAGGATACAAGAGTGCAAAATCTTAAGGGCACATGTACCCCAATGTTTATAGCAGCACTTTCAACAATAGCCAAATCTTGGAAAGATCCTAAATGCCCATCAACTGATGAATGGATAAAGAAGATGTGGTTTGTATATACAATAGGACACTACTTGGCAATGAGAAAGAATGAAATCCTGTCATATGCAACAACGTGGATGAAACTGGAGGGTATTATGCTATCTGAAATAAGTCTTTCAAAGAAAGACAGATATCATATGTTTTTATTCGTATGTGGAACTTGAGAAACTTAACAGAAGACCATGGGGGAAGAAAAGGGGAAAAACAGTTTCAAACATAGAGGGATGCAAACCATAATAGACTCTTAAATACAGAGAACAAACTGAGGGTGGGGGGTGGGTCAGGAGGGAAATGGATGGTGATCCTTGAGGAGGGTATTTGTTGGGATATAATGAACACTGGATATTGCATGTAAGTGATGAATGATGGGAATCTACACCCAAAACCAAGAACATACTGTATATACACTGTATGTTAGCTAATTTGACAATAAATTATATCTATAAATTAAAATGTAAAAAATAAATAAATAAAAGCTTTTCCAAATATTTGTTGATATGTACTCAATAACCAAGCAATATGCATATTTTATTTAAGTCTGCCTTAAATTATTGTTTTAATGCCTCTGAACAGTGAAGGAATCTGAAAATGATTTAACATTATTCACCTAACTCACATTTTTGGTGCGAGTGTTGTCATGTATTTCTACCTAGACTTAATTAACTTAATTTCAGTTATTATATTTTTTCATTTATATATGATTACTTTGTTTTTCAATAGATTCTAGTTATTTAGTGGAATTATCCATAATTTTCTCTATTTTCTTGATCATATGAATCACAGTTTTTTAATGTTCTGGTAACTCTAATTTCTGGATTTTCTCCATTATCCAATTTTTTCCTATGAACTTATATTCTTTGGTCTTATTCAGAAAAATTTGCCTGGTAATATTTTACTAAATACTTGTATATCACGTATGAAACAAAATCTTCCTCCAGGGAGAAGCTGTCCTGAGCAGCCCCAGATGTGGCTGAGCTGTGGTTCAGGGTATGTTGTTTTGTATGTTCCCATTTTGGCTCTGCTGCCAAGACACAGCTCTTCTTGGAGGGCAGGGCACTGACACCCTTGGGTCTCTGTGGAGTCTGGTATGTTTACCAGGGCCTCTCCTCAACTCCTTTGCTTCACAGCATCTTGGGCGTATGAGGACCTAGCTCAGCTTTTCCTTTCTGTGCTGCCCTTTTGTCTCAGTGTCTCAGTGTCCTTTCACATGTATACACATCTCAGAAGGTGACAAATCCTTGAATGGGAAATTGTTAAGTAGTATTTCTGCCTCAAACTTGTGTTTCCTACCTCTCAAAGATTTGGCCTATCTAAGTACATGCTCCTGCGGAGGCTCCAAAATTCAATCTCTCCCCCCAGCCCCTGGGTCTACCATAAGCCTCAAACTGCTGCGTTTTTCCCAAGCCAGATTCCCCATACTGTGAATTGACAGCTGTTCCTAAGGAATCAGCAAGACTTTTTGTGCGCTTTCCTGCTTTTTCAAAGTATAGCCCCTCAAGTTCAGGCTGCCTTGGTTCCTTCCAAAATGCCTTCATATATTTCTTTTTGTTTGTTTTTTTTATCCAGTTTTGACAGCTGTCAAAATAAGCTATTTTATCATGGTTGGAAATGGAAGCCCACTTTCTCTTTTAACATTACAGTCTTATTACAATTACTGTATACATCAGGCACTGGATATTTTCTTAGATGCTTCCTGATTTAATTCTTACCTTTTGAAGTCAGTTGTATTTGACTTTCAAAATAAGGATATTAAGGCTAATAAATGGTAAATCTGGGACTTAAGCACAGTTGAGAGTGGTTGAAAGCCTACTTGCTTTCAATTAAACAAGACTGCCTCATTAAATAGTTAGACCAAAATCTGTAGAGTACAGAGTAGAGTGTAAGTAAGAGTACAGAGTGTAAAGTATCATTTTGCTTATGGGAATAATCACTTCAGACTAGTCTTTTTCCATGGAATTTCTAGCAAATAAGCTAGGAATTCACTTTTCACCCTAATGCCTTGTAGCTGTCATGAAGGGAACCAGAAATATTTTTTGGCTTCCCAGAATATGACACCAAATTACAAAGTGGTCAGACAGCTCAAGCCAAAACATTTCCAGAAAAAAAGACACCTATGGGATGCTACATTCCTTATGGTGATTTGAAGTATTTTGAGGTTTTTTAAGTTTTTATTTTAATTCCAGTTAGTTAACATATAATATTGTATTAGTTTCAAGAGTACAATACAATGATTCAACAATGCCATATATCACTCAGTGCTCATCACAACAAATGCATTCCTTAATCCCATCACTTAATGCACCCATTCCCCCTCCCCCATGTCCCCTTTGGATATCATCAGTTCATTCTCTATAATCAAGAGTCAGTTTATTGGTTTCTCTCTCTCTTTTGCCCTTCTCTCATTTGTTTTGTTTCTTAAATTCCACAAATGGGTGAAGTCATATTGTATTTGTCTTTCTCTGATGACTTATTTCAATTAGCATTAGACTGGCTCCATCCATGTCATTGCAAATGGAAACATTTCAATTTTTTTTGTGGCTGAATAATATTTTATTATATAGACCACATATTCTTTATCCATTCATCAATTGATAGACACTTGGGCTGTTTCCATATCTTGGCTATTGTAAATAATGCTGCTATAAACATAGAATACATGTATCCATTTGAATTAGGGTTTTTATATTTTGGGGTAAATACCTAGTAGTGTGATTGCAAGATCATAGAGTAGTTGCATATTTAACTTTCTGAGGATCTTCCATACTACTTTCCAGAGTGGCTACCACTTTTCAGTCCCACCAACAAGAGGGTTCTACTTTCTCCACATCCTTACTAACATTGGTTCTTTCTTGTGCTGTTGATTTTAGCCATTCTGACTGATGTGAAGTGAAATCTCATCATAGTTTTGATTTACATTTTCCTTATGGTAAGTGATAATGAACATCTTTTCATGTGTATGCTCCCATCTGTATGTCTCTTGCCCATTTTTAATTGGATTATTTGCTTTGGGGGTGTTGAGTTGTATCAGGTCTTTATATATTTTGGTATCAATTATTTGTTGTATATGTCATTTGCAAATATCTTCTCCTATTATGTTGATTCCCTCTTAGTTTTGTTGACTGTTTTCTTCACCACGCAGAATTTTATTTTGGTGTAGTCTAAATATTTTTGCTTTCATTTCCCTTGTCTCAAAATACATATCTAGAAAGAAGTTGTTATGACCAATATCAAAGAGGTTATTGCCTATGTTCTTGGGTAGGACTTTTAAGGATTCAGGTCTTACATTATGGCTTTATTTCATTGTGAATTTATTTTGGGGAATAGTGTAAGAAAGTGGTCCAGTTTCTTTCTTTTGCATGTTTCTGTCACTTTTCCCAACACCATTTGTTGAAGAGACTGTCCTTGTCCCACTGGATATTCTTTCCTGCTTTGTTGAAGATTAATTGACCATATAGTTATGGGTTTATTTCTGGGTTTTCTATTCTGTTTTATCGATGTATGTGTCTATTTTGGTGCCAGTGACATACTGTTTTGACTACTACAGCTTAGTAATATAATTTATTGTTCAGAATTCTGTTGCCTCCAGCTTTGCATTTGTTTTTCAAGATTTCTTAAGCTATTCTGGGTCTTTTGTGATTCCACACAAATTTTAGAATTGTTTGTTCTAGTTCTTTGAAAAACGTTGCCGGTATTTAGACAGGGATTATATTACTATATACATTGCTTGGGATAGTAGGTATTTTAACAATATTTGTTCTTTCAATCTATTATCGTGGATTGTCTTTCCATTTCTTTATGTAGTCTTCAATTTATTTTGTTGATGTTCTACAGTTTTAAGAGTACAAGTTTTTTAACTTTTGGCTAGTTTATTCCTATTATTTTAGGTGCAATTGTAAGTGGATTTGTTTCCTTTCTTTTAACCTTTTTAAAAAATTTATAATGTTTATTTATTGTAGAGAGAGATAGCGTGAGCAGGGGAGGGGCAGAGAGAAAGGGAGACACAGAATGTGAAGCAGGCTCCTGGCTCTTAGCTGTCAGCACAGAGCCCGATGTGGGTCTCAAACCCACGAACCGTGAGATCATGACTTGAGCCGAAGTTGGACGCTCAACTGACTGAGCCACCCAGGCGCCCCACCTTTTGAAAAATTTTTATTTAAATTCAAGTTACTTAACATACAGTATAGTTCTGGTTTCAGGGGTAGAACCTAGTGATTAATCTCTTTCATATGACACCCGAAAAATGCCCTCCTTAATGCCCATCACATATTTATTCCATCCTTACACCTGCCTCCAGCAACTCAGTTTTCTGTATTTAAAAGTCTCTTATGGTTTGCCTCCCTCTCTGCTTTTATCTTATTTTTCCTTCCCTTCCCCTATGTTCAAATGTCGAGTTTCTCAAATTTCATATATTAGTGATATCATATATCTTTCTCTGACAGAATTATTTTGCTTAGCATAATACCCTCCAGTTTCATCCACGTTGTTGTAAATGACAAGATTTCATTCTTGTTCATTGCTGAGTAGTATTCCATTGTATATATATACCACATCTTCTTTATCCATTCATCAGTCAATAAATATTTGAGCTCTGTCCATATTTTGGCTATTGTTATTAGGGCTTCTGTAAACATTTGGGTACATGTGCCCCTTTGAATCAGCATTTTTATATCCTTTGGATAAATTCCCAGAAGTACAATTGCTGGGAATTCTATAGAATAGTTCTATCTTTAACTTTTGGAGGAATCTCTATACTGTTTTCCAGAATGGCTGCACCAGTTTGCCTTCCCACCAACAGTGCAAAAGGGTTCCCCTTTCTCCACATCTTTGCCAACATTTGTTGTTTCCTGAGTTGTTCATTTTAGCCATTCTTACAGATGTGAGGTGATATCTCATTGTGGTTCTGATTTATATTTACCTGATGATGAGTAATAATTGTGTTTTTTAGCCATCTGTATGTCTTCTTTGGAAAAATGCATTTTTGGAAACCTTGAGCTGTCATGTAGAAAGTATGGTTATCTTGTGTATAAGACCATCTAGAGATCAAATAAGGAGGCTAAGAAGCAAAAGAGAGTCCCTGAAACTAAAGGAAGAATAGAGAGTAGCCCAGATGCCACAAGCAATCCAGCTGGGCTTAAACTTCCCGCCATCACCAGTAAGGTGTCAGCCATAAGAGTAAATTATATTATACATTCTAGCCCAGTTGACCACCTAGATAATTATATCCACAGTCAACCTCCCATGGAACAGAGAAATAACCTGTGTACCTCCAATTAAAGTGGTTGTTGTTCTTAAAGCATTGCTTTTAGAGATGGTTTGTTATGCCCTAATAGAAAACCAAAATAATTGGTGGTTTACTCCATTCTATACCAGAAGTTCCTAGACTCATTGTGTAAATTTATTCACCCTATATCTCTCCAACCTCTTCTCACTTCATTCTCCCAGCTGGTCCCATTCAAGGCCTCTACAAAGGCAATGAATACTGCTGCCTCTGTATCTTGGTTGGCATAGAACCTCTTCCCCTATTTGAGGGAAGCTCTTGTCTTCCCCCTAAAGAAACAATAAATCTAAGAATGTAATAATAATAACACAGGATAAAATCAAGTGCCCCAATGATTAAACAAAAGAGATTAAAGGAGAGAAAGAAGGGTGAGGAGGGAGATGTCTGATCTATGAATATTAACCAACATGTGGCACCCATTAAATGTGTATTTGTGTATATGAATTTATGGTAAATGTTATGGTGCATATGTAGAAAATTGTCCACCTGCCAATAGGTGTACTTATCTGAAATGTCCAGATGTTTCTATTTAAACCCAGAGAGCAATTTTGAAGCCATGAAAAGCCAACTGAGGTGGAGTATACTTGCAAAGGAAACTATTACCTAGAGAGATTTTGAATTCCTTCTGACTTAAATGGTCTGAAAAATGCAAATAAAGAGATAATTAAGTGTCACATAAAACACTAAATCAATCTAAAAGCCAGATGCCTATTAAGGTATGAGCCAACCACTTACAAAATATATTTTGGATATTTTTAATTTTGAAAATTTCAGAAACATACAAATTGAAATTAATATTATCATTAACTTTCTTGTACCCATCTCCTTGGCTCAAATATCACCCACTCTTGGTCAATCTTGCTTTAGTTATCTCCCACCCACTTTTCCATTTGCCAGGTTATTCTACAGAAGATCCAGAGAGAGTGACATCAGCAAAATAGTGGAATAGAGATTTTCTACTGTCTTATACCCAAAGAACACTGATTTTGACAGTCACCCCAGATGAGAGTGCTTTTGTGAAAGTTTGGGGATCCGGCTGAGAAGTTTCAACATGCTATTGCAGCAAAGAAACTCAAGATTAGGGACGCCTGGGTGGCTTAGTCAGTTGGGTGTCCGACTTTCGCTTAGGTCATGATCTCGCGGTTCGTGGGTTCAAGCCCAACGTCGGTCTCTGTGCTGACTGCCAGCTCAGAACCTGGAGCCTGTTTCGGAGTCTGTGATTCCCTCTCTCTCTGACCCTCCCCTGCTCACGCTGTCTCTCTCTATCTCCTATAAATAAATAAAATATTTTTTAAAAATAAAAAGAAAGAAAGAAACTCAAGATTAAGGGCACATGGACTTACTAAACTTCTCAGGAAGTCCATCAGGAAGCCAGCCCATGAGCTAGTGGGGATGAGTCACTGCAGACCCTCCAACTGGCGCTGAGGCATCCCACACTCCTTGTGTTCCATCCTCACACACCAGCTCCCTATGTGTGCTCTCAAGGGTAACAAGTGTGTGCTTTGCAGATGGTTAATGAGCACATGCAGGAAACTAGCCTGACGCTATGGGGTTGGGAAAAAACACATAAACTTGATCATTCAGCAGTGTCCTAATGAAAGCAAATCGGAGGCTGTCAGCACCTGGACTGCCTTTGAAGGACTGAGAACTGGTAAACAATCTTAAGAATCCCCCAAGAGGAAACAAGATGTGTGGATCAAGCATATCAATAGTAAAGTCTGGGATAGCTTCAGAATCTCCAACAGGGCTGACAGAAGGTATTTCTCTCCAACGCCAATCAGTAAAGGCTAGGGAAGACAATTTCTTCAGATGTGAAAACAGTAGTGCAAGACTTCAAAGAACATGAAAAATCAAGAAAGAATCACATCACCAAAGGAAAACAATAATTTTCCTGTAACTGACCTGAAAGAAATGAAGATATATAAATATCTGATAAAGATTTCGAGTTGTTTCAACAAAGCTCGAAGTGCTACAATAAAACAAAGGAATACAATTCAACAAAATCAGGGGAAGGACAATATATGATCAAAATTACAGAGAGATATGAATCATCAATATAATATATAAGATAATATGAAAAAATGAAATAAATGACATCATTTACAGAATCAAATAAAAAAATATGAAGTTGAAGATAGTCCATTTGAAATTATCCTGTCAGATGTGAATAAAGAAAAGAGAATGAAAAAGAGTGAAGAAATTCTATATGAATTATGGGATACCATCAAATGAGACAATCCAAGCATTATTACAGAACCAGGAGAAAAGAGCAGAAATCTTATTTTAAAAAATAATGGCTGAGATCTTGCGAAAACTGGGGACAGATTTGAATACCCAGTTTCATGAAAGTAGTAGACCCCAAAGAGGTTAAACTCAAAAAGCTTTTCTCTAAGATATATTTAATAAAACTATCTAAAATCAAAGACGAACACCTGTAAGTTTATTGTAGTACTATTTACAATAGCCAAGATACAGAACCAACCTAAGGGTCTGTCAATAACAAATGGATACAAATGTGATACAGATACATACACATACACAATGGAATATTACACACTGTAAAAAATTATATTTTTGCCATTGTGATAACATGGATGGACTAAAAGGGTATTATGCCAAGTGAAATAAGTCAGAATGAGAAAAAAAGATATCATATGATTTCACTCATGTATGGAATATTAAAAACAAACCAAATGAATAAAAAAGCATAAATTAACCCATAAATACAGAGAACCAACTGATGGTTGCCAGAGAGGGAGGGGTGTGCAGAGAAGGGCAGAGTGGGTGAAGGGGAGTTGGAGGGGCCAACTTCCAATTATGGAATGAATAATTCGCAGGAATAAAAGGCACAGCATAAAGAATATAGTCAATGACAGTGTAATGGTGTTATATGGTGAACCAATGGCAGGTACACCTGTGATGAGCATACCATAACATATAAAGAAGAGGAATCACTATGTTGTACACTTGAAACCAATGTAATATTGTATGTCAACTATATTCAAATTTTTCAAAAATTAAGTTTTGGCAATAACATGGAAAAGGGAACTTTCTGCACTCTTGGTGGGAATATAAACTGGTACAGCCACCATGGACAACAGTATGGAGAGTACTCAAAATTAAAAATAGAACTATTATTCTATTATATATTTTTTATTTATACTATTCTAAAATATATTTTTATTATTTATTTTTATTTCATATACATATGAAATAAAATTACTATTTTGAAAATATATATGCATCCTTAAATTGATTGCAGTTTTAATGAATAGATAAAGCTGTATGTGTGCGTGTGTGTGTGTATTCAGTTGTGAGAAACAAAGAAATCCTCCCATTTGCAACTATATGGATAAACCTACACAGCATTATGCTAAGTGAAATTAGTAAGACTGAGAGAGACAAACACAGGATGATATAATTTCTCTGTGAAATCTCAAAATGTGGAACTCAAAGAAACAGAGAATAGGATGAATGTTGCCAGAGATTGGGGAATGGGAAGATACTGGTGAAAGAGTATAAGCCTTCAGTGATAAGATGAATAAGCTTTGGGAATCTAATGCTGCGTCATGGCTCTAGTTAATAATACTGTGCTGTGTACTTGAAATTTGCTAAGAAAATAGTCTGTGAGTGCTTTCACCATCTACAAATAAAAAAAGTAACTATGTAAGGTGATCGATGTGTTAATGTGATTGCAATAATCACTTCACAACATATGCATATGTCAGATCATTAAGTCACACACTTTATTTTTTTTAATTTTTTTTTTTACAAATAGTTTATTTTCAAATTAGTTTCCATATAACACCCAGTGCTCANACTTTGCCAGTTTCACTATGATATGTCGTGCAAAACATCGATTCAAGTTACGTCTGAGGGGAGTCCTCTGAGCCTTGTAATTCAACATTTACTTCCTTCCCCATGTCGGGGAAGTTCTTTGCTATAATTTGTTTCAGGACTCCTTCAGCACCTTTCCCTCTCTCTTCTTCTTCTGGGATTCATATGATACGGATATTGTTGCATTTGACCGTCTCGCTGAGCTCTCGAACTCTTCTTTCATGTTCCTTGATCCATTTGTCTCTTTTTTTTGTCAGCTTCTTGTTTTTCTATAATGGTGTCTTCTAAGTCACTTATTCTCCTTTCTGCCTCTTCAATCCGTGCATTGGAGGCCTCTAATTTGTTATGTATTACTTATTGCATTTTTTAATTCTTCATGCCTATTTTTATTTTCCATTCTGTATGTAGCCATAGTTTCTTTGATGTCCCCTATGCTTTTTTCAAGCCCAAGTATTAATTTTACCATTTTTATTCTTAAATCTTGTTCAGTTATGCTGCTGATATCTGTTTTGAGCAGTTCATTAGCTGTCATTTCTTCTTGAAGTTTCTTTGGAGGCTTTCGTTTTGTCATTTTAGTTAGCTCTCTGGTTCTTGTTAGCTTTAATGACCTGTTATGTTCTCTGCACCTATGAGTGCTGCTGTATCCAAGAAAACTCTTTGACTGTCCAGGGCCTATTTTTTCAGAGAGTGTTTTTTGAATGGTATCTCTTGGTCTCTATTATTGGGACCTTGGTTATTTCATTTTCCTATTCGTAATGATATTTGGGACTCTCCACCTTGTGTACTCTGGCTTGTTTCTTGAGGTAGCCNGTCCCCTATGCTTTTATCAAGCCCAAGTATTAATTTTACCATTTTTATTCTTAAATCTTGTTCAGTTATGCTGCTGATATCTGTTTTGAGCAGTTCATTAGCTGTCATTTCTTCTTGAAGTTTCTTTGGAGGCTTTCGTTTTGTCATTTTAGTTAGCTCTCTGGTTCTTGTTAGCTTTAATGACCTGTTATGTTCTCTGCACCTATGAGTGCTGCTGTATCCAAGAAAACTCTTTGACTGTCCAGGGCCTATTTTTTCAGAGAGTGTTTTTTGAATGGTATCTCTTGGTCTCTATTATTGGGACCTTGGTTATTTCATTTTCCTATTCGTAATGATATTTGGGACTCTCCACCTTGTGTACTCTGGCTTGTTTCTTGAGGTAGCCCTCGAAAAGAAACAGACAGACAAACACACAGGGAGCAGGGGCACACAAACGCACAGAATATTTCAACTAACATGCAAAGCGAGTGGAAAACGAAAAAGGTAAGAGAAAAGACGGAGGATGGAGGGCAAATAATAGAGAGCATAAAATACATAAAAGGGTCAAAAAGGAGAAAGGAAAAAAGAAGAAAACCAATGGACAAAGAATGGTTTAAAGCATATAACTGGATTTCCCAGCTACAGCTAAATAGCTGTGTGTATGCAGTGCTAGTTGAAGAGCATAGAGAAAGAGAGAGAAGACAGGGAGGGATGAGGCAAAATTGGAAATAGAATGAACAGGCAGAAGGGATAAGAAGGTTTTTTAAAGAGCTAGAGAGTAGAATATGGTTGGATAGGTGAGAGAAGGATGCTGGTATTATCCAGAGAAACTATATAGTCTAATTACTCCTGAGAAAAAGAGATGAAAATGTCGGTAGGTGTAGAATTTACATCTACAGAATGGACTAGTTGTGATTTTTTAAGCAAGCCGGTGACCGGAGTTAATCCTGTCAGTTTCTGGGGAGAAAAGAAAGAAAAGAGAAAAAAAAAAAAAGAAGAAAGAAAAAAAAGGGAGGAGGGCAGTCTCAAGCAGAGATGGGCATGGTGTGATCCAATGCCTCGGCGGGAGTTCTGCCTTGGCGGTTGTGGGGAGGAGAGTGATGGTGCTCCAGTCCCTTTTTGAGCCAAGCGCTGCACCTCGCTTTTTTGGGTGTGTAAACTCCCCGTACTGGGCGCGCAGCCAAAGTTGGTTGCAGTCTTCAACCCAGGCCAGTCCCAGTCTCTATATCCCATTCGGAGTGCCCCGCTGAAACTGCCTTAGACACAGCTTCCCAGGCAACCCCCTCGGGGCAATTCCAGGCCTCCCGCCTCGCTCTGGGGGTGGAGTCAGAATTGCTGCTTCCTTCTCTGGGTTGGGCTGGCGAGCATGGTCGGCGGCTTGCCTGCCGGGTGCCCTGAGCCCACTGGAGTGAGGAAAACCAGGTCCCTCTATGGCTCGTCACCCGAAACACAAATTCGCGGGCAAATCTCCCAGGTTTTAGCTCTTTGCCTTCCCTCTAGAGTTCCAGCCAGCCAGGAGCGCGGACGCCCGGTGTCCACGCGGGGCTCTTCCAGGGGCCCAAGCCCGCCGGGAGGACAACGGCAGCAGGGGCGCCACTACTTTATAAGTCCAGCCAGCCAGGAGCCAGCACAAAGGAGCAGTCTGTGCGCTCATCCCCTCTGGGACCAGTTGGCGCGAGGGGACCTGGCGTGCAGGTATTTGGCGCGCAGGGTGTTTCTATGCCCCGAGCAGAGGTTTTATCCCCCTGAGCGGAGGTTTTTCTGTTTCGGACTCTCTCTTTTTCCCCTCACTCCCCGCAGAGGGGGATCACCTCCGACCCTGGAGTCTCTGATCCCCGCCCGATTTTATCTTCCCCAGTTCTCACTCACGTTAGGAGGCTCTCTCGGTGGATTCTGCATCCTTTTTCTCCCAATCTCTCAGGTTTTGTAAGGTTTCCAATGGCTTCAGATCTTTTCCGTGTGAGGTATGGGCGCGAGTGCAAGTACGGAGCTCCTTACTTCTCCACCATCTTGAGTCACACATTTTAAATTTATGCAAGTTTATCAATATGTCTCAATAAGGCTAAAAAAGGAAAATCCATTAGGCATAAAAAAGTTTCTAGCATCATATAATTTTATCCACAAATATATCAGTGTGTGTCTTAGAAAGAGAAAAATGATGGGGCACCTGGGTGGCTCAGTTGGGTGGGTTCAAGTCCCAATTGGGCTCTGTGCTGACAGCTTAGAGCATGAAGCCTGTTTCAGTTCTGTGTCCCCTCTCTCTCTGCTCCACCCCTGCCTGTGCTCTGTCTCTGTCTTTCAAAAATGAATAAACGGTAACAATTTTTTAAAAAAGAAAGAGAAAAATGTTTAAGTATGCTATATCCAAAATATGGACAATAATTCTTTCATATCATCATATTCCCAGTCAGTGCTCATATTTCCAATGGTCTCATATATGTTTTTTCCCTTATTTATTTGTTTGCCTCTATATACAAATGAAGTCCATGTATTATGTTTGGACAATTTGAATCTTGACTCTCTTGTGACTCATACTGTCAGCACTCAGGGATTAGTGCCAAGTTCCCACTCTGGTCTTGTCCTAAGCAGTGAAATCAGTTTCTGATATCCCAAAGGAAAGATGGGCCTCCTGTCCCTGAGCACATGGTGCTTATCAGGTGGGGTGAGCACAGTGATGAGTAGCCAACTTGCCTCCCTCCCCTGGTTGATGGAGATCCCTTCATTCTGAAAAGCAGAAGGTTCACATATACACAGTATGCTCCAGGACCTAGCCAGCACAGAAAACAGACTTTTCAAGGAAACTTCATGACCAGGTTCCAAACACTTGAGCATCGGCCAGAAGCACCAACTTGCTACCCCTGAATCACTGCTGCCTCTATCCACTGAGGGGAAGGACAGTAAAAATAGCCAACACCTGAAGCTTTCTCTCTCATTCTGAAGGAGACACAGGTCTCTCACTGTCAATGCTCCTAGGTGTTGACAATGGAGATTTCCCTTTGCTTCAACCCACAGGTGTTTCCTACTTCTGAGACTGCCAGCTTGGTAGGAGGTTGTACAAGCACCTCATTCTCAGCTTTATCCCCTTCTCACGTGCAATGAAGAATTTTGTCTTTTGCATATCCATTTCCTTTTTTATGTGCTTCATCAAACTCAGTTATCCCTGTGGCCCATTCTGGGCCAGTGTCCCAGGGCAATTTCCTCTGATTTTAACTGAGAAGTCAAGTGGGGTTCAAGTGGGGTTGGGTAATAGGATCCCTGGGAACTTGCCTTTCAGAACCGTGTAGACAGCAGTAGTTCTAAGGTGTTCTAAGGGGCCCAACAAATAATGTTTGTGTGTAGGCAGTGTCAGAGGTGCTAGGAGGGAGCTGGCCTCACTTCTAGAGAAAGGGGAAAGTGAACTAGACATTTCATTCTCAGCTTTATCCCATTTTCATATGAAATGGAAAACTTTGGCCTTCAGCTTAGACAGTCCCATTCCATTGTTGTTGTGCTAACTAGGTCTTGGGACTCTGTCAGGAGTGACGAGATATTTAAAGCTGATTGGTCTGGATTAACACACGATCAGAGTTGAAGCTTGCTACCAATTCCTGGGTGCCCCCTGCATCACAAAGGAGCATACACCTGCTACCCCTGCATCAGTGCTGCCTCTATCTACTGATACAATGAGCAGGAAAAACATCCAATGCCAGAAGCTTTGCCTCTCATTCTGAAAGGAGAATGCAGGCTTCTTGTGACAGGGTATAGCCAATGGAAATTTCACTTTGCCCAAGCCCATAGGTGCTCTTTATTCCTGAGACAGCCAGCTTGCCAGTAGATGTGGTAGTCACTTAATCTTCAACCTTACCCCATTCTCATCTATAATGAAGAATAATAGCTCTTCATGTATCTATTTCTACCCTTTCGCTTTTTCAAGCTAGCTTCTCCTTGTGGGCCCTCAGGGACAGTGTCTCAAAGCAATTTTCTCTGCTTTTAACTAGGGGGTTTGGCCAAGTATTTGTGAGTCTGAAAGAGGCTAGATCTTGCCTTTCAGAACTATTTTTTCAATGGAAGGCGTGGACATTTGAAGATGTGCAGCAGAGCATGTTTACATGGAGTCATGGCCAGAGGAGTTGGTGTGGGGAGCTGGCCTCACTTCTTAGCATGTGGTGCCTGGCAGGCTAAAATTGGTGATGTGATGGTTATACTGACTCCCTCCCCTGGCTGCTTGAGATGAGTTCATTCTGAAATTCAGAGGTTTAGAGCATGCACAGTGCAATCCCAGAAGTGGAAGTACAGAAATAGCCCATTCAGCGACTACTGCACCAGAGCCCTGTTTCAAAGACTTGAGGAGCAACAAGGATACAGTATCTGCTACCCCCAAAACACTGCAACCTCTATCCACTTATGAGAAAGGTAGGAAAAACTTATTTTCTTATAATTCTTGTCCCAACACTGGAATTGATCACTTCTTCCAGAGATTCTGGTTCCTTTTAGTCAGATATTATAGTATTATAGAAACACAGTCTGAGTTCTTGAAATCCTTTTTATTTCTGGTTTCATCATTATTTTCTAGGACATTTTTTTGAGGGAGAGAGTGCAAGTGGGGGAGGGACAGAGAGAGAGAGAGAGAGAGAGAGAGAGAGAATCTTAAGCAGGCTGCACCCTCAGTGTGGAGCCCAACATGGGGCTCAATTCTACAACCGTGGGTACATGACCTAAGCCAAAATCAAGAGTCGGATGCTTAACTGACTGAGCCTCCCAGGCACCCCTTTCTAGGACATTTTTAAATTTCCATTTAAATTGTAGTTAGTTAACATACAGTGCTATATTTGTACTATATTTGTACAATATAGTAATTCAACACTTCCATATATCACCCAGTGTTCATCACAAGCACCCTCTTTAATCCCCATCACCTATTTCATCCATCCCCCATCCACCTCCCCTCTGGTAAACATCAGTTTGTTCTCAATAGTTAAGAATCTGTTTCTTGGTTTGTGTCTCTCTTTTATTTTCCATTTGCACGTTTGCTTTGTTTTCTAAATTCCACATATAAGTGAAATCATATGGTATTTCTCTGACTGACTTATTTTTCTTAGCATTATAGTCTCTTAGACATTTTAGTTGACAAAACTAAAAATGTGTGTGTTTCTGAGACTGATATTCCTAATTCAAATCCATAATTGTAAAATTTTTACTTAACTCTTTTCATCTTGCATTTATATCTTCTTTTTCCCATGCAGTTAATGCCAGTTCTCAATAATATACAAGATGATACAATGAGAGGATCACAGGACTAGTCTCAAACTATGTTTTCATAACCTTAATGTCCCACTGCAATGTAGAATGGCAGTACAACACTACTCCAACAGCATCATTGTTGAAGACAATTTAATTGTTTGTTTTGCAAATAAACTTTGTCTAAAGATATATTTTATTAGATATATAAAATTACTGAGTTTACACATTACAATATTTCTGTGCAACCAACAGGACACATATTTAGAATTTTACTTTTGATTTTTGATTTTTAAAGACCATTTAAATTATTTTTATGGTGCTAAAATAAAGTCTATAAAACAAGGTCTCTTTAGGGGCGCCTGGGTGGCTTAGTCGGTTAAGCGTCCGGCTTTCACTTGGGTCATGATCTCGCGGTTCGTGGGTTCAAGCCCCGCATCGGGCTCTGTNCTGGGACCAGAGATGCAGAGGGACAGGGGCGATCCCCTTCTGTGGGGAGTGAGAGGGGAAAGAGAGAGGCCGAAACTGCTCAAGACGCGGTCCCTGTCTCTGGGGAACAGAAAAACCTCCGCTCGGGACACAGAGGGACCCAGTTTCCGGCTCTCCAGCTGACCATAAGCGGGACGCACTTGTCCCAAACAATCCCCGGAAAAACAACTGCGTGCACACCAAATCCCTGGGCACCAACTGCCCTCCCACCGCCTCACTGTGCGTGCCAATTGACCTGGAGGGGCTGAGTGCCAACAGTGCCTTTGTGCTTCTGGTGTGGCTGGATCCCTAGAGGGGAGGCGAAGGGCTTAAAACTGGGAGATTTCCCCGCGAGTTCCTGTTTCAAGTGACAAGACACAGAGGGACCCGGTTTCCTGCTCTCCAGCTGACCCAAAGCAGGAAACACACCCAGGCAACCCCCGTCCTTGCTTGCCAACCCGACCTGGAGGAGATGAGAGAAGCGGCGTCAGATTCAATCCCCAGGGGGTAGACAAGAGGACTGGAAATGCCCTGAGGGGATCACTTGTGAGTTTGTGTCTACGGCAGGCAATATCAGTGGGGCGTGCTGACTGGGATATGGAAATGAGGCCTGGCCTGGGATATAGAGCGTGACCCACCTTGGCTGTGCCCCCCAAAAAAGATTGAAGAATTCTGCCATTCCATTTTTTACACATCCAAAAAGTGAGTTGCAGCACTTGGTTCAAGAAGGGACTGGACCACCGCCACTCTTCTCTCCACAACCGCCAACACAGAACTCCCATCTCACACATTGGATCAAAACATGCCCATCACTGCTAGAGAGCTGTCCTCGTTTTATTTATTTATTTATTTATTTATTTTCTTATTAGAGCACTGCCCTGAATAATTCTGGTCACTGGCTTCCTTAAACAGTCATATTTAATCCATTCTGTAAATGTAAATTCTACACCTACCTACCTTTTCATCGCTTTCTCTCAGGAGTATTCAGACTATATAGTTTCTCTGGATAACACTCTTCAAACATATTCCACCCTTTAGCTCTTTGAAAAAAGCTTCCTATCATTTCTGCCTCTTCATTCTATTTCCAATTTTGCCTCATTCCCGCCCAGCCATCTCTCTCTTTCTCTATGCTCTTCAATCAGCACTGCATACAACCGGCTATTTAATTGTAGCTGGTAAATCTGGTTACATGCTTTAAACTGTTCTTTGTCTAACAGCTTTATTTTTTTTACATTTCTTTTCTTCTTTTTGACTTTTTATGTATTTTTATTTTCTATTATTCGCCTTCCCTCCTCCCTCCTTTCTCTTTACTTTTTCGTTATCCCTCTCAGTTTGCATGTTTGTTGGATTTGTCTGTTCTTTGTGTGCCTCTGTTCCCTGTGTGTTTGTCTGTCTGTTTTCTTCTCCAGGGCTACCTCAAAAAACAAGCCAAAGTACACATGGTAGAGAGTCCCAATTTTCCAACTAGGAGTAGGAAAATAAAACAACCAAGGTCTCAACAAGAGAGGCCAAGAGGTATCATTCAAAGAACACTTTCTGAAAGGATAGCCCTGGGACAGTCAAAGAGTCTTCTTGGGTACAGCAGCTCTCACAGGTTCAGAGAGCATAACAAGTTTTAAAACTAACAAGAGATAGAAAGCTAACAAAATGACAAAACGAAAGAGCTCTCCTCCAAAGAAATTCCAAGAAGAATTGACAGCTAAAGAACTGCTCAAAACAAATATAAGCAGTATAACTGACCAAGATTTTAGAACAATAATCATAAAATGAATCGCTGGGCTTGAATAAAGCATGGAGGACAACAAAGAAACTATGGCAACAAACAAATTGGAGCTTAAAAATAAGTATGATGAATTAAAAAAGTGATAAATGAGGTACACAATAAACTGTAGACGTCCAATGCACGGGTTGAAGAGGTAGAAAGGAGAATAAGTGATTTAGAAGACACCATTATAGAAAAAGAAAAAACTGAGAAAAAAGAGATGAACTGACCAGGAACATAAAAGAACACTTCGAGAGCACAATGATACAATCAAATGGAACAATATCTGTATCATAGGACTCCCAGAAGAGGAAGAGAGAGGGAAAGGTGCTGAAGGAGTCCTGGAACAAATTATAGCAGAGAACTTCCTCAATCTGGGGAGGAAAGTAGACGCTGAAATTCAAGAGGCACAGAGAACTACCCTCAGATGTAATTTGAATCGATCTTCCGCACAACATATATTATTAAATGGCAAAATATAAGGACAAAGAGAGAATTTTGAAAGCAGCTAGAGAGAAAAGGGCCCTAACTTACAAAGGGAAACCTATCAGAGTGGTGGCAGACCTATCTACTGAAACTTGGCAGGCCAGAAAGGAATGGCAGGAGATCTTCAATGTGATGAACAGAAAAAATATGCAGCCAAGAATCCTCTAACCAGCAAGCCTGTCATTCAGAATAGAAGGAGAGATAAAAGTCTTTCCAACTAAACAAAAATTGAAAGAATTTGTCACCAATAAGCCAGCCCTACAAGAAATCCTGAGGGGGACTCTCTGAGGAAAGTGTTGCAAGGAACCAAGATACCAGAGACACCACCACAAGCATGAATCCCACAAAGGACACAAAGACTCTAAAACCACATATTTCAATAATAACACTGAATGTAAATGGGCTGAATGCTCCAATCAAAAGACACAGGGTAGCAGAATGTATACAAAAACAAAATCCATCTATATGGTGTCTACAAGAAACTCATCTTAGACTGGAAGATACCTTCAGATTAAAAGTAAGGGGATGGAGAAATATATATCATGCTACTGGAAATCAAAAGAAAGCTGGAGTAGCTAAACTTACATCAGGCAAACTGGACTTAAATTAAAGACAATAACAAGAGATGAAGAAGGGCATTATATAATAATTACAGAGTCTATCCATCAGGAAGAACTAACTATCATAAATGTCTATGCACCGAATATGGAAGCACCTAAATATTTAAAACAATTAATCAAAAACAGAAACACTCTTATGGATAAGAATTGCTAATAGCAGGGGACTTTAGTACTTCGCTTACAGCAATGGATAGATCAACCAGACAGAAAATCACTAAAGAAACAATGGACATGAAGTCAGATTGGACCAGATGGATCTGACAGATCTATTTGAACCTCTATATCCTGAGGCCATGGAACACACTTTCTTCTCAAGTGTGCATGGCTCATTCTCCAAGATACATCACATACTGGGACATAAAGCAGCCCTCAAAATATAAAAGAATGGAGATCATACCATGCACACTGTCCAATCATAATGCTTTGAAACTTGAAATCAATCACAGGAAGAAGCCTGGAAAACCTCCAAAAACATGGAGATTAAAGAACACCCTACTAAAGAACGAATGGGCCAATCAGACAATTAGAGAAGAAATTTAAAAAATATATGGAAACAAATGAGAATGAAAACACAACAATCCAAAATCTATGGGATGTGGCAAAGGCAGTTCTAAGAGGAAAGTACATTGCACTTCAGGCCTATATCAAGAAATTAGAGAAAGCACAAGTGCAAAATCCAACAGCTCACTTAAAGAAACTAGAGGCAGAACAACAAGAGCACCCCAAACTCAGTAGAAGAAGAGAAATAGTAAAAATCAGAGCAGAAATAAACAACATAGAGATGAAAGAAACAATTGAACAGATCAATGAAACGAAGAGTTGATTCCTTGAAAAAATAAACAAAACTGACAAACCTTTTGCCAGGCTTCTCAAGAAGAAAATAGAGAGCACCCAAATAGACAAAATTATGAATGTAAATATTACAACCAACTCCTCAGAAACAAGTAATTATCAGGGTATACTATGAAAAATTATATGCCAACATATTGAACAACTTAGAAGACATGGACAAATTCCTAAATACAGACTCACTACCAAAATTCACTCGGTAAGAAATAGGAAATCTGAACAGACCCATAACTAGTGAAGAAATCTAATCAATTATCAAAAATCTCCCAACAAATAAAAGCCCTGGACCTGATGGCTTCCCTGGGGAATTCTACCAGACATTTAAAATGGAATTAATACCAATTATTCTCAAGCTATTCCAAAAAATAGAAATTGAAGGAAATCTTCCAGACTCATTTGATGACGCCAGCATCACTCTAATTCCCAAGCCAGAATGAGATCAACCAAAAAAAGAGAACTACAGTCCTATATCCTTGACGAATACAGATGCAAAAATCCTCAACAAGATACTTGCAAATCGAATCCAACAGCACATATAAAGAATTATCCAGAATGACCAAGTGGGATTCATTCCTGGGGTACAGGGAAGGTTCAATATTTGCAAATCAATCAATGTGGTACATCACATCAACAAAAGAAAAGATAAAAACCATATGATCCTATCGAGAGATGCAGAAAAAGCATTTGACAAAATACAGCATCCCTCCTTAATAAAGACTTAGAGAAAGTCGGGATAGAAGGAACTTACTTAAACATCATAAAAGCCATCTATGAGAAGCCCTCAGCTAACGTCATCGTCAACAGGGAAAAACTGAGAGCTTTCCCCCTGAAATCAGGAACACGACAGGGATGTCCACTCTCACCAATGTTGTTTAACATAGTGCTGGAAGTCCTAGCATCAGCCATCAGACAACAAAGGGAAATCAAAGGGGTCAGAACTGGCAAACAAGAAGTCAAACTTTCACTTTTTGCAGATGACATGATACTCTACAATAGAATACCCGACAGACTTCACCAGAAGCCTACTAGAACTGATCCATGAATTCAACAATGTTGTAGGATATAACATCAACGTATAGAAATCGGTTGCATTTTTATACACCAATAATGAAGCAACAGTAAAAGAAATCAAGAAACTGATCCCATTCACAATTAAACAAAAAACCATAAAATACCTGGGAATAAACCTAACCAAGGATATAAGAGATCTGTATGATTAGAACAATAGAAAACTTATGAAGGAAATTGAAGAAGACACAAAGAAAGGGAAAAACATTCCATGCTCATGGATGGGAAGAACAAATATAGTTAAAATGTCATTACTACCCAAAGCAATCTACACATTCAATGAAATCCCAATCAAAATTGCACCAGCATACTTCTCAAAACTAGAATAAACTATCCAAAATTTGTGTGGAACCACAAAAGACCCCGAATAGCCAAAGTAATACTAAAGAATACAACCAAAACGGGAGGTATTACCATGTCAGACTTTAGCCTCTACTACAAAGCTGTCATCATTAAGACAGTATGGTATTGGCACAAAAACAGACACATAGACCAATGGAACAGAATTGAGAACTCAGAAGTGGACCCAAAAGTATACAGCGAACTAATCTTTGACAAAGCAGGAAAGAATATCGAATGGAAAAAAGCCTCTTTAAAAAATGATGCTGGGAGAACTGGGCAGCAACATCCAGAAGAATGAAATTAGATCATTTTCTCACGCCATTCACAAAAATAAACTCCAAATGGATAAAGGACCTGAACATGAGACAGGAAACCAGCAAAACCCTAGAGGAGAAAGCATGAACCAACCTCCTTGACCTCCACCTCAGTAATTTCTTACTTGACGCATCCCCAAAAGCAAAAGAATCAAGAGCAAAAATAAAATGTTGTGACCTCATCAAGATTAAAAGCTTCTGCACAGCAAAGGAAACAACCCACAAAACTAATAGGCAACCAACGGAATGGGAAAAGATAGTTGCAAATGACATATCAGATAAAGGGTTAATATCCAAAATCTATAAGGAACTCACCAAACTCCACACCCGAAAAACAAACAACCCAGTGAAGAAATGGGCAGAAGATATGAACAGACACTTCTCCAAAGAGGACATCCAGATGGCCAACAGACACATGAAACGATGCTCAGCATCCCTCCTCATCAGGGAAATACAAATCAAAACCACACTGAGATACCACCTCACGCCAGTCAGAGTGGCTAAGATGAGCAAACCAGAGGACTCTAGATGCTGGCGAGGATGTGGAGAAACGGGCACCCTCCTACACTGTTGGTGGGAATGTAAACTGGTGCAGCCCCTCTGGAAAACAGTGTGGAGGTTCCTCAAAAAATTAACAATAGAACTCCCCTATGACCCAGCAATAGCACTGCTAGGAATTTACCCAAGGGATATAGGAGTGCTGATGCATAGGGGCACATGGACCCCAATGTTCATAGCATCACTCTCAACAATAGCCAAAGCATGGAAAGAGCCTAAGTGTCCATCAACAGACGAATGGATCAAGAAGATGTGGTTTATCTATATGATGGAATACTACATGGCAATGAGAAAAAATGAAATCTGGCCATGTGTAGCAACATGGAGGGACCTTGAGGGTGTTATGCTGAGCGAAATAAGTCAGGCAGAGAAAGAGAAATACCATATCTTTGCATGTATAGGAGGATTAGGAGGAACTTAACGGAGAACCAAGGGGGAGAGGAGTGGGGAGAAATAGTGGGGGAAATGGATAGAGACAAACAATGAAAGACTCTTGAATACTGAGAACAAACTGAGGACTGATGGGTGTGTGGGGGAGGGGGCAGATAGGCATGGAGGAGGGCACTTGTGGGGATGAGCACTGGGTGTTATATGGAAACCAACTTGACAATAAACTATCTGTTATAAAATAAATTGAAAAAATAAAAAATAAATAAGTAAAGAACTCTAGCTTTACCCATGTGTATATAGTCAACTAATTTGTGACAAAGAAGTCAGGAATATCCAAAGGGAAAAGGACAGTCTTCTATAAATAGTGTAGGGAAAACTGTACAGCACATGCAAAAGAATGAAACTGGACCAGTACCTGCCTCTGAAATTTTCAAACTCTTGAAAGAAAATACAGGTGGTAAGCTCCTTGACATACATCTTAGTGATGTGTTGTTTGTTTGATACAAAAAGTAAAGCCAACAAACACAAAAACAAAACAAATGGGACTAAACTAAACTAAAACACTCATGCACAGCAGAGGAAACCATCAACAAAATGAAAAGTGAACCTGCTGAATGGAGAAAGTGTTTGCAAATTATTTACCTGAAAAGGGGTTAATATCAAAACTACATAAAGAATTTATATAATTCTATAACAAAGAAACAATTCAAGTGAAAAATGGGCAGAGGATCTGAGTAGATTTTTTTTCTAAATAAAACATACAGATGCCCAACCGATGCATGAAAAATTCAATATCATTAATCATCAGAAAAGTGTAAATCAAAGCCACAATATTACCTCACACCTGTTATAATGGCTTATCAAAAAGACAAGACAATGTTACCTCTGGCTACTTATCGAAGGAAAACACAAATGCTAACTTGAAAAGATATGTACACCTACTTTTCATTGCAGCACAACATAAGTGTTTATTGATGGATGGATGGAAAAATAAAATGGAATGCAAAAATTAAAAAATATATATATTGCATATAATTTATTTTTTATTTTTATATGAAATGAAATTTTATATAAATAAATATATATTTATATCATACACATTTTTATTTTTCCATTCCATTTTAGTTTTTCACATATTTCTTTATTTTTCCATTTCATTTTCTCTGTATATATATGGGATATATATATTTAATTGTGTATGTACACACACACAATGTACATGCGTATTGAATTGTTGTTATGTTGTACAACTGAAACTAATACGATGTTATATATCAATTATACCTCAATTTTAAAAGTCCTTGCACTGTCATTTTATGTCTTCCATAGGTAAGCATTTTCCAAATCATGATTTATTCTTCAAATGCTTTTTCTGGAAAATATTATCTTACACATATCTGGATGAATCTTTTCCCTTGTTACCTAAATGGCAGCATACTATACACACTTTTTTCTACCTTGCGTTATTTTTATTTCATAGATACTAGACTATGAAAGTCAATAGAGGAATCCTTCATTGTTATTACAGTGGTACTCCATTGTGTAGATATACTTTAGTATAATCAACCTTATATATTCATATTTGAATAATAGGGCAGTATCCAAGCTTTGCTATTGCAGAGTCCTACAGTGAAGAGGCTTTTGTATATGACTTTTAAAACTCCTGCCAATGTATCTATGGTATGGATTCTCGATGGTCACTGGGCCAAAAGATAAAGGCATGTGCAATTTTATTAGATATTACTAAATTCCATTTCTGATATATAGCCTAAGAAATGGATCAAATTTTATCATTTCCTCACTGATTGCAGGAGCAACCTCTATTATACACCAAATTGTTGCTAACAGTATATAGAAGTACCTGTCTTCCAATAGCCTGAATAATGTCAACAATTTTGACAGTATGCTGTCAAAATTAAGACTTTTTCCAATCTGGTAAATTAGGAATGGAATCTTAATGTAATTTTAATTTGGATTTCTTTCATCATAAGAAAATTTGGGCAGTTTTTCATATTATTAAGAATAAGTTGCATTTACTTTTCTGTGACTGGCACATTGCCGTACCTTTCTTTTTTCTCAAATTTTTATTTACATTCCAGTTAGTTAATACACAGTGCAATATTAGTTTTAGGTATAGAACTTAGTGATTCATCACTTATACACAGCATCCAGTGCTCATCACAAGTGCTCTCCTTAATACCCATCTCCTATTTAACCCTATCTTTCATTAGAATTCTTGGTCATTTTCCTCTGTAGTTTTAGAAGCTCTTTGGATGTTAGGGGAATATAAATTATTTCTCTGTAACATAAGTTGCAAATATTTTTCTCTACTTTGTTATTTTTAGGGAGATCTTTTGCCCACTTTACTTATGGTGTTTCCCTGCAAACTTAAAAAAATTATTAGACTTATCAATCTTTGTTCTTATTGTTTCTGGATTCTTAGCCAATCCTAAATTATATAAGCATTTCTACAACGTTTTCTTCTAATACTTAAATGATTACATTTTTCCCACTGATATACTGAATCCTTTTGGAATTGATCCATATGTGTTGTGTGAAGAGTCAATTCAATTCCACCTTTTTCCATGACTATCTAGTTATCCCAATGCCACTTTTTGGAAAGTTTCTCTTCCCCCATTAACTTGAAATCCCACCTTCATGTTGCATTATTTACATATAAATGGATCTGTTTCAGGATTTTTCTGTTCTACTGGTCTGTGTGCTCTTCATGCCCCAATAACCTACTACTTTACATACAGGCTTTATTGCAAGTTTGGATGTCTGCTAGAACTAACCCCACAATCCATGCTTTTCCAAATAATCTTTATAATCAAATTGTCTTGATCCAGTGAAATACTTGATGCTTTTGTTTTATTGGAATTGTAGAAACTGGAATAGTGTCTATTTATGTAAGTCTATCTATGTAAAAATATGGCAAGCCTTTCCATTTCTTCAAGTCCATTTTATTTTATTTTTTTTAATGTTTTATTTATTTCTAGAAGAGAGAGAGAGAGACAGCGTGAGCAGGGGAGGGTCAGAGAGAGAGGGAGTCACAGACTGAAACAGGCTCCAGGCTCAGAGCTGGCTGTCAGCACAGAGCCCCATGCGGGGCTCGAACCCACGAACTGCGAGATCATGACCTAAGCGAAAGTCGGACGCTTAACCGACTAAGCCACCCAGGCGCCCCTCTTCATCTTCAAGTCCATTTTAATGCCTTTTATGAGTGTTTGTGATTTTCCTCATATGAGTTCTGATCATTTCTTGCTAAGTTTATGCCTTTGTGTTTCAGTTATGTCTATTTTTGTAAATAGGCTCTTCTCTTTCACCATATATTCATAGGTGTGTAAGGTGTGTATTTGGATATATACATGAATATGTAGAAGTATATCCTTCTATGTTAGAATAATATATATTAGAATAGATCTTTATGAATAAATATAAGTATATAAAATTAATATATAAATTACATGAGTAGTGCATATATGTATGCATCATATGTATGTTTGTATATGCTGATTTTTAAGTTTATTTATTTATTTTGAGAGAGAGCATGAGCAGGTGAGGGGCAGAGAGACAGGGGGAGAGAGAGAGAGAATCCCAAGCAGATTCCCCACTATCAGCATGGAGTCCAAAGCAGGGCTCAAATTCACAAACTATTAGATTATGACTGAACCAAAATCAAGAGTCAGACATTTAAAAAACTGAGCCACCCAGGTACCCCATGTATATACTGATTTTATAATCAGACACCTTATTAAATTTTCATGTTACATAAAATTTGTCATTGATACCTCTAATTATTTTTCCATATATATTTGCTTTGATTAAATGCTTAACACAGTGTTCAATAGTAGTGGTGTTAGTGGGCATCCCATACTGTTAAGAAAGCCTCTAATTTTCCTTTCTGAGTGAAGATCAACTTTTGGACTGCCATGCATATGTATTTATGTGTATGGGTGTGTGCTCATGTTTAAAAAATACCCATTGATTTATACTTTATTGATTCTTTTAAAGGATTTTTTCATTTTTTGTTTAGTCTTTAATGAATGAATTCATTAAATTATGACGTTATATAGCTTTTTAAAGAATTATTTTTTAGGCTTTAGTGTCAATGTAATATTGCTTCATAAAGCTGATTTAGAGGATTTTCTTCTTTTACATGCTATCAAATTATAAAAATAAGATTGGAATTTATCTCTTTTATAAAATTTCCCTGTCAAGCCATTTGAGTTTGATGCCTTTGTTCTGAGGGGGCTTTTCACCTTTCTCTATTTCTTCATGGTATTTGGTCTATTCAATTTTGGCAGAGGTAAATTTGGCTAAATTGCATTTCTCTTAAAATGTTTCAATTTCATCTAGAATTTAAATGCATCTTTACAGTCTCAGGTGATCTTTTAAAATGTCCTCTATTGATGTTCACTTCCTCCTTACCTCTTTTAAAAACCTTTAACTTTGTGCGTTCTGCCTTTTGTTGATTGTTTTAGGTAGCAACTTGTCCTTTTTGTTCATTCTTTTCTCCAAAGAAATAGTTACTTCTGTTTTCTAAGTTTTCTTTTTCCTTTTCTTAGGGACTCTGTTTTGTTTTCACTTTGTTGATGTTCTATTCTTGTTATGAATTTAATTAACATTCTTTCTATGGATTTATTTGACAACTACAAGGCAATTAGCAAGCTATTCTAATTTCCGTATGTTGTTCCTGTTCTTCCTCTTCTCCATTTCTGATGTTTACCTTACGTCTACTAATAGGTACCTGTTTCATGCCCACCTCCAGTATCCATGAGACTATGGTGCTTGGTTGTCTGAAACTCATTCTCCAGTAGATTTTTCATGAAGTATTCACAGTAACAATATTCCCTGAGATTTTGGGTGTTCATAGCATTTGTTTTTCTAACCTTTGTTTTTAGTCTGCTTGGATAGACATAAAATCCTTGGCTCATATTTATTTTCCTTGAGAATTTAACAACTTCTGACATTAAGTTTTAATCCTAAAAACTATGTTGACAAACTGATGAATCTTCCTTCCCTCATAAATCTGCTTTCCTATATTCCCAAGTAATTTTCCTGTGTTTAATATTAAGTAGTTTTATTCAAATATGTTTTGTTCTTGGCTGTTGTGGATCAATTTACCTTCATCCCTTTGGACCACATCTCTATTCAGTCATGCTGCCCTTGTCCCAGGTCATTCTCTGTTACCCAAATTAGACCAAATCAGGTATCTTCCTGACTCCATCTCCTTCTCTCTAGCTCATCCTACTGTCCCAGTGCTCTTGAAATGTAACTTCAACCATTTTCCTTTATCATCTAAAAATATCTTGACTGGTTTCTCAGAATTTTGTTTTTTATCCTTTAGGGGTGTTAAGCTTAGGGGAGATGAAAATAAAATGTCTTTATTTTTGCTTTTCTGCCTTTTCAGGCCAGAAATGCTTCTCTTTGTCTGACTAAGTAGGTACAGAAGCAAAATAGATTAAATGAAGAGTAGTTCTACTTTTTCTCCTCTCTGTTACCTGCAAATTCACCCTGTTTTGGATCCAATGGAAATATTTATTGACATTCCATGCTGGCTTCAAGTTGGTCCTTTGTTCCTCCTTTATCTTCAAATCATTTTAACTTATTTTTATTTGGGATATTTAATCTTTTTAGGTTTACAAACTAGTTTTGTGCTGTTAGGCTGTTCTGATACTTGTCCCTATCTATAATTCTTTCTTTTCACTTTTTTATAAGTTGATTCTTACATGGCAAGGTTTTGCCTTCAAGTATGCATCAGAAAATTTTCTGTGAATCTCCCCCTCCCTTGTTTTCTCCCTAATACCCCAGGCCTGTTACTTCTTCCATAGTTTCCTCCTTGGAACTGGATACCTACTCACTGGCTGAAACAATCCTGAGAGAATAGCCACTGGATGATATTCTGGCAAAATTAAGATGCATGAGTGAGGGGGAGGTCTCTTTCTTAGAATGGATGAGACTCGGGCTGAGAAAAGGAGAGCAAGAGGAGGAAGAGTGGAAAAGTGGGGAAATCTCCGATCACTAAATCTGAGGGCATCTGCCCTTCCATTGAAAGGACAAAATGGTAGTTAGTTCCAAAGTTAGCTATAACCAAATGATGATACCCAAACTACAAGTAGTATATTATCAGCTACTAGATGTCTGTTCTATGGCTTGATTATCTGTTGAGTTATTTAGAACTGCCACCTCTTCCTCTACCTCTAAACAGACCACTTTATGGCAGTCCTGGTCATTTATCATGCTCTGGAGAAAAGATCTTGTACTCCTTAGAAGGCAAAACCTCACTTTGTAACAATTAGTCAGTTATTCCCTCTTAGCTCCAAATATGCAGTCATGGTCAGCTGTGTGATGCTGGAGCTGGGATGCTGCAAGTGTCAGCTCTACTGTACCTGTTAGGTTATGCCAATAGGGAGTGATAAGGGAGAGTACGAGGCAGGAGGTGGAAAAACTCACTGTGCCCAGTTTCTTTCCTTTGGGTTTCTTTGGTAACTGCCTATGCCACACCAGGAACGTGTTTCAGTGTTGTGGAAACAGCTCCTTCCCATTGCAGTAGCCAAATATGGTTTCATATTTCCAACACTCACAGGACGAAGCTCTTTGTGCTCTCATCTCCAGTACATCAGCACCTTCTGACACCCTCTTCTCTGAGGTCTGGGCCCCTGTGTCCTAGACCTGCTCTAACCAGGCAGCTCACTCAAACCTCTGTTCCCTGCTCCTCCATCCTAGAATTGATGGCAGCATTCCACAATTGCCACTTCTAAGTAATCTAGTAAAGAACTTTATACTTAGTTAATAATTCTTCATATTAAATTTTCTCTGTCAAATAAACTGATATGGCTCCTTTCTCCTAACTGGAGAGAGGTAGGAAGTAGGTAAGAGCCGAGGATACTAGCTGGAAATGTCCCACTGAACTCCCCCACCAGTGGTTTCAGATAGTGGAACAGGGGGCTGATATAACACCTACTACCATCACCACCTCTCACCCACCATCTGGCAACATCTCTGACTCTTCATGCTGAGAAATCACTTTCCATCCCCACTTGATGCAAGCAGACAGCAGTCCGGTTGGAAAAAGGATCTGGTCTTCCATCTTCAGCACACTGGAAGCAATGAGATTTAATGAGGTTGTCTAAGGTGGAACCAGTCACCACTAAGCTTCACACCCCCACCCTTAGACCCAGCAGGTTTCAGCAAGTTGCTGAGCCCCACCCCCCTACCAGATAATAGTGAAACTGAAGGAAGTTGATTTGATTTTTTTCCTGGTTGTCACAGTGACAATTGAAGAGGGAGAGGGGAGATTAGTGAAATAGAAGATAAAATTGTGGGAAAAGATGAATCTGAGAAAGGGAAAAATAAAAAATATCTGGACCATGAGGGGATAGAGAACTAAGTGATTCAGTGAAAAGTAATAATATCCATATCATAGGAGTTCCAGAAGGAGAAGAGAAACAGAAAGAGGAAGAAGGTATACTTGAAAAATCATAGCTGAGAATTTACCAAATCTGGGGAAGGAAACAGACATTGAAATCCAAAAGGCACAGAGAACTCCCTTCAGACAAAACAGGAATCAATCTTCTGCATGACATATCATAGTGAAACTGGCAAAATACAAAGATAAAGAGATATTTCTGAAAGCAGCTAGGGACAAACAGGCCTTAATCTACAAAAGTAGACACATAAGGATAGTAGCAGACCTATCTACTGAAATTTGGCAGGACAAAAAGGAGGGGTAGGAAATTTTCAATGTGCTGAATAGGAAAATATGAGGCCAAGAATCCTTTATCCTGCAAGGTTGTCATTCAGAATAGAAGGAGAGATAAAGGTTTTCCCAGACACACAGAAACTGAAGGAGTCCATCACACTAAACCAGCTTTACCAGAGATCCTAAGGGGGACTCTGTGAGTGGAATATTATAAAGACTAGAATGGACTGGAGACATCACCACAAGCGCAAAATTTACAGATAAATTGGGGCACCTGGGTGGCTCAGCTGGTTGAGTGCCTGACTTCGGCTCAGATCATTATCTCACAGATTAAGCCCCATGTTAGGCTCTAAACTGACAGCTTGGAGCCTGGAGACTGTTTCAGATTCTGTGTCACCCTCTCTCTCTGTCCCTCCATGCTCATGCTTGGTCTCTCTCTCAAGGAGAAATAAACAATTTTTTAAAAATTTTAATTAAAAAAAGAAACCTACAGATAACACAATGACAGTAAATCCATATCTTTCAATAATAACACTGAATGTAAATGGACTAAATGCTCCAATCAAAAGACATAGCGTGTTAGAATGGATTTAAAAAAAAGACCCATCTATTTTCTGTTGACAAGAGATCCATTTTAGACCTGAGGACACCTTCAGATTAAAAGTGAAGGGATTCCATCTATCATGCTACTGGAAATCAGAAGAAAGCTGGAGTAGCTGTACTTATATCAGACAAACTAGATTTTAACTAAAGACTGTATCAAAAGATGAAGAAGGGCATTATACCATAATTATAGGGTTTATCTATCAAGAAGAGCTAACAATTATAAATGTTTAGGCACCGAATTCAGAACAACCCAAATATGTAAAACAACTAATCACAAGCATAAACAATCCTATTGATAAGAATGTAGTAATTGCAGGTGACTTTAATACTCCACTTACAGCAATGGACAAATCATCTACGCAGAAAATCAATAAAGAAACAATGGCCCTGAATGATACACTGGACCAGATAGACTTGACAGATATATTCAGAACTTTTCATCCAGAAGCAGCAGTATACACATTCTTTTCCAGTACACATGGAACATTCTCCAAGATAGATCACATGCTGGGTCACAAAACAGCCCTCAATAAATAGAAAAGAATTGAGATGATACCATACATATTTTCAGAACACAATGCTCTGAAACTTGAAATCAACCACAGGAAAAAGTTTATAAAACCTCCAAATGAAAAGAGGTTAAAGAATATCCTACTAAAGAATGAATGGGACAATCAGGCTATTAAAGAAAAAATTTAAAATAAATATGGAAACAAATGAAAATGAAAATACTACAGTACAAACCCTTTGGGATGTAGCAAAGGTAGCCCTAAGAGGAAAATACACTGCAATCCAGGCTTATCTCAAGAAACCTAAAAAATCTCAAATACAAAACCTAACAGCACACCAAAAGAACTAGAATCAGAATAGCAAAAAAACCCCAAGGCTAACAGAAGAAGAGAGATAAAGGTCAGAGCAGAAATAAACAATGTGGAATCCAAAAACAAACAAACAAACAAACAAACAGTAGAATAGATCAAGGAAATTAAGAGCTGGTTTTTTGAAAAATAAACAAAATTGATAAATCCCTAGCCAGACTGCTCCAAAAGAAAAGAGGGAAGAACCAAATAGATAAAATCACCAATGAAATTGGATTTATCACAACTAATCCCTCAGAAATACAAATAATTATCAGAGAATACTATGAAAAATTATATGCCAACAAACTGGACAAACTGGAGGAAATAGTTAATTTCCTTGACACCCACACACTACCAAAACTCAAACAGGAAGGAATAGAAAATTTGAGCAGACCCATAACTAGCAAAGAATATGAATCAGTTATCAAAAATCTCCCAACAAATAAAAGTCCTGGGCCAGATGGGCTGCCAGGGGAATTCTACCAGATATCTAAATTAGAGTTAATACCCATCCTTCTCAAGCTGTCCCAAAAATAGAAACAGAAGGAAAGCTTCCGGATTCATTCCATGAAGCCAGCATTACTTTGATTCCCAAACCACACAGACACTTCACAAAAAAGGGGAACTACAGGCCAATATCCCTGATGAACATGGATGCAGAAATTCTCAACAAAATACTAGCGAATAGAATTCAACAGTGTATCAAAAGAATTAATCACCGCGATCGAGTGAGATTAATTCCCAGGCTGCAGGGTTTGTACAATATTCACAAATCAATCAATGTGATACACCACACTAATAGAAGAAAGGATAAGAACCATATGATCCTGTCAACAGACGCAGAAAAAACGTTTTAAAAAATACAGCATTCTTTCTTCATAAAAACCCTTAAGAAAATAGGGACAGAAGGAACATAACTTAACACTCTAAAATCCATATACGAAAAGTTCACACTTAATATCATTCTCAATTGGGAAAAACTGAGAGCTTTCCCCCTGAGATCAGGAATACAGCAGGGATGTCCATTCTCACCACTCTTGTTTAACATAATGTTGGAAGTCCTAGCATCAGCAATCAGAAAACAAAGTGAAATAAAAGGTATCACAATTGGCAAAGAAGAAGTCAAGCTTTTTCTTTTCACAGATAATATGATAGTCTACATGGAAAGCCCAAAATAGTCCACCAAAAGTCTGCTTCTGCAATGCAAAGGAAACAATCAGAAAAACTAAAAGGCAACAGACAGAATGGGGAAAGATATTTGCAAATGACATAATGGATAAAGTGTTAGTATCCAAAATCTATAAAGAACTTACCAAATTCAACACCCGAAAAACAAATAATCCAGTGAAGAAATGGGCAGAAGCTATGAATAGACACTTCTCCAAAGAAGACATCCAGATGGCCAACAGACACATGAAAAGATGCTAAACATCACTCATCATCAGGGAAATACAAATTAAAACAACAATGATATGCCACCTCACACTGGTCAGAGTGGCTAAAATGGACAACTCAGGAAATAACAGATATTGGCAAGGATATGGAGAAACGGGATCCCTCTTGCACTGTTGGTGGGAATGCAAACTGGTGCAGCCGCTCTGGAAAACAGTGTAGATTTTCCTCTAAAAATTAAAAATAGAACTACCCTATGACCCAGCAATAACACTACTAGGAATTTATCCAAAGGATACAGGATACAGGAGTGCTCGTTCATAAGGGCGCATGTACCCCAATGTTTATAGCAGCACTTTCAACAATAGCCAAATTATGGAAATTGCCTAAATGTCCATCAACTGACGAATGGATAAAGAGGATGTTGTTTATATATACAATGGAATACTACAGGGCAATGAGAAAGAGTGAAATCCTGCCATTTTCAGCAACGTGGATGGAATTGGAGGGTATTATGCTAAGTGAAATAAGTCAGTCAGAGAAAGACAGATACCATGTGTTTTCACTCATATGTGGAACTTGAGAAACTTAGCAGAAGACCATGAGGGAAGAGAAGGTGAAAAATATAGTTACAAACAGAGAGGGAGGTAGGCAAACCATAAGAGACTCAAATACAGAGAACAAACTGCAGTTGGGGGAGGGGAGTGGGCACAATATGTGATAGGCATTGAGGATGGCACTTGTTGTAATGAACACTGGGTGTTGTATGTAAGCGGTGAATCACTGGAATCTACCCCCTAAACCAAGAGCAAACTGTATACACTGTATGTTAGCCAAATTGACAATAAATTATATTTAAAAAAAGAAATATGTATTCATTCCTTCTGCCCATTTGTATGGATTATTTGTTTCTGGGTGTTGAGTTATATGTATTCGTTGTTTATACATTTTGGATAATGACCCTTTATCGGATATGTCATTTGCAATATCTGCCCCATTCAGTAAGTTGCCTTTTAGTTTATTTTGATGAAGTCTCAATAGTTTATTTTTGCTTTTGTTCCCCTGCCTCAAGGAACCTATCTAGAAAAAAAGTTGCTATGGCCAATGTGAAGAAATTACTGCCTAGGCTCTCTTATAGGATTTTTATGGTTTTAGGTATCATTTGGTTTTTAATGCATTTTGAATTTATTTTTTTGTGTGATATAAGAAAGTGGTCCATTTTCTTTCTTTTGCATGGAGCTGTCATTTTCCCAACACCATTTGTTGAAGAGACTGTCTTTTCTGAATTAGATAACCTTTTCTGCTTTGTCAAAGATTAACTGAATATGTAATTCAAGGTTTAGTTCTAGGTTTTCTATTCTGTTTCATTGATCCATGTGTCTATTTTATGTCAGTACCATACTGTCTTGATGACTAAAGATTTGTAATATATTTGTATTTGTGATGCCTCGGGGTTTGCTTTTGTTTTTCAAGATTGCTTAATCTATTCAAGGTCCTTTATAGTTCCATGTGAATTTTAGAATTGTTTGTTCTAGTTCGTGAAAACCGTATTGTGATTGCATTGAATGTGTAGACTGTTTTGGGTAGTATTGACATTTTAACAATATTTCTTCTTCCAATCCATAAGCATGGAATATCTTTCCATTTCTTTGGGTCGTCTTCAATTTTTTTCATCAGTGTTTTAGAGTACAGGTCTTTAACCACCTTGGTTAGGTTTATTCCTAGGTATATTATTATTTTTGGTGCAATTGCAAATGGGTTTGTTTTCTTAATTCCTCTTTCTGCTGCTTCATTATTGATATATAGAAATGCAACAGATTTCTGTACATTGATTTTGTATCCTGAAAATTTACTAAAGTAGTTTATCAGTTCTAGCAAATTTTTGGTGAATTCGTTCAGGTTTTCCATATATAGCATCACGTCATCTGCAAATAGTGAAAATTTTAGTTCTTCCTTACTACTTTGGATGCCACTTATTTCTTTTTATTGTCTAACTGCTGTGGCTAGGACTTCCAGTACTATGTTGAATAGAAGTAATGAAAGTAGACATTCTTGTCTTGTTTCTTACCTTAGAGGAAAAGCTCTCCATTTTCCCCATTAAGGATGATGATAGCTGTGGGTTTTTTAATATATGGCCTTTGTTGTGTTGAGGTATGCTCCCTCTATACCTACTTTTGAGGATTTTTATCATGAATGGATGTTATAATTTGTCAAATGCTTTTTCTGTATCTATTGTATCAGGTTGAATAATTTGTGAATGTGAACCATTCTTGCAACCCCAGAATAAAATGCACTTGATTGTGGTGAATGATTTTTTTGAAGTATTCTTGGATTGAGCTTGCGAGTGTTTTATTGAGGATTTTTGCATTTATGTTAGTCTATTGGCTTGTAGTTCTCTTTTTTTAGTGGTGTCTTTAGCTTTGATACAGAGTAATGCTGGTGTTATCAAATATATTTGTATGTTTTCCATCCTTTTATTTTTTGGAATAGTTTGAAAATAATAGGTATTCATTCTTCTTTAAATGTTTGATAGAATTCGCCTGTGAAGCCATCTGGTCTTAGACTTTAGTTTGTTGGGAGTTTTTATTTCTGATTCAGTTTCTTTGCTGGTTATCAGTCTGTTCACATTTTCTGTTTCTTCCTGCTTTAGTTTTTGTCGTTTTTATCTTTCCAAGAATTTATCCATTTCTTCTAGGTTGTACAATTTGTTGGCATATATCTTTTCATAATATGCTCTTATAATTGTCTGTATTTCTGTGGTGTTGGCTGTTATTTCTCCTATCTCATTTGTGATTTTATTTGGGTCCATTTTCTTTTTTTTCTTCATAAGTCTACACAGAAGTTTATTAATTTTATTGATTTTTTCAAAGAACCATCTTCTGGTTTCATTGATCTGTTCTCTTGTGTGGGGTTTATTTAAATTTCTATATTATTTATTTCTGCTCTAATTTTTATTATTTCTTTCCTTCTCCTGGTTTTAGATTTGTTTGTTGTTCTTTTTCTTCATTTATATGTAAGGTTAGGTTGGTTATTTGAGTTTTTTCTTCTTAAGGTAGACCTGTACTGCTATAAACTTCCCTATTAGAAGTGCTTTTGCTGCATACCACAGGTTTTGGACTGTCGTGTTTTCATTTTCATTTCTTTCCATGTATTTTTATTTCTTCTTTTATTTCCCAGTTGACTCATTCTTTGTTTAGTAGCATGTTATTTAACCTCCCTGTATTTCTGCTCTTTCCAGATTTTTTTTCTTATGGTTGACCTCTAGTTTCATAGCACTGTGGTCAGATAGGATTCATGGCATTACTTCAGTCTTCTTGAATTTGTTAAGGCTTGTTTTGTGGACTAATATGTGATCTATTTTGGAGAACGTGCTGTGTGCATCTGAAAAGAATGTGTACCTTGCTGTGTTAGGATGAATGTTCTGAATACATCTGTTAAATCTATCTGTTCCAGTGTATCATTCAATGCCATTGTTTCTTTGTTGATGTTCTGTTTAGGTAATCTGTCCATTGATGTAAGTGGGGTGTTAAAGTCCTTGACTATTAGTGTATTGTTAGTAATAGTTCCTTTATGTTTGTTATTAACTGTTTTTTATAGTTAGGTGCTTTTATGTTTGGTGCATAAATATATATAATTATTGTATCTTCTTGTTGGATTGTCCCATTTATTATTAAGGTGTCCTCTGTTTCTTGTTACAGTCTTTTTTAAAGTTTAGTTTGTCCAACAACAACAAAAAATGTAAAGTCTAGTTTGTCCAAGATAAGTATTGCTATCCTGGCTTTCTTCTGCCATGCATTTACATGATAAACATTTCTCCATCTCTCCACTTTCAATCCGCAGGCCTTTTAAGGTCTACAATTAGTCTACTATAGGCAGCATCCAAATGGGTCTTGTTTTTTATCTATTCTATCACCCTATGTCTTTTAATTCAAGCATTTAGTCCATTTTCATTCAGAGAAATTATTGACAAATATGTATTTATTGTCATTTTATTATTTTATGGTTGTTTCTGAATTTTCTCTGATCTATTCTTATCTTTCTTTCGTGGTTTGCTGATTTTCTTTAGTAATATATTTGAATTTCTTTCTCTTCTTTGCATATTTATTAGTGAGTTTTGATATATGGTTACCACTAGGTTTGTATATAGTCTCTTCTGCATATAGCAGTCTTTATTAAGTTGCTGGTCGCCTAAATTTCAACCCATTCTTTACTCCTGTCCCTCCCCTTGTTTTAGGTATATGTTGTCATACTTTAAGTCATTTTATTTTGTGTGTTCCTTAACTAAACTTTTACCTAAATATTGGTTTTTATTGCTTTTGTTTTTCCTACCTTCATACTGTCACTTTTGGTCTTTCTTTTCTACTCAAAATTTCCCTTTTAATGTTTCTTACAAGGCTGATTTAGTTATCATGAACTCATTTAGTTTTTGTTTGTCTGGAAAACTCTTTATCTCTCCATCTACTCTGAATAATAACCTTTCTGGATAGAGCATTCTTGGCTGCAGATTTTTCCCTTTCAACACTTTGACTATATCTTGCCACTCCCTTCTGGTTTACAAAGTTTCTTCCCCTGGTAGCCTATGAGTTTTCCTTTGTAAGTTACTTTCTTATTTTGTGTTCCCTTTTAATTTTTTACTTTATCACTATATTTTGCCCGTATAATTACAATATGTCTTGGTGTGGGTCAGCTTTTGTTGATTTTGATGAGGGTTCTCTTTGACTCCTAGGTCTAGATATTTGTTTCCTTTCCCAGATTTGTCAAGCTTTCAGTTGTTATTCCTTCAAATAAATTTTCTACCCCTTTACTCTCTTCTTCTTGTGGGATTCCTTTAATACAAATGTTATTATGTTTGATGGAGTCGCTGAGTTCCCTAAGTCTATTCTTAGTTTACATAATTCTCTTCTCTCTGTCTTTTTTGTTCAGCTTGATTACTTCCCAATGCTGTCTTCTAGGTCACTAAATTGTTCCTCTGGTATTTTCATCCTCAGATTCATTCCATCAAGCATGTTTCTCGTTCCATTTACTGAGCCCTTTATCTCTGCTATGTCATTCCTCATTTCTGTGTAAAGGTCTCACTCATGCCTTCCACTCTTTTCTCAAGTTCAGTGAGTATCCTTTTTATCATTACATTAAATTTTCTATCAATCATGTTACTTATATCTGTTTCACTTACATCCCTGTCCATGGCCTTATCCTGTTCCTTCATTTTGGGATAAATTCTTATGTCTTTTCATTTTATCTGAGTCTCTGTGCCTGTGTCTCTATATTAGAGAAGTCAGTTATGTCTCTTGTTCTTGAAAGTAATAGCCTTATGAAGAATGGGTCCTGTAGTTCCCTGCTGTGTAGTGTCCCCTGTTCCTTAGGGTCTAGCATTTCTGGGACTGTCTCCAATGTGTGATGTATGTACTCTACAGCTTTTTCATAGCTGTTTTATGCTTCAGCCACCCACCTGTCGAGGTTCTGTTTGCCGGCTCTAGGCAATGTTTGATCCCTGGTTTGAGTGCAGTAAGTCTTAACTAAGTGTACTCTGATCTGCTTGTGAAATGAAACCCATTGCCACTGCCATCAGAATGGAGGCTCTTCAAAACTCCCATATTGGAAAATGCAGTGTAAGCAAGGGCTTGGGCCAGCAGACTACCATGCTGGGACTGAAGTGTAACTGGGACGGATAGTTCCACTGGAGCATAGGGGAGTGGGGCTTGGTGTAAGCAAGTTACATATGTGGGGGCTGTGCTGGTTCCCACAGGTGTCCCTGTGTTTATACTGAGAGATGGGGGAAAGAAATGGTCCCTACCATTCCTTTGTTCCTGGAAGGATGTCTCTGTGAATGCTGCCTCTCTGGCTTACACTCCAAGATGAGTAAATAACCCCACACGGTTTTCCCCAGATGATTTTTAAATTGCTGTTTCCACATTGTATGTCTGCCTTCTCTCCAAGAGAAGCCCCAATGTCCTCTTGGATCTATCCCAGCCAGCCTGCTGACCTTTAAAACTCCAGGCTTTAATACCCATTGGTTGCAGAAACGTACCAATTTCAGCTCCTCTCATTTTTCAAGCCAATTTTCTATAGGGATTCCCTTCCCTACATGCTCCTCTGTGTGCTAGTCTGCCTCTCACCCTTCTCCATGAGCACACCTCCCTCCCCACTGCAGCAGCTAATATCCATTTCTCTCTCCCAAACTCCATTTCTACACTCCCTACCTACTTTGATGTGGCCCCTTCTCTACCTTTAGTTGTGGAGTTTGTTTTTCCAGGATCAGGTCAATTTCTGAAGTGTTTAGGATGATTTGATAGTTATCTAGTTTTATTTATGGGACAAGGCAAGCCTACAGTTCTCCTATTCCACTACATCTTCAAACCTAAAAAAAAAAAAAAAAAAAAAAGAAAGAGGCATTTTGAAATAGGGTTATTGAGAACTCTTTCTCATCTCCCTTTTCCCCACTCCAATCTCCACTTTCCTGACCACATTCTCCCATGTCATCAGAGTCCATTAAAGCTTCCACTCCCATGGCATCAATGAAGTGGGATAATTACTCAGTACTCCACTCCTCCCCTCCCCGATCTAGTGTGGAGCTGAGTGTCCAGTCATACTTAGCACCAATTCAACAATGAGTGATAGTAGGTGAGGCCTGTTGACACTCCAGGCCATCCTCTATAAGAGGGCACAATCAGAGCACTAAGCTAACATTCCCACTCAGAAGCTAGGAATCTGTGCCATTAGTGCTCCACTTTAATTGGGAAGGAGTCCAATTGGAAGGAGTCCCCTTCCATGCACACTGGGAGACAATGAGGTGCCACAAATCTGAACATACGCACTCTAATATGCACATAATATAATATTCAAAGGATACAATAAAAAAATCACCCATTATACCAAGAACAAGGAAAGTCATAAATGAACAGACACTGACACTGGAAAGAATCAAATATTAGAATTATCTGATAAGGATTTTAAAGTAGGCATTACAAAAATATTTCAACAATAACAAATTATCTCCAAACAAATGAAAGAATTTAAAAAATCTAAGCAATGAAATAGAATTTATTTTTTAAAGTATCAAGTGGAAATTATACAACAGGAAACTATAGTCATTGAGATAAAAAACCTTCTAAATGGGTTTAGCAGTAGAGTGGAGATAACAGACAATAGAATTAGAAAACTGCACAACATATCAATAGAACTTACCCAGTATAAACAGGGAAATAATCAGAGTCTCAGGGATCTGTGGAATAATAATAAAAACTATAACACTCAACTCATTGGATTCCCAGAAGAAGAGGGAAGAAAGGGTAGACTAAGAAAGTAGTCTAATAAAAAATAGCTGAAAACTTCTCAAATGTTTGGAACATATAGAGAGAGAGATTCAAGAAGCTAAGCAAACATCAAATAGGATAAACACAAATAAGTTCATGCCAAACACATCATAATTAAACTTCAGAAAACTAGAGAAAAAAATCTTGAAAACAGCAAGAGAAAAATGACATATTAATTACAAGAGAATATCAATTTGAATGTCGGCTGATCACTCATCTGAAACCATAGAAGGCAGAAGGATGTGACAATATTTTTTGACTATTGAGAAGACCTTTCAAGTGTAAATGTAACATCTGAAAAAATCCCTTTAAGAAATGAAAGAAAATAAAGACATTATCAAACAACAACAAAAGAAAATCTGTTTCCACTAACATCTTAAAGTGCAGCCGAAAGAAATTCTCTAAGTAGAAAGGAAAAGGTATCAATCACCACAACAAAATCTTGGGACTTCAGAAATGAAGGAAGTACATTGGAATGGATAAAAATTGAGATAAATATAATAAAATAGCCTTAAAACCATGAGTTTATTAAATCATATTTAAAAGTTAATGCAAAACTGTAATGTTTAATATGGTTTTAAGTGTACATAGTGGAAACACTATATAAAAGTGGGTCGAGGGGTGCCTGGGTGGCTTAGTCGGTTAAGCGGTCCGACTTTCGTTAGCTCATGATCTCGCGGTTCGTGGGTTCGATCCCCGCGTCGGGCTCTGTGCTGACTGCCAGCTCAGAGCCTGGAGCCTGTTTCAGAGTCTGTCACTCCCTCTCTCTCTGACCCTCCCCTGCTCACGCTGTTTCTCTCTCTCTCCTAGAAATAAATAAAAATATTTTTAAAAAAAAAAAGTGGGTCAAGGGACTCATGGGTGGCTCAGTCCATTAAGCACCCGATTCTTAATTTTGGCTCAGGTCATGATCTCATGGTTTGTGAGTCTGAGCCCCGCATTGAGCTCCACATTCACGGCAAAGAACCTGCTTGGGTTCTCTATCTTCCTCTCTCTCTGTCCTTGTCTCCCCCCAAAATAATTAAACTTTTAAAAAAGTGGGGAGAGTAAAGGACTTGACTGAAAATAAGGTATCTGAACTTAACTCAGATAGTAAAACATGAATACCTGTAACAGTGATAAGTATATACAACAAATCAGAAAACTACACAGAGGAATATACTCAACATTACTATAAATAATCAAGATGGAATCCTAAAAAAAAAAATGCTTGAGTCGCCCACAAGAAGGCAAAGAGAAACAGGCTTGAGAAACTCAGAAGAAACTAATAGAAAACAAATAATAAAACGTCAAATGTTATTTAAATGTAAACAGTCTAACTCTGGCAGTAGAAGATAGACTGACAACACCTGAAATTAATATAGCACTGTATGTTAACTATACTGGAATTTAAAACAAAATTAAGGGGTTCCTGTGTGGCTCTGTCAGTTAAGTATCTGACTTCAGGTCAGGTCTTGATCCCTGGGTTCATGAGTTCGAGCTTTGCATCAGGCTCTGTGCTGACAGGTCAGAGTGTGAAGCCTGCTTTGGATTATGTGTTTCCCTCTTTCTTCCCCTCCCCTGCTCATGCTCTGACTTTCTCTCTCATAAATAAATAAATAAATATTTAAAAAATCTTCTAAACAAAATTAGTAAAAATTTAAAACAGATTGGCACAGTAGATAAAAACAAATAATCCAACAATACGCTATCTATAAGAAATTCACTTTATGTTCAATAATATAGAAAGGTTGAAAGTAAAAGCAAGCAAAAAGATACCTGCAAACATCCATCAAAGTGTAAGAGTGGTTATATAATATCCAAGTACACTTTGGAGTGCAGAAAGCTGCTGGAGACAAAGGGAGATATTAAATAATGATAAAAGGATCACTTCAAGAGGAAGAAATTGTGACCCTCTATGTTTAGGCTTCAAAACAGAGCCTCAAAATATATAAAGAGACCTAAAGGGAAAAATAGAATATTTCACAGGTTTAAGTAGAATCTCTAACATCCCCTTGTCAGCAACTGATAGAACCACTAAACGGGAAATCATCAAAGATGCAGAAAGTATGGACAACACAACCAAAGGGATCTGATAGACATACACAGAACACCCCAATTACCAATGGCAAGACATACAGAACACTCGTGCAACATTCACCAAGATGCACCACATACTGGGACAAAACCTCAAATAGTTTAAGATAATTGGAACTACCCAGACTGTGTTTTCTGAGAATAATAGAATCAAACTAGAAACCAATAACACAGAAACAACAGGAAATCTACAGGCAATTGAAAATTAAACAAGGAGTTCTAAATAATTCATATGTCAAAAATAATGTCTCAAAAGAAAATATATAAATTTGAAAGGAAATGAAAATATAACATATAAAACTAGGGTATCAAACAAACCCACACTGTGAGAGAAATCGATGGCACTAAAGGCTTACATAAGAAAAAATTTAAATGTCTGAAATCAATAATCTAAGCAGATTCAAGAAACTAGAAAAGGAAGAGCAAAATAAATCTTTAGAAAGAAATCCTTAAAGAAATCAATAATGAAGATAAGAGCAGAAATCAATGAAAGGGAAAAATATCAATAAAATGTATAAACCTCTAACAACACGGACAAAGAGAAGACCTATCAAAATAAAAAATGGAACAAAGGAAATCCCTATAGATTCTGTACCCATTAAAAAGGACACAAAGAATAAATTTATCCTCATAAAGACAACACTTTAAGAAGAATCAATTCTGGTTGCCTGGGTGGCTCAATTGGTTAAGCTTTGGCTCAGGTCGTAATCTCATGGCTTGTGAGTTCAAGGCCACATGCAGCACTGTGCTGACAGTTCAGGGCCTGGAGCCTGCTTTGGATTCAATGTCTCCCTCTCTCTCTACTCTTCCCCTGCTCATCCTCAGTCTTTCTGTCTCTCTGTCTCTCGCTCTCAAAAATAAGCATTAAAAAATTTTAAAAAGAATTTTTTCAAAGCAAAAACTACAAAAACTTAAGAAGAAACTGACAATCAGAACAATTCTGTGACTGTGAAACTAAAATCTCCTCCCAAAAGAGATCTCCAGTTCCAGATGATTTCAGTATAGAATTCTACCATACTTTTAAAGAAGGAACACCATTTGACACACTCTCGTAGAAATAGAAAAGGTAGAAATACTCCCAAATCCTTTTATGAGGCTATTACACTTATTTTAAAACTAGAAATAAAAGACTATAAAATGAAAGAAAACTATCTATATTCCTCATGAGTCTGGAAGAAAATATCCTCAACAAAATATTAGGAAATTGATCCAGCAATGTATAAATATCTACATACACTATTACCAAGTGGACAAAATGGAATTTATTCTAAACATGCAAGACTAAATTAACATTTCAAATCAAACAATGTAATACATCATATAGGCTAAATAAGAAAAACGACATGATCTTATCAATGACATGGAAAAAGCATTCGCCAACCTAAGGCTGTCATTTATGATAAAAATTCTCAAAAAGCAAAAATAGAAGGGAACATCCTCAACTTCATAAGAAACATCTACAAAAAAACCTTCAGTTAATCAGAAAGCAAGGATGTCTACTCTCGCCACTGTAATTCATCATACTACTAAAAGTTTAGCCACTTAATAAGGCAAGGAAAATAAATGAAAGACACATAGATCAGAAAGGAGGAAATAAAGCTGGACCAATTTTCAGGTGACATGGAGGAAGCTAAAACACAGAAACAAAACAAAACAACTGATAACTGAGTTTAGCATGAGGCAGTTCTCAAATCAAAATTAACACATAAACATAAACAAACTTAATTTCTATATATTATCAGTGGACCTGTGGAAATCAAAACTTTTAAACAAAACTATTTATAATTGCTCCAAAGAAAATTAGATATTTAAGGATAAGTTTGACAAATCATGTGCAGGTTGTGTATGCTAAAAAATTTTAAATCCCGATTAAAGAAAAAAAAAAAAGACCTGAACAGTACAACATAGGGAATATAGTCAATAATATTGTAATCACATTGCGTGGTGACAGATGGTGACCACACATAACATTGTGAGCACTGAGTAATGAGATTGTTGAATCACTGTCTTGTACATCTGAAACCAATATAACACTGTATGTTAGCTATACTTTAGTAATTTTAAATTTTTAAATTAAAAAAATAAACTATGGGCACTTGGGTGGCTCAGTCAGTTAAGTGTCGACCTTAGCTCACATCATGGTCTCACAGTTCGTGGGTTCAAGCCCTGCATGGGCTCCACAATGACCATGTGGAAACCTATTTGGGATTCTCTCTCTCCTCTCTCTCTCTCTCTCTGCCCCTACACTCCCTTAGATGTCCTTAGACCTAAAGTGTGTCTCCAAAAGCAATCTTGAGAAAGAAAAACAAACATGAAGATGTTATACTCCCTGCTTTCAATCTATATTTTAAAATATATTAAAAACTATAGTAATCAAAACAACATGGTATTGGCATATAAAACAGACACACAGAGCAATGGAATGAACATAAGAGAAAACCCAGAAAGAAATCCCCACCTATTTGATCAATTCATTTATGACGAAGGACCCAAAAATATACAATGATAGAGGGACAACTTTCCTCATTAAATGGTGTTGGGAAAAATAAACAGCTGCATACAAAAGAATGAAACTGGACACTATCTTACACCATACACAAAAATTAACTCAAAGTGGATTACAGAGTTGAACATGACATCTGCAACCACGAAACTCCTAGAAGAAAATAAAAGTGATAAAATCCTTCACCAAGGTCTTGGCATTGATTTTTTGGATTTGACACCAAAAACAAAAGAAACAAAGTTAAAAATAAGTGGGACTACACTAAACTAAAACATTTATGCACAACAGAGGAAACCATCAAGAAAATGAAAAAGCAACCCAATGAATAGATAAAACATTTGCAAACCATTTATCTGGTATGAGGTTGATATCGAAATATATTTTAAAAATTCAAACAACTCAATAGTTAAAAAAAAATCCAACTTAGGAGATCTGAATATATATTTTTCCAAACAAGACATACAGATGGCTAACTGACACATGACATATGAAAAGATGCTCAACATCACCCATCACCAGAGAAACGCAAATCAAAACTACTGTAAGATGTCACCTCACACTTGTTAGATTGGCTATGATCAAAAAGAAAAGAAACTGTTAAGGATGTGGAAAAAAGGAACTCTTGTACTTGGATGGTGAAGTAAATGGGTGCAGCTTCTATGAAAAACAGCATGGAAGTTCCTCAAAAAATTACAAATAGAAGAATCTGTGATTCAGAAATTCTACTTCTGGATATTTATCCAAAGAAAGTAAAAACACTAACTCAAAAAGATATATATGCATCCTATGTTTATTTCAGCAATATTTATAATATTAAAGATATGAAAACAACTCAAGTGTCCATCAATGAATGAGGGGATAAAGAAAATGTGATATATATCAATGAAATCTTACCATTTTTAACAACATGGATGATCCATGACAGCATTATGCAAAGTGAAATTAAGTCAGACAGAGAAAGACAACTGTATGATCACACTTATATATGTGGAATCTAAAGAAAAAAACAACAATGAGCTCATAGATAGAGTAATGGATTGGGATTGCTAGAACCATTGGTGGGGGATGAATGAAATGGGTAAAGAGAGTCAAAGATACCAGCTACCAGTTATAAAATAAATAAGTCATCAGGATGTAACATATAGAATAGGGACTATAGTTAGTAATACCATGGTGCATATTTGAAAGTTTCTGAGAGTAAATCTTAAAATCTTATCACCAAAAAAATTATTTACTTATGTATCATGACAGATGTTAACTAGACTTATTGAGGTGACTATTTCAAAATATATACAAATATCTGGGGCACCTGGGTGGTCCAGTTGGTTAAGTCAGGCTCTTGGTTTCATCTCGGGTCATAATCTCGTGGTTCACGAGTTCAAGCACCACATTGGGCTCTGCAATGAGTGTGGAGCCTGCTTGGGATCCTCTCTCTCCCTCTCTCTCTTCACTTAACCTGCTTGCTCTCTCTCTTTCTGTCAAAAAAATATATATACTTATTTATGTATATATGTACAAATATCAAACCATTTTATTGTATACCTGAAAAATAAAATTAAAGTTTGGTTTTATAATACAAACTATTTAAAAGTAATTTAAAAAATTTTTGATGTGATTCTGGTGTTGACTTTTATTCTGACTTTAGAATCATAGGTTTGGTTATAGAAGACTAAAGATTCAGAAGAAAAACCAGAAAAATAATTTAAAATCAACTATAGCTGCCAAACAATGGTGACTCTTGCTGTCTCTTTACTTTTGTATCTTGGCATATTTTTTCCACAGATCTATGTATTTGTGCATGAAGGAGTGGAGGTTATAAATTGAGATCATACCTTATGTCGTATACACATTTTCCCTCAAACAATATGTAATAATTACTGCTCTAGCTCATTAAATACATTACTTTTAAAGACTACATAGTAACATAAATTATGTATATGCCATAGTTGTCTTTTACATAAATTTTATCATCTTTATGGGTAAATATATAACATATAACAACATAACACCTAACATTCATAATATTCATTTATAAGTAATNTGTAAAAAAAAAATAAAAAATAAAAATAACAGTGCTGCTAAAAAAAAGAAATTATAATTGCAAATTTGAAAATAATTTTTTTAAATAAATTGAGTCTCTTGGGTGGAGGCTTGGCAAAATGAGTGAAGGGAATCAAAATGTACAAAACTCTTGGTTATAAAATAACTCATGGAGGGGCATCTGTGATGCCACAGTCTGACTCTTGATTTTGGCTCAGGTCATAATCCCAGGGTTGTGGGATCAAACTCTGCTTTGGGCTCTGTGCTGAGTGTGGAGTCTGCTTAAGATTCTCTCTGTCTGTCTGTCTGTCTGTCTCCCTCTTCCCCTCTCTCCCACTTGTTCTCTCTTTCTCTTTTTCTAAAATATAGATTATTTAATTAATTAAGTCATGGGATGTAATGTACAGCATGGTGATTATAGTTAATAATATTGTGTTGCATATTTAAAAGTTGCTAGGGAATCCATTTTAGACCTCATCACAAGAAAAAACTTCTTGTAACTATCTGTAGTGAATGGGATTAACTAGAGTTATTGTGGTAATCATTTAGCAATATATACAAATTTGAAATCATTATGTTGTACACCTGAAATTAAAATAATATTATGTCAGTTCTACCTCAATAAACTAGATGAACAAACAAGAATCTCTTGTAGACATTATGTGGGTAGGGTAGATCATTTATCTTTAATCCATTCACCTACATTATGCCCTTTGATTGGAGAGTTCAGTCCATTTATATTTAAAGTAATTATTGATAGATGAGAGCTTATTATTGCCATTTTGTTCATTGTTTTCAATCTGTTATGCATTTGTTTTGTCTTCTCTTGTTATGTTTTTATTTTATGATTTCTAATGGGTTGTTTTTGTAATAATTTTCTTTGATTCTTTTCTGTCTTTGTATACCTACTGTATGTTTTTTGTGTTTTGAACAAAATATCATGTAATTATAACCATCTTTTTAAAGTTAATATAACTTAGTTTAATCGCATACAAAAATGCTGCACTTTACTATCCCACATATACACGCACTGTGTTCTTGTAGTTTGCTTCTTTTTTTTATTTTGTATACACTAATAAATATTTGTATTTAACATTTATATTAGAATTAAAACTAATTCATGCACCACTATTACTTTGTTACATTACTCTGTACTTGCCTGTATACCTATCTTTACCAATGAGATTTATGCTTTCGTGATTCTGTAGCATGTTTTTGTTTCAATTTGAAGACCTCTCTTAAGCGTATCTTGTGGACAGGTTTTAAGGTGATGGACTTTCTTAGTTTTTACTTGTCTGGACCATTAGCTCTCTTTCATTTCTAAATAAGAAATTTAAAGCATAGTTTTTCTAAAAAGAGTATTTTTGATTGGCAGAGATTTTTTTCCTTTCAGGACTTTGAATATATTTTTTTACTCTCTCGTGGCCTGCAGTTCTCTATTGAGCAATCCACTTTTTGTCTTGTCAGGATTCCCTCATATGTGAGGAATCACTTTTCTTTGGCCACTCTCAAAATTCTCTTAATCCTTGACTTTTGATAACGTCATTATACTATGTCTCATTGTAATCTTCTTTAGTTTGATCCTATTGGGATCCTTTGAGTTCGATGAATCTGAATGTTTATTGTTTCCAAAACTTGGGTAATTTTCACCCATTATTCTTTAAATAAGCTTTCTGACCATTTCTTTCTCACTTCTTCTGAGATTCCCATAATGTATATATTGGTTTTTCTGATAGTTCTCCATAAAACTCATAGGCTTTCTTCAAATTTTTTTTGTTTTCTTTTCTTTTTTCATTTTTTTTCTTCAGGTCCACTGATTCTTTTGCTTGATCAAATTTATGTTGAAGCTGTCTATTGCATTTTTCATTTCATTCATTGTATTCTTCAGCTCTGGAATTTTTATTTGCTTCTCTTTTGTGATTTATATCATTTTCTTGAAATTATTACTTTGTGCATGTGTTGTTTTCCTGATTTTGTTGCATTGTCTATCTGTGTTCTTTTGTAATTCACCAAATTTCCTTATAACGATTATTTTGACTCTTTGTCAGGCAGTTCATAGATACCCATTTCTTTGGAATTAGTTATAAGATATTTATTGTGTTCCTTTGGTAGTATTCTGTCTCCTCAATTTTTAATGTTCCTTACAGCCTTGCATTGGTGCCTGTGCATTTGAAGAGGTTACCTCTTCCAGACTTTATGGACTGGCTTCAATGGGTATAGAACTTCATCTATGAGTGGGCACTGTCTAAACGGGATGTGTAATAGTGCTAAGTCTGGGGACATGCAAGAACAACAGTTTCAATAGCATGTGGGGGTACCATTTCCAGAAAAATAGGGTGGGACCCCAAGGGCTGGGGCAAGGAATACAGAGACTTCAGCTCTGTGCAGACAGTAGTAGTGGTGGCTTCAGTGGAACACAACAGCATAGACTTCAGGTAGCTCCATGTGTTGAGGTCAACATCAGCAAAAGCTTCAAAGGCTTTTAAAGCAACAAAGGCTGCAGGTGTCTGTGGTGGCAGCAAAGGCTGCTAGGGTTCTCAGTGGTAAAAGCTGCTGGGGCCTTTCTACCCTCTTTTTCCCTCCTGGGGAGATGTCACGGGCAGGGGATCCTTATTTGTGTCAAGTTGTGCCAGCCTGGGGGACTGAGTGATGTAGGTAGAATGCTTCTTATGCTTTTCTATGTGTTCTTAGCTTTTATCTTCCACAAGCCTGATTCAGCTTATTATTGTACTCCAGGGATTTCCCAGAGCTATTTTCAAGTATAATTAGTTGCTTAATGACTGTTTTGTTAAAGGCATGAGGGCTGAGACCTTTTAGTCTACCATCTTGCTGATGTCATTCTTAATCCACCCCGTGGTAGAGTGAAAATAGGAGGACTTGAGAACCACCAGGAAGACATCTAACCTGGCCTAGGCTGGTTCAAATGGCAAAAAGCATTAGATAAATAATTTTTATTTTCATCCTGTTCAGAGAAATTACCCCAAACCAGAGAGAATTTAGCATGGAATTACAGATTGGCTATATTATAAATCACAGCATTTCCCTTACACAAAGCCCAGTGAAGGTAATTGGCATAACAACCATAGTCACAATCTGAGAGATCATGCAGCTTTGTCTCCTTAGTGAGTTCTCCCACTAAGTGGGCCCCCTGGATCAGCTACTACCCCTATCCACCCTTTGGTTTCTAAGTGCACAAATTTGTCACAATAACATGATACTTAAATCTCCTGAACTCAAAGGGCTCTATGAGATAAAAATGATATCATAATAGTGAAAATACTTTGAAAAAATCAAACACTTTTACATATGTAAAAGATCATGTATCATAATCATTTTATTAATTATTACATTATCATTGATTGGCCAGTCTCATCTCTACTGACTTTTCCCATTAGTTTATATTGAGGCTGGGATGAAGAAATGAAGTAAAATGTGCACAAATTCTAGAACTAGAAGTGCATAAATAACAGCCACATTAAACCAGAGGATGCTTTGAAAACAATCAGCCTAAATTCCCTGGGAGTAACTTATGGAAAGATAAGTGCTAGAATGGAGAATGCAGTAAAGTCTCCTAAAATGAGATAATTCATAAGAAGTACTTAGAACAGTGTTTGGCATATAGTAAGTGCCCAATAAATGTTAGCTATTGTTGTTATAAATATTAAAGTCATTTTTAGACTCAGGAAGAATCTTATATTTCCTTTTATGACACTATGCTCGTTTAGGGAGCAGTGACTGATGTCTTTTCTGTTGTTTATATTTGCTGTCTTTTTCTTTTTTTTAGCTTGGTGTAGCATCACTAGCATGGGTTTTGGAGTCAGGCATATCTGAATTCTAATCCCTCCCCTCCCACATGCCAGCTCTGCAACCTTGAGGGAGTCACTTAACCCCAGTGAGCCTGTTCACTCTTGGGTAAAAAGGGAATAAATGCAGGGGCAATAACCACACCTCAGAAGATAATATCTTAAGGAGGAGGCAAAATGGCAGAGAAGTGGGGAGCTCCATACATTTCACTCGCCCCATCTCTCAAACAGAGAAGACCTGAAGTCATAGGAACCCTTACAGAACCCAGGAGTTTGGGAGGAAAAGGAGACAAAGTCCACTGAGAAAACCTTACAGCGTGAGTACAAACTGGGGAAGATAAAACCGGGCCAGGACTGGAGACACAGAGGGAGGGGGGGAATCCTCCTTTGCTGGGAGCTGTGGTCAGTCTAGCAGAAAAAAAAGTGGTGAAACTGCACAAGACATTTTCCCTGTCACTGGAGAAGAGAAAAACCACTCGGGACACAGAGGGATCTGGTTTCCTAGGGTCCAGCTAACCCTAGGATAGATGCACTGGTTCCAGGCAACCCCAGGTGAAACTGCTCCTCACTCACCAGCTCTACCTGGAGGGGTCGCAGCAGTGCCTGAAGCAATGCTGTTGTGCTTCTCCCTTGGCTGGAACCCCAGGAGGGAGGCGAGAGGGTTGAAACTGCTCTGAGAGACTCACCGTGAGATTATATTTCAGGCGACGGGACACAGAGGGACCCAGTTACCTGCTGTCCAGCTGACCCTAGGCGGAATGCACTGGTCCCAGGCGACCACAGGAGAAACTGCTCCTCGCTCGCCAGCCCGACCTGGAGGAGAGGGCCAGAGCGGCTTCTGGCTGGATACCCAGGAGGAAGGCGAGAGACTTGAAACTGTTCTAAGGGACTTGCATGCGAGTTTATATTTTGGGCAATTTCAAAGGGGCACGCAGACTGAGACCTGGAAATGAGGCCAGCCTTGGGATATACATCACAGCGCATCTTGGCTACACCCCCCCCGCACAGGAAGATCACACCCAAAAGAGTGAGTTACAATGCTTGGTTCAAGAAGGGACTGGGGCGCTGCCAATTTTCTCCCCATAACCACCAAGACAGCACCTTCGCCGGAGCACTGGACCAAACCACGCCCATCCCTGCTAGAGAACTGCCGCCTTCTTCTTCTTCTTCTTCTTCTTCTTCTTCTTCTTCTTCTTCTTCTTCTTCTTCNTGAGGCCAGCCTTGGGATATACATCACAGCGCATCTTGGCTACACCCCCCCCGCACAGGAAGATCACACCCAAAAGAGTGAGTTACAATGCTTGGTTCAAGAAGGGACTGGGGCGCTGCCAATTTTCTCCCCATAACCACCAAGACAGCACCTTCGCAGGAGCACTGGACCAAACCACGCCCATCCCTGCTAGAGAACTGCCACCTTCTTCTTCTTCTCCTTCTTCTTCTTCTTCTTCTTCTTCTTCTTCTTCTTCTTCTTCTTCTTCTTCTTCTTCTTCTTCTTCTTCGTCTTCTTCTTCTTCNCTTCTTCTTCTTCTTCTTCTTCTTCTTCTTCTTCCTGGAGCCAGGGCAAGACCAATATGGATGCACTGCCGTGGTTCATTCTTGTCACTGACTTGGATAAACAGTCACATTTAATCCATTCGCTGGTGGTAAATTCTACACCTCCACTGCTACCATTTTATCTCTTTCTCTCTGGAATAATCAGACTATATAGTTTCTCTGGGTAGAATCATCGTCATTTCTTTCGCCTCTCCAACCATCTTCCTGTCTTTCTCTCTTTGAAATAAACCTCTTAGTCTTTCTGCATGCTCGTTTCATTTCCAATTTCGCTTCCTCCCCGCCCTGTCGATTCTCTCTTTCTTTATGCTCTTCAAACCAGCACTGCATACACCCGGCTATTTATTTGTAGCTGGGAATTCTAGTTACATGCCTTAAATAGTCCTTCTTCTATTGGGTTTTTTCATTTTCTTTTCTTTACTTCTTTTTTTCTTTTTTATGTATTTTTATTTTTATTATTCGTCTTCCCTCCTTCCTCTTTGCTTTTTTCTTTTAGTATGCGTCCCTTCCTTTTTCTCTTTTTCTTCTTCATTTTGGCTTGTGTGTTTGTTAGATTTGTCTGTGCGTTTGTGTACCTATTTTCCTTGTGTGTTTGTCTGTCTGTTTTCTTTTCCAGTCTACCTCAAGAAACAAGCCAAAGTACACAGGGTGGAGAGTCCCAAGTACTACTACAAGTAGGAAAATAAAAGAACCAAGATCTCAACAAAGGAGACCAAAGGACACCATTCAAAGATCACTTTCCGGATGGACAGGCCTTGGATGGTCAAAGGGCCTTCTTTGGTACAGCAGCACTCACAGGTACAGAGTGCATAACAAGCTTTCAAAACCGACAAGAGATAGAAAGCTAAACAAAATGACGAAATGGAGGAGCTCTCCTCAAAGAAATTCCAGGAAGAATTGACAGCTAAAGAACTGCTCAAAACAGATAAAAGCAAAATAACTGAACAAGAATTTAGAACAATAGACTGTGGAGCTTAAAAATAGCTGTGATGAATTGAAAAATGCTATAAATGAGGTGGAAAATAACACAGAAGGATCCAACACACGGATTGAAAAGGCAGAAAGGAGAATAAGTGATTTAGAAGACACAATTATAGAAAAAGAAGAAGCTGGGAAAAAGAGAGAGAAACTGATACAGGAACACGAAAGGAGAGTTCGAGAGCTCAGCAATACAATCAAACGGAATAATATCCGTATCATAGGAATTCCAGAAGAGGAAGAGAGAGGGAAAGACACTGAAGGAGTCCTGGAACAAATTATAGCAGAGAACTTCCTCAATCTGGGGAAGGAAACAGACGTTGAAATCCGAGAGAAACAGAGAACTAGACTCAGACATAACTTGAATCGATCTTCTGCATGCCATATCACATTAAAAATGGCAAAATATAAGGACAAAGAGAGAATTTTCAAAGCAGCTAGGGAGAAAAGGGCCCTAACAAACAAAGGGAAACCTATCCCAGTGGTGACAGACCTATCTACTGAAACTTGGCAGGCCAGAAGGGAATGGCAGGAAATCTTCAATGTGATGAACAAAAAAAATTAGCAGCCAAGAATCCTCTATCCAGCAAGCCTGTCATTCAAAATAGAGGGAGAGACAAAAACCTTTCCAAATAAACAGAAATTGAAAGAATTTGTCACCACTAAGCCAGACCTACAAGAAATCCTGAAGGGGACTCTCTGAGGGAAATGTTGCAAGGAACGAAGATATCAGAGACACCACCAAAAGCATAAATCCCACAAAGGACACGATGACTTTAAACCCATATTTTTCAATAATAACAATGAATATAAACAGACTAAATGCCCCAATCAAAAGACATAGGGTAGCAGAATGGATAAAAACACAAATTCTATCTATTTGCTGTCTACAAGAAACACATTTTAGACTGGAGGACACTTTCAGATGAAAGTAAGGGGATGGAGAAATATCTATCATGCTACTGTCAGTCAAAGAAAGCTGGAGTAGCTATACTTATATCAGACAAACTGGACTTTAAAGTAAAGAGAGTAACAAGGGATGAAGAAGGGCATTATATAATTATTACAGGGTCTACCTATCAGGAAGAGCTAACAATTATAAATGTCTACACACCAAATATAGGAGCACCTAAATATATAAAACAATCATAAACAGAAACACTCTTATGGATAAGAATGTGCTAACAGCAAGGGACTTTAATATTCCACTTACAACAATAGATAGATCAAATAGACAAAAAATCACTAAAGAAACAATGGACTTGAATGACACATTGGACCAGATGGATCTGACAGATACAGTTAAAACTCTACATCCTGAGGCCAGGGGATTCACTTTCTTCTCAAGTGTGCAATGCACGTTCTCCCAGATAGATCACATACTGGGACATAAAGCATCCCTCAATGAATATAAAAGAATTGAGATCATACCATGCAGGCTTTCAGATCATAGTGCTTAAAAACTTGAAATCAATCACAGGAAGAAGTCTGGAAAACCTCCAAAAACATGGAGGTGAAAGAACACCCTACTAAAGACTGAATGGGCCAATCAGGCAATTAGAGAAGAAATTTAAAAATGTATGAAAACAAATGAACACGAAAATACAATAATCCAAACTCTGGGAGATATGGCAAAGGCAGTCATAAGAGGAAAATACATTGCACTCCAAGCCTATTTCAAGAAATTAGAAAAGCACAAGTACAAAGTCTAAGAGCTCACCTAAAGGAACTAGAGGAGGCAACAGGAGTACCTCAAACCCAGTACGAGAAGAGAAATAATACAAATCAGGGCAGAAATAAACAATTTAGAAACCAAAGAAACATTTGAAAAGATCAATGAAACCAAGAGTTGGTTCCTTGAAAAAATAAACAAAACTGACAAACCTCTAGCCAGGCTTCTCAAAATGAAAAGAGAGAACACTCAGAAGACAAAATTATGAATGAAAATGGACTTATTACAACAAACCCCTCAGACATACAAGCAATTATTAGGGAATTCTATGAAAAATTACATGCCAACAAATTGGACAAGTTAGAAGAAATGGACAAATTCCTAAACACACACTCAATACCAAAATTCACACGGGAAGAGATAGGAAATCTGAACAGACCCATAACTAGTGAAGAAATCGAATCAGTGATTAAAAAAATCTCCAAACAGATAAGAGTCCTGGACCTGAAGGCTTCCCTGGGGAATTCTAACAGACGTTTAAAACAGAATTAATATCAATTCTTCTCAAGCTATCCCAAAAAATAGAAAGCGAACGGAAAGTCCCAGACTCATTTTATAAAGCCAGCATCACTCTAATTCCCAAGCCAGACAGAGATCCAGCAAAAAAAGAGAACTATAGGCCAATATCCTTGATGAATACAGATGCAAAAATCCTCAACAAGATCCTTGCAAATCGACTCCAACAGCACATAAAAAGAATTATCCACCAAGATCAAGTGGTATTCATTCCTGGGTTACAGGGCTGTTTCAACATTTGCAAATCAATCAATGAGATTCATCACATCAACAAAAGAAAAGATAAAAACCATATGATCCTGTCGATAGATGCAGAAAAAACATCTGACAAAATAAGGCATCCCTTCTTAATTAAGGCTCTCAAGAAAGTCGGGATAGAAGGAACCTACTTAAACATCATCAAAGCCATCTATGAGAAACCCTCAGCTAACATCATCCTCAAGGGGCAAAAACTGAGAGCTTTCCCCCTGAGATCAGGAACACGGCAGGGATGTCCACTCTCACCACTGTTGTTTAACAGTGCTGGAAGTCCTAGTATCAGCCATCAGACAACAAAAGGAAATCAAAGGCATCAGAATAGGCAAAGAAGAAGTCAAACTTTCACTTTTCATAGACGACATGATACTCTACATAGAAAACCGNACCTACTGGGACCTCATCAAGATTAAAAGCTTCTGCACGGCAAAGGAAACAATCCACAAAACTAACCGACAGAATGGGAAAGATAGTTGCAAAGGACATATCATATAAAGGGCTAGTGCCCAAAATCTATAAGGAACTCACCAAACTCCACACCTGAAAACAAACAATCCAGTGCAGAAATGGGCAGAAGATATGAACAGACACTTCTCCAAAGAGGACATCCAGATGGTCTGCAGACACATGAAATGATGCTCAGCATACCTCTTCATTAGGGAAATACAAATCAGAATCACACTGAGATACCACCTCATGCCGGTCAGTGTGGCTAAAATGAGCAAATCAGAAGACTCTAGATGCTGGTAAGGATGTGGAGAAATGGGCACCCTCCTACACTGTTGGTGGAATGTAAACTGGTACAGCCCCTCTGGAAAACAGTGTGGAGGTTCCTAAAACATTAACAATAGAACGCCCCTCCTACACTGTTGGTGGAATGTAAACTGGTACAGCCCCTCTGGAAAACATTGTGGAGGTTCCTAAAACATTAACAATAGAACGCCCCTATGACCCAGCAACAGCACTACTAGGAATTTTCCCAAGGGATACAGGAGTGCTGATGCATAGGGGCACATGTACCCCAATGTTCATAGCAGCACTCTCAACAATAGCCAAAACATGGAAAGAACCTCAGTGTCCAACGGTCAAATGGATCAAGAAGATGTGGTTTATCTATACAATGGAATACTACATGGCAATGAGAAAGAATTATATATATATTACATCTGTGTGTAGCCACACATGGATGGAACTTGAGGGTGTTATGCTGAGCGAAATAAGTCAGGCAGAGAAGGACAGATACCATATGTTTGTACATATAGGATGATTAGGAGGAACTCAACGGAGGACCATGGGGGAAAATAGTGGGGGAGAGAGAGGGAGAGAGAGAGAGGGTGGCAAACCATGAGAGACTCTTGAATGCTGAGAATAAACTGAGGACTGATGGCGGTGGGCGAGAGGGGAAGGGCGGTGATGGGCATGGTGGAGGGCACTTGTTGGGATGAGCACTGGATGCGATATGGAAACCAACTTGACAATAAACTATTTAAAAAAAGAAGATAACATCTTGAACTGAGTCAAAAGAATCAATTGGGAAAAATCCAGATAAGTCAAATAAGTCAGGATATTCTAGGAAGGTAGCAAAGCCTGTACAAAGGCATTACAAAAGGATGTAATGAAAATGGGGATGGTGAGTTCAGGAATATACAAGGAAATCTTGTAGGCTATTGTTTGTGTGGGAATGGGGATGATGAAGAATGAAAGTAGGAGAAAAAGTCTAGTGATGGAGAAAGTGGACTGGGTTTCAGAGGCTCAACTGTCAGACCTAGGAATTCAGATTTCTCCTGAGACATTGGGAATTGAATGGAGTGTTAAACACAATAAGTAACTATAATCAGTTTGCTTTAGGCAAAGATGACCAAACTTCAACTTCAATGGCAAACAGTTGAAAATCCTGATTCATTTCGTTTAAATATATAGAAAATATCTTACATGTAACTAAAAACCTTGCTTAAACTAATGGTTGGTTAACTCAAAAATATCATCAAAAAACTCAGATTCTTTTTATCTTTTTATTCTACATGTTGGGTTATTCTCATGTAAGAATTCCTCATGGTTTCTATGTGGCTGTAACAGTTTCAGCCCTTGCACACTTCATCTAAAACCCAATATTGCTATTTCTCTTTTTCTTCTGTAGGAGGGACAAAATCTTTTCTCAGACACAAACACCCCTTGTAGACTCCCCCTTGTGTCTTCCAGCCAGATTTGCATCCCACTCTGATGCCTAAAGTACTAATTGGCAAGAAGCATTGGATTGACATGGTTTACTTACACTAATCTGTAGATAGGCCATAGTTTCATAAATAAGGATGGATCTTAAAAAGTGGAATTCTAGGGACGCCTGGGTGGCTCAGTCAGTTGAGTGTCTGACTTCAGCTCAGGTCATGATCTGGAGGTTTGTGAGTTCAAGCCCCACATTGAGTTCACTGCTGTCAGCATAAAGCCTCTTTAGATCCTCTGTTCCCCCCCCCCTATGTTCCTCCCCTCCTCACTCTATCTCTTTCTCTCAAAAATAAAAATGAACATTAAAAAAGTGAAATTCTATTCAAAAGGAAGAAGTAGTGGGGTGGCTGTTGAGAAGACTACAAGCTGGTTATATCACAGTGACTTGAGGTACAGATAAAGACTGGAGGCAAGAACACCTTAAATATTCCAAACAATGTGTGATGAAGCATCATGTGTGGTAACAACGGTGAAGAGAAAAAAGAAAATTAGTGAGATTTTCAGGGAAATTTGGGAAATCAAGAGACTCTGTGGGAGGATTTGTGCAAAGACACACCGCCAAATAGCAATGGCCTCCATCAGAGCTAGTCTAGCATCCATCCGTATTACATATTTTTAGTACACTTAGGCAGAGAAAGATCTGGCCAGAAGCTGCTTAGCTTGAAACCTCCTTAGCAGGAGACTTGCTCAGAAGGCTGGAAGGACCTCAGCCTGTAGGGTGCTAACTTGCTGTTTGTTTTCGCTAGCAATTTGACAATGAGAATCTTGGGAAAATCAGTACTAAACGACTTTCAATAGAGTGCATTCAGCCTCAAAATCTGAATGTATCTATAATTACTGTATGCCGTGTGAAAGCAGACAAACACTGTTTACATAAACACAATAAAGACAGGGTTTTCACAGCATGCAATTTACATTAATGAATATAATGTTACTAATACTGTCAAACTCTAACATTTACAAGTGCAAACTGCTTAGCCAAAATCAGGTGCATCTGCATCCCAGTTGCTTAATTAGGGCATTATTTGGATTATTCAACTTTCACTCAAACTTAAATCAAACCTTCAATTTAAAAATACCTTTTTTTAGTGGCACCTGGGTAGCTCAGTCGGTTATGCAACTGACTTCAGCTCAGGTCATGAGCTCATGGTTTGGGGGTTCGGGCCCCATGTCAGGCTCAGTGCTGACAGCTCAGAACCTGGAGCCTGCTTTGTATTCTGTGTCTCCCTGTCTGCCCCTCCGCCATTTGTTCCCTGTTTCAATCTCTCTCTCTCAAAAATAAGCATTAATTTTTTAAAAAATACATTTTAATACAAGCTTATTAAGTTTAAATGCCAGTTTTCTCCTGTTCTCATTTTCATGGAGTTAAATATGTAAATATGACTGATCTTCCTTCTTTTTTCCTGATTACCAGGGAAAGGTAGCATAGATCTATTCTGGTGGAGCTATAAGAAACTGATTACAAAATTGGCTATCAAGAAGTGCTAAAAAGTTCAGAATTCTTCTACACTGCATAAGGAAAACTCGGTGCTCAGGTGATGTGTGATTTCTACAGTTTCTCAGGGACCCCTTCAGTTGTGGGGAAGAAATAAGTCCAATTGGCTCCAAGTATCTGGTATAACATGGCAATCACAATTAAAGTAGGTCCATACAAATTAAAATAACAGAAGCTAAGAGATTTTAGTGTAATTTCTTTCACTTTTGTCTTCTCTTCGGTGAAGACACAAAATGCTTCTTACAGGAACATTTTACTTCAAAATGTANGGCTGGAAGGACCTCAGCCTGTAGGGTGCTAACTTGCTGTTTGTTTTCGCTAGCAATTTGACAATGAGAATCTTGGGAAAATCAGTACTAAACGACTTTCAATAGAGTGCATTCAGCCTCAAAATCTGAATGTATCTATAATTACTGTATGCCGTGTGAAAACAGACAAACACTGTTTACATAAACACAATAAAGACAGGGTTTTCACAGCATGCAATTTACATTAATGAATATAATGTTACTAATACTGTCAAACTCTAACATTTACAAGTGCAAACTGCTTAGCCAAAATCAGGTGCATCTGCATCCCAGTTGCTTAATTAGGGCATTATTTGGATTATTCAACTTTCACTCAAACTTAAATCAAACCTTCAATTTAAAAATACCTTTTTTTAGTGGCACCTGGGTAGCTCAGTCGGTTATGCAACTGACTTCAGCTCAGGTCATGAGCTCATGGTTTGGGGGTTCGGGCCCCATGTCAGGCTCAGTGCTGACAGCTCAGAACCTGGAGCCTGCTTTGTATTCTGTGTCTCCCTGTCTGCCCCTCCGCCATTTGTTCCCTGTTTCAATCTCTCTCTCTCAAAAATAAGCATTAATTTTTTTAAAAATACATTTTAATACAAGCTTATTAAGTTTAAATGCCAGTTTTCTCCTGTTCTCATTTTCATGGAGTTAAATATGTAAATATGACTGATCTTCCTTCTTTTTTCCTGATTACCAGGGAAAGGTAGCATAGATCTATTCTGGTGGAGCTATAAGAAACTGATTACAAAATTGGCTATCAAGAAGTGCTAAAAAGTTCAGAATTCTTCTACACTGCATAAGGAAAACTCGGTGCTCAGGTGATGTGTGATTTCTACAGTTTCTCAGGGACCCCTTCAGTTGTGGGGAAGAAATAAGTCCAATTGGCTCCAAGTATCTGGTATAACATGGCAATCACAATTAAAGTAGGTCCATACAAATTAAAATAACAGAAGCTAAGAGATTTTAGTGTAATTTCTTTCACTTTTGTCTTCTCTTCGGTGAAGACACAAAATGCTTCTTACAGGAACATTTTACTTCAAAATGTAATTTTGCTTGGGATCCAAGTGAAATTATTTTGTATGTAACAAGTAATTCATGTCCCCTCGCCTGGAGTCAGGCACACATTCCGCTGCCATCTGTGAAGCCATTCTCAAAATGTAATCTGCAGCCAGCTTAACAGCTATAAATAGCTCTCCTCCACTCTGGGTACCAACACAGTGTTGGGACAATATGTTTCTCCATAATTTCATCTAATTTCTTCGACCACATTCAAATTCAGCTGTTAAATAGTCAGTTTGCCTTTAGTGTAGGCAATGGTTTATTTTTGGTGTTAGTACTTGCTATAAAAAGGAGAATACCCATCAGGAATAAATGCTTGTTTTTATAACACACCATCAAGAATTGGCAGCATTTTGGGTCAAGATGATAAAGGGAAAAGGAGGCCAAATTCACTCTATCAAGTACATTTCCGGATGAAACCATAGAAAGATGCTGATGGAGGGTTGGAGTGGGACACTTCCATGATCCAGACAAATGTGTTTGATTGCCACAGGTTTTAGAGTCCAGTGCCAAGTGCACACTGCAGATAGCTGGGTGCAGAGAAGCATTCCTTCAGACATGGGGTGCAGATCCTCAGTTTCTCCTACAACCTGTGGAACAGAGTACTTAAGGGAAAAAATAATCTCCCAAGCATGGGGATTGGTAGCAACAAAGTGATGATTATTAACGTCCCCTGGGTCTCCTTCAATGACTAGGAATTTCTTATTTATCTCTAGTGATGGTTCTACTCTGCAAGCTCCACACCCTCAGGCAAGCATATTGCATCACCTCCCTCAGAACAAGCACACACAAGACAGAGCCAAGCCCCCAGATATGAGCTCTTCATTCTCAACTGACATACATCTGTGTTTCTGCGGAGAAGGTGCCCCTCCTCTGTCAGGTCATTCTCAATCTGGAGTCCCTTTCTATTCACTACTTTTATTACTCTAGTTTCTTCTGTATGCTCATTGCTTTTTGACTGCCGCTCATCCCTATCTGTAAACATGCTCAATTCTCTTGACCTAAAAAAATGAGATTTCTCTCTGTTTGGGGTTCCTAGTAATATATCCCTATTTCATTCCTCATTAAACCCACATTTTATTTATTCATTCACTTCTTTATTCAATAAATAGGTATTGAGTACCTCTGTGTTATATGTTTTTCTATATTTGGAGGACATGAGCAAATGTACTGCCCTGTGGCACTTGCACTCTAGAGAGGAAAGCAGAAACCAACTGTCTGCTCCCACCTACCTTGGTTAGGACACTTGTTGGAGATGACATGCAAAGCACAAACAACAAAGAAACAATATATAAGCGGGGCTTCGTCAAAATTATAAATTTCTTTTTTTGTTTTTACAAATAGTTTACTGTCAAGTTGGTTTCCATATAACACAGTGTTCATCCACACAAGTGCCTTCCTCATTGCCCATCTCCCCCCTCCCTCCCCCACACCCATCAGTCCTCAGTTTGTTTCTCAGCATTCAAGAGTCTCTCATGGTTTGCCTCTCTCCCTTTCCCCCACCATTTCCCCCCTTCTTCTCCTCCATGGTCCTCGGTTAAGTTTCTCCTAATCCTCCTATATATGCAAACATATGATATTTGTCCTTCACTGCCTGACTTATTTCATTCAGCATAACACCCTCAAGGTCCACCCAGGTTGCTACACATGGCCAGACTTCATTCTTTCTCATTGCCATGTAGTATTCCATCCTATAGATAAACTACATCTTCTTGATCCATTCGTCCATTCATGGACACTAAGGCTCTTTCCATGTTTTGGCTATTGTTGAGAGTGCTGCTATGAACATTGGGGTACATGTGCTCCTATGCATCAGCATTTATGTATCCCTTGGGTAAATTCGAAGCAGTGCTATTGCTGGGTCATAGGGGAGTTCTACTGTTAATTTTTTGAGGAACCTCCACACTGTTTTCCAGAGGAGCTGCACCCGTTTGCATTCCCACCAACAGTGTAGGAGGGTGCCCATTTCTCCACATCCTCGCTAGCATCTAGAGTTCTCTGATTTGCTCACTTTAGCCACACTGACTGGCGTGAGGTGGTATCTCAGTGTGGTTTTGATTTGTATTTCCCTGATGAGGAGGGATGCTGAGTATCGTTTCATGTATCTGTTGGCCATCTGAATGTCCTCTTTGGAGAAGTGTCTGTTCATATCCTCTGCCCATTTCTTCACTGGGTTGTTTGTTTTTCAGGTGTAGAGTTTGGTGGTTTGGTGAGTGCCTTTAGATTTTGGATATTAACCCTTTATCTGATATGTCCTTTGCAACTATCCTTTTCCATTCTGTCAGTTACCTATTAGTTTTGTGGATAGTTTCCTTTGCCGTGCAGAAGCTTTTGATCTTGATGAGGTCCCAATCGTTTATTTTTGCTCTTGATTCCCTTGCTTTTGGGGATGTGTCAGGTAAGAACTTGCTGCAGTGGAGGTCAAGGAGGTTGTTTCTAGGGTTTTGATGGTTTCCTGTCTCACTTTCAGGTTTGTATCCACTTTGAGTTTATTTCTGTGTATGGTGTGAGATTGATCTAGTTTCATTCTTCTGCATTTTGCTGTCCAGTTCTCACAGCACCATCTGTTAAAGAGGCTGTCTTTCTTCCATTGGATATTCTTTCCTGCTTTGTCAAAGATTAATTGGCTGTATACCTTTGGGTCCACTTCTGAGTTCTCAATTCTATTCCATTGGTCTGTGTGTCTGTTTTTGTGCCAATACCATACTGTCTTGATGATGACAGCTTTGTAGTAGAGGCTAAAGTCTGGGATGGTGATACCTCCCGTTTTGGTTTTATTTTTCAGTATTACTTTGGCTATTCGGGGTCTTTTGTGGTTCCATACAAATTTTTGGATAGTTTGTTCTAGTTTTGAGAAGTATGCTGGTGCAATTTTGATTGGAATTGCATTGAATGTGTAGAGTGCTTTAGGTAGTAATGACATCTTAACTATATTTATTCTTCCTATCCATGAGCATGGAATGTTTTTCCATTTCTTTGTGTCTTCTTCAATTTCCTTCATAAGTTTTCTATAGTTTTCATCATACAGATCTCTTGTATCCTTGGTTAGGTTTATTCCGAGGTATTTTATGGTTTTTTGTGCCATTGTGAATGGGATCAGTTTCTTGATTTCTCTTTCTGTTGCTTCATTATTGGTGTATAAAAATGCAACCGATTTCTGTCCATTGATTTTGTACCGTGCGACTTTGCTGAATTCATAGATCACTTCTGGTGATCAATTCTGATCAGCTTCTGGTGGAGTCTGCTGGGTTTTCTATGTAGAGTATTATGTCGTCTGTGAAAAGTGAAAGTTTGACTTCTTCTTTGCCAATTCTGATGCCTTTGAATTCTTTTTGTTTTCTGATGGCTGATGCTAGGACTTCCAGCACTGTGTTAAACAACAGTGGTGAGAGTGGACATCCCTGCCGTGTTCCTGATCTCAGGGGGAAAGCTCTCAGTTTTTCCCCCTTGAGGATGATGTTAGCTGAAGGCTTCTCATAGAGGGCTTTTATGATGTTTAAGTAGGTTCCTTCTATCCCGACTTTCTTGAGGGCCTTAATTAAGAAGGGATGCCTTATTTAGTCAGATGCTTTTTCTGCATCTATCGACAGGATCATATGGTTTTTATCTTTTCTTTTGTTGATGTGATGAATCTCATTGATTGATTTGCAAATGTTGAAACAGCCCTGTAACCCAGGAATGAATTCCACTTGATCTTGGTGGATGATTCTTTTTATGTGCTGCTGGATTCGATTTGCAAGGATCTTGTTGAGGATTTTTGCATCTGTATTCATCAAGGATATGGGCCTGTACTTCTCTTTTTTTGCTGGATCTCTGTCTGGCTTGGGAATTAGAGTGATGCTGGCTTTATAAAATGAGTCTGGGACTTTCCGTTCGCTTTCTATTTTTTGGGATAGCTTGAGAAGAATTGATATTAATTCTGTTTTAAACGTCTGTTAGAATTCCCCAGGGAAGCCTTCAGGTCCAGGGCTCTTATCTGTTTGGAGATTTTTTTATCACTGATTCGATTTCTTCACTAGTTATGGGTCTGTTCAGATTTCCTATCTCTTCCCGTGTGAATTTTGGTATTGAGTGTGTGTTTAGGAATTTGTCCATTTCTTCTAGGTTGTCCAATTTGTTGGCATGTAATTTGTCATAGTATTCCCTGATTACTGCTTGTATGTCTGAGGGGTTGGTGGTAATAAGTCTATTTTCATTCATGATTTTGTGTATTTGGGTGCTCTCTCTTCTCTTTTTGAGAAGCCTGGCTAAAGGTTTGTCAATTTTGTTTATATTTTCAAAAAACCAACTCTTGGTTTCATTGATCTCTTCAAGTGTTTCTTTGGTCTCTATGTTGTGTATTTCTCCTCTGGTTTTTACTATTTCTTTTCTTCTACTGGGTTTAGTGCGTTCTTGTCTCTACCTCTAGTTCCTTTAGGTGAGCTGTTAGATTTGGGACTTGCACTTTTTCTAATCTCTTGAAATAAGCCTGGTGTGCAATGTACTTTCCTCTTAAGGCTGCCTTTGCCGCATCCCATAGATTTTGGATTGTTGTGTTTTCATTTTCATTTGTTTCCTTTTATTTTTTAATTTCATCTCTAATTACCTGACTGGCCCATTCATTCTTTAGTGGAGTGTTCTTTAACCTCCATGTTTTTGGAGGTTTTCCAGCCTTTTTCCTGGGATTGATTTCAAGTTTCAAAGCATTGTGATGTGACAGTGCATGGTATGATCTCCATTCTTTTATATTTATTGAGGGCTGCTTTATGTCCCAGTATGTGATCTATCTTGTAGAATGTGCCATGCGCACTTGAGAAGAAATAAATTCCCTGGCCTCAGGATGTAGAGTTCTAAATATATCTGTCAGACCCATCTGGTCCAATGTGTCTTTCAAGTCCATTATTTGTTTAGTGATTTTTTGTCTGGTTGACCTATCCATTGCTGTAAGCGGAGTATTAAAGTCCCCTGCTATTAGCACATTCTTATCTATAAGATTGTTTCTGTTTGTGGTTAATTGTTTTAAGTATTTATGTGCTCCCATATTCGGTGCATAGACATTTATGATTATTAGTTTTTCCTGATGAATAGACCTTGTAATTATTATGTAATGTCCTTCTTCATCTCTTGTTATTGTCTTTAATTTGACGTCCAGTTCCTCTGATATAAGGATAGTTACTCCAGCTTTGTTTTGATTACAGTAGCATGATATATATTTCTCCATCCCCTTACTTTTAATCTGAAGGTATCTTCCCGTCTAAAATGAGTTTCTTGTAGACAGCATATAGATGGATTTTGTTTTTTAATCCATTCTGCTACCCTATGTCTTCTGATTGGAGCATTCAGCCCATTTACATTCAGTGTTATTATTGAAATATGTGGGTTTAGTCTTTGTGTCCTTTGTAGGGTTCGTACTTGTGGTGGTGTCTCTGGTATCTTTGTTCCTTGCAACATTCCTTCACTTCATCCCCCTCATGTTTTCTTTACGCCTGGCTTGGTGGTGACAAATTCTTTCAATGTCTCTCTGTTTGGAAAGACTTTTATCTCTCCTTCTATTTTGAATGACAGGCTTGCTGGATAGAGGATNAATATGTTTCTTGGAGACAGCAAACAGATGGATTTTGTTTTTTTAACCATTCTGCTACCCTATGTCTTCTGATTGGAGCATTCAGCCCATTTACATTCAGTGTTATTATTGAAATATGTGGGTTTAGTCTTTGTGTCCTTTGTAGGGTTCGTACTTGTGGTGGTGTCTCTGGTATCTTTGTTCCTTGCAACATTCCTTCACTTCATCCCCCTCATGTTTTCTTTACGCCTGGCTTGGTGGTGACAAATTCTTTCAATGTCTCTCTGTTTGGAAAGACTTTTATCTCTCCTTCTATTTTGAATGACAGGCTTGCTGAATAGAGGATACTTGGGGGCTTATTTTTTCTGTTCATCATATTGAAGATCTCTTGCCATTCCTTTTTGGCCTGCCAAGTTTCAGTAGATAGGTCTGTCACCACTGTGATAGGTTTCCCTTTGTATGTTAGGGCCCTTTTCTCTTTGTCCTTATATTTTGCCATTTTTACTATGATATGCCGTGCAGAAGATCGATTCAAATTACGTCTGAGGGTAGTTCTTTCTGCCTCTTGTATTTTAACGTTTACTTCCTTCTCTAGGTTGGGGAAGTTCTCTGCTATAATTTGTTCCAGGACTCCTTCAGCACCTTTCCCTCTCTCTTCCTCTTCTGGGATTTCTATGATACAGATATTTTTGCTTTTGACCATATCGCTGAGCCCCGAACTCTTGTTTCATGTTCCTGAATCAGTTTTTCTCTTTTTTTCTCTTTCCTCTTTTTCTATAATGGTGTCTTCTAAATCACTTATTCTCCTTTCTACCTCTTCAATCCGTGCATTGGATGCCTCCAATTTATTATGTATCTCATTTATCGCATTTTTAAATTCATCATGCCTAGTTTTATGCTCCATGTTGCTTGTAGCCATAGTTTCTTTGATGTCCCCTATGCTTTTATCAAGCCCAGCTATTAATTTTATTATTATTGTTCTAAAATCTTGTTCAGTTATGCTGCTTATATCTGTTTTGAGCAGTTCATTAGCTGTCAATTCTTCTTGGATTATCTTTGGAGGAGAGCTCTTCATTTCCTCATCTTAGTTGGCTTTCTGTCACTTGTTAGCTTTAAAAACTTGTCATGCACTCTGCACCTGTGAGTACTGCTGTACCCAAGAAGACTCTTTGACTGTCCAGGGCCTATCCTTTCAGAGAGTGTTTTTTGAATGGTATCTCTTGGTGTCTCTTGTTGAGACCTTGGTTCTTTTATTTTCCTACTCGTAGTGATATTTGGGACTCTCCACCATGTGTACTTCGGCTTGTTTTTTTTAGCTATCCCTGGAGAAGAAAACAGGCAGACAAACACAGAGGGAGCAGAGGCACACAAACGCACAGACAAATCCAACTAACATGCAAACCGAGAGGGAAACGAAAAAGTGAAGAAAAAGACGGAGGAGGGAAGGTCAATAATGGAAAATAAAAAATACATAAAGTCAAAAAGAAGAAAAAAAAAGGAAAAAAGATGAAAACTGATGGACAAAGAACGGTTTAAAGCATATAACCGGATTTCCCAGCTAGAATTAAATAGTTGAGTGTAAGCAGTGCTGGTTTAGAGCATAGAGACAGAGAGAGAAGACTGGGTGGGGATGAGGCAAAATTGGAAATAGAATGAACAGGCAGAAGGGATAAGAAGCTTTTTTCAAAGAGCTAAAGGGTGGAATATGGTTGGAGAGGTGAGTGAAGGATGCTGGTGTTATCTAGAGAAACTATATAGTCTAATTATTTCTGAGAGAAAGAGATGAAAAGGTTGGTAGGTGTAGAATTTACATCTACAGAATGGACTAAATGTGTCTGTTTAAGCAAGCCGGTGACCAGAGTTAATCAGGTCATTGAAAACCTGACCTAGGAAAAAAAGGAAAAGAAAAAAGAAAAAAGAAAAAGGAGGAGGGCGTCTCTCTAGCAGGGATGGGCATGGTGTGATCCATGCAACAGGCGGTTGCATTGCCTTGGCGGTTGTGCGGAATTCTGCCTTGACGGCGCTCCAGTCCCTTCTTGAACCAAGTGCTGCACCTCGCTTTTATGTGTGTGTAAACTCCTCGTGCTAGGGCACAGCCAAAGTGGGTTGCACTCTTTAACCCAGACCAGGCCTAGTTTCCAAATCACAGTTCACTTGCCCCACTGAAATTGCCTTAGATACAACCTCGCAGGCGATCCCCTTGGGGGCAATTCCAAGCCTCTTGCCTAGCCCTGGGGATGAGGCCAGAATTGCTGCTCCCTTTTTGTCCAGGTTGGGTTGGTGAGCAAGGACGGGGATTTGCTTGGGGGTGCGCTGGAGACTGGGATACCGCGTCCCTCTGTGTCTCGTCACCCGAATCATGAACTTGTGGGCAATTCCCCCAGATTTAAGCCCTTTGCCTTCCCTCCAGATGTCCAGCCAGGCCAGGAGAGGATGCCCAGTACACATGGGGCTCCTCCAGGGATCCAGCTAGCCAGGAGCACAATGGCGCGGTCTGCGTACGGCTGCTCCTGGACGAGTTGGTGCGTGGGAACCTGGCGTGCAGGGATTTGGCACACACAGTCCTTCTGTGCCCGGAGCAGTAGTTTTTCTGTTCCCCAGATACAGGGGCCGTGTCTTGAATAGTTTTTGACTCTCTCTTTCCCCTCTCACTCCCCGCAGAGGGTGATCACCCCCATCTCTGTGAGTCTCCAATCCCGGCCCAATTTTATCTTCCCCAGTTCACACTCACATTAGAAGGCTTTCTCTGTGGATTCTGCATCCTTTTTCTCCCAGTCTCTTGGGTTCTGTAAGGTTTCCTATGGCTTCAGATCTTTTCCGTGTGATATATGGGGCAAGTGCAATGCATGGAGTTCCCTACTTCTCCTCCATCTTGCCTCTCCTCCCCAAAATTAGAAATTTCTGTTCTTCAAAGACAGTAATCAAGAAAAGAAAATACAGCATAAAGAATGGGAAAATATATTTCAAACCATCTGAAAAGGGGACTTGCTTTGAGCCTTATAATTGACTAATAAAAAGTCAACAAAATTAAAAAATAAGTAAAAGAGGGTGCCCGGCGAGCTCAGTTGGTTAAGCGTCCTAAGTCTTGATTCAGCTCAGGTCATGATCTTACAGTTTGTGAGTTTGAACCCCACATTGGGCTTTGCATTGACAGTGGGGGACCTTCTTGGAATTATCTCTCCCTCTCTGTGCCTCTCTCTCTTCTCTGCCCCTGCCCAACTTGCACGCATGTACTCTCTTTTTTACAAAATAAATAAACTTTAAAAAAATAAGCAAAGGCTTAAAAAAAAAAGATGAGATCTTGCCATGTGCGAAAACATGGTTGGTTGGACCCAAAGGGTATTATGCTGAGTGAAATAAGTCAGACAGAAAAGACAAATACCATATGGTTTCACTTCTATGTGGAATCTAAAAAACAAAACAAATGAATAAAGAAACAAACAAACAAACACAAAACACAATCAGACCTATAAATATGAAGAACAAACTAATGGTTGCCAGAGGGGAGTGGGATGAGGGATGGACTAACTGGGTGTGGGGGAGTCAGAGGTACAGTTTTCCAGTTGTGGAATGAATAAGCACAGCACAGAGAATAGAGTCAAGGTATTGTAATAGCCTTGTATGGTGACAGATGGTAGCTACACTTGTGGTGGGCATAGTGTAACATACAAATTTTTTAAATTAATATGCTATATACTAATATAACATTATGTGTCAACTATACTCAATTTTTAAACTTAAAATTAATAAATTGGGCAAAGGATTTGAATAAATATGTCTCCATAGGAGATATACAAATGGTAAGAAGCACATAAAAATGCTTGGCATAATTAATCATCAGGGAAATATAAAACAAAACCACAATGGGGTACGACTTCACAGACACTAGGATAATGAAAATAGAAAGTGCCTGGGTGGCTTAGTAGGTTGAGTCTGACTCTTGGTTTCAGCTCAGGTCATGATCTCATGGTTTGTGAGTTCGAGCCCGCATTGGAGTCTGCACTGAAAGTGCGAAATCTGCTTGGGACTTCCTTCTCCCCTCTCTCTGCCCCTCCCAGGGCTGCTTGCTCTCTCTCTCACTCCCCCCCTCTCTCTCTCCCCTTCTTTCTCAAAAAAATAATTTAGAAATTAATAAACAAACAAAAAAAGAAAATCAGAAAGACAGACAATAAGAAGTATTGTCAAGGATGTGAAAAAATCAGCACTTTCATATATTGGTGGTTGGAATGCAAAATGGTATAGCCACTTTGAAAAGAATTCGGCGGTTCTTTAAATTGTTAAATATAAAGTATGGAAATATCACCTTACACCTGTCCAAAGGGCTAAAATCAAAAACACAAGAAACAACAAGTGTTGGTAAGGATGTGGAGAAAAAGGAACCCTCTTGCACTAACGTGCGAATGCAAACTGGTGCAGCCACTGTGGAAAACAGTATGGAGGCCCCTCAAAAGTTAAAAATGGAACTACTCTCGATGCAGTAATCGCACTACTGGTTATTTATCTAAAAAAAAATACATAAACACTAATTCAAAGGTATATACATGCAGCCCTATGTTTTTAGCAGAATTATTTACAATAGCCAAGTTATGGAAGCAGCCCAAGTGTTCACTGATAGATGAATGGATAAAGATGTGCCATATATATGTGTGTGTGTGTGTGTGTGTGTGTGTGTACACACACAACAGAATATTATTCAGCCATAAAAAGAATCTTACCATTTGCAACAGCATGGATGGAGCTAGAGAGTATAATGCTAAGCAAAATAAGTCATCAGAGAAAGATAGTTACTCTATGTTTTCACTCATATGTAAAATTTAAGAAACAAAACAAACAAAAAAAAAGGAAAAAAGATAAACCAGAAACAGACTCAACTATAGAAAACAAACAGTTGGTTAACAAAGAGGAGGTTAATGGAGGAATGGGTGAAATAGGTGAAGGGAATTAAGAGTACACTTATCTTGATGAGCATTGAGTAATATATGGAATCGTTGAATCACTATATTGTACACCTGAAACTAATATAACACTGTATGTTAACTACACTGTAATTAAAATTTTCAAAATAAAAACTACTGTATGTCTAGTTATATGCCCAAAAGAAATAAAAATGAGTGTCTACACAAAAATGGGTACCCAAATTTTCATAGCGGAACCACTCCTTGTAGCCAAAACATAAACAACTCAAATGTCTATAAATTTATTAACAGATACACAAACTGTGGTATATCTATACAATGGGATATTACTCAGCCATAAAAAATCAACAAAATACTGATACATGCTACAACATGGATGAAGCTTGAAAACATTACACTAAGTGAAAGAAGTCAGTCAGAAAAGACCATATATTATATGATTTTATTATCATGATACATCCAGAGTTGGCAAATCTATAGAAACAGAACATAGATTAGTGATTACCTAGGGTTGAGGATGATGTGGAATGGGGTGACTATAAATGGGTACAGCTTCTTTTTGTAAACATTATTCTAAGGTGAGACCATGCTGATGATTATTACAACTCTGAATACACTGGAAACCATTGAATTATACATTTCAAATGGGTGCGTTTTTTGATATGTTAATAATGTCTCAGTAAAATTATTTAAGAAAAGTAAATCTATTGTCCCTGATAGATTGCTAGATAAAATATAGAATCCCCAGTTAGATAAAAAAAATAATAAATGACATTTTGATACATTCCAAATATTTTATGGGATACATTTGCACAAAACTATTCATTTTTTACTGGAAATTCAATTGTAACTGTTAGTTCTACATTTTCATCTGGCAACCCACAATGGGATCTTATAGGAAGGAGAATGGCTGCAGTGAGCTAGAGGTGGGATTAACATTAGAGAGTGTGGAGGAGAGTTGGAGAGGTTCAGTATGAGGTTGGCCTGGAAAACCAAATAGAACTCAAATAGTGAAAACTTTTTATTTTGAGGCTTAGCAGTCTGACCTGTATTACTGATGGAAGAACTTTAGTCATCTGTTTCCGCTCATGCCATCTACAGAACATCTGATGTCCATAGCAATCTGTGCCTTGTCCTGATCTTGCTGATAGTCGTATTTGAGGAAATTGCAAGTAGAAGGAACAAATTTGGGAGACAAGTGCCTCTTGCCTCCATCTAGGTAAATTTCACAAAAGCTCACACTAGGACAATGATAACTGAGAGGGAAAGAAGGAAACAATGACACAGGACATTGCAGATGTGGAGATTAAAGTGTTCTGTGGTTGACTGGATGTTTGAAGCTCAAAATGAGAAATCTTGAGGTATCCAAACCTAATGACAAAGAGACTAAGGCAACTCCTAATGGAAATAGAAAAACAGCAAGAACACATAAGAGGAAAAGGAAGCAAATTGTTTTTCAGGATTTGGAGTATATGTATATTGGTAGCATTTAGCACATAAGAGGCAACAAACTGTGGATATGAATGCAAGACCAATAATAATAAAAAAGAAGATCAAAGACTATACTTGAATATGCTTCAGCATGTATCGCTGAAGGAAAGCTACTTATGCGAGTGGCTGGAAGGACAGTCAGAGAATTTAGAGCATAGGTTGAGGGAAGTGGAAGAAAAAGGAGTTGTTTTTTATGTTATATCAATTGTGATATGTTAAATAGAGGTCTCAAAAATAAGAGTTAAAATATGTCTTTTGTTGTTGGAAGTTGAGGACTAATTTTATGTAAATTGTAGACAGGGATGAAACAGACCTGTGCAGATGAGGAGAGGCCAGAAAGGCAGAAGTGCCCAAGAGAAGCAGGGACAGAATTTCAGGAAGTGGTGTTTGCTCCAGGTCAGTCAAATGAGGTGCTCAGGCTAAATATCTCATATTATTCTTATTTTCTCTCACCAAGGCCCTGAACAAGATGGAAGTCAAAATGATCTTTACTCCAGGTCCCACTCCCTTTTCTGGTTCCCTAGATCTGAGTCATAGCACTCATCTGGTGCCAACACTGTGTCAATGGCTGGTCTTCATCATGGGAGGATTCTGGATAAGAGAAGCTGATCACACCCTCATGTTAATGGCCATCCTCTGCTGTTCTGCTGGATACTGCAGGGATGACATGATTCGCTCAAGCCCGTGTGATAGAGTCAGGCATTGCCACTACAGAGTTCTAAAGAATCACATGCTGCTTAAAGAAAAAGCTAAAATAAAGGAGTGTTTTACTTCTGGTAACATCCCCAGACAGGGACAGCAGCTTATGAACGGCTCTTAATAGCGGGAATTTGACGTTATCTTTGTTTCAGTATCACAGAATGTAGCTAAGACAAAAGTAGAACCAATGAAACTCACAGGTGAATGATCTAATTTTCCAGGTCCAATTTCCATGAGGTGGCCTGAAATTGGGTTTATTTTCAAATGAGATAAGCTTGTCTGGATTCAATTTAGTTCTGAGGTAGATCAGAGCATTACAAGCAATAACATCTGAACATATTTACACATCGCACTGTAGTACACATGTGGACTCAGAAATATAACTTTACATGATAACTTTGAAATTAATAATAATATTTGTTTGGCATAATACCTTTCTACACACATATCATTTTAAAAAATAATTATAATGGGGCACCTGGGTGGCTTAGTCGGTTAAGCGTCCGACTTTCACTTAGGTCATGATCTCGCAGTTCGTGGGTTCGAGCCCCGTGTCGGGCTCTGTGCTGACAGCTAGCTCAGAGCCTGGAGCCTATTTCAGAATCTGTATCTCCCTCTCTCTCTAACCCTCCCCTGCTCACACTGTCTCTCTCTCTCTCTCTCCTAGAAATAAATAAAAATATTAAAAATGATAATAATTATATTATGTAAGGCCATAAATTATATTTTTTGCATTTGTATGACAAGTCAGCAGACAGCAGGGGAGTCGTGTGTGCTTCAAGTATAACACATGCAGTAGGAAAGAGGAAAAAGAGAGGTAACTTCGTATTTTCAGTAGTACAGAAAAACTCTTGGTTTGGAATCACAGTGACCTACTCTGGATAAAAAGCTAAGGTGAGCCAACAGAGTGGGGTTGTAATGAGTCAGCCTTGTGCAAGGGGATTACCCAGAACAATGACCAGGGGAAATCAAAACAGGAAACCTGGTGACAGCAGCCAGCTAGGTTTGCATAGGTTATGGAGAAACTATTCCCCCTTTCATCTCCAGAAGGGAAAAATGTGCTCAGCTCAGACACATCTGGTAGGTCTTACAGCACAAAGGAGTAGCCCTCAACTGTCTTCCCATTGCCAGAGGAGGTAGCTGAGCAGGAACCTGGAACATCAAATTCAAAAACACTGAAAGCCGCATGTAAAAACATAAAGAGGCACTTGACCCTAAGAGCAAGTGAAGGATGCTTGGCAGAAAAGAAGCCAGGGAAGAAAAGTCTCCCTAAACACCCTGAGGAAGATGGGCTGAGAGTTTCAGTCCTGAGCAGAATGTTGAGAAATCACACACAGACTGGGAATTTTCTCCAAGTGAAAGCTTGATGAGCAATACCAGCTTATTCTAATAAAGGACAAGAATTTACAAATCTGTGGGAACTGATGGAAACCCTGGAGCTGCGGGAAAAAGAGAAATATCTGGCATTGAACAGAGGCTATTCTCTGAACCCACCACTAGCTCCTCATGAGGATGATGAGGAATGCAATTGTGGAATCTCTGAACTTATTGAGTGCACTTTGTTGTACTTACAGAGTTCTTAGTGACTTAGTCATTGGGATAAATGTCAACTGAGCAGATTCTAGTGCCATACCACTACCAGAAGGCTATCTTCACATTATCTTATTTTGTTGTGGAATTTATCTGTGTTGTACCACAAATACAAGCCTGGCTCACAGTGAGGTCAGGCAACTCATTACCCCAGAATCAAAGTGAGATTCATGTATTTGTATTCGTTCCCACATGCCTCACAGCTTCAGAAGGCTGAGGGTGCACAGGAGGGAGGCCAGGGCTGGGCTGGCTAGCCCCTGCAGAGGTAAAATTTCTTTTTGTAACTAAATGCATATTAAAAAATAGAAATATTTTGCATAAAATTCTATAAAAACCCAAAACTCTAGCTTTCCTTAAAAATGTTAGAAGTTTGGAATGACTGGGCCTATATTTCCACGTGGAAACAATCAGCTGGATGATATCAAGAGATCCTTTGGATGGATAATTTTCTCTTTCCTTATTGTGTGGAGTTTAGGGTGACCAGCCATGCCAGTTTTCCTACCACTACCCCAGTTTTAGCACTAAGCTTTCTATGTCCGGAGAAATACCTTGACCCCAAGCAAACTGGGGTGTCTGACCACACCATATTTCCTACCATTTCTTGGATTCTGCAATATGGGGCTGAAGGCCAGTTTGCCATTTGTCATCAGCTTGTGTGGCTGTGTTTTTCTCCCCAATACCCTTCTCTTCTACTGTCCCTCCTCCTTCTGTTTCTTCTTCTAAGATAGAAAAAGAATTATCTGTCTCCTTAACTGTTTCAGATGGGGTGGAGTGAACCTAGAGTAGTCAGATTCATAAACACACAAAATATAATGGTGGCTGTCAGGGGCTGGGAAAGGAAGGAACTGGGAGTTAATGCTTAATGGGGCCAGAGATTCAGTTGGGAAGATGAAAAGGCTCTGGAGATGAGGAGTGGTAATGGTTACAGAACAAGGTGAATGTACTTAGTGTCACTTAACTGTACACTTAAAATGGTTAAAATATAAAATTTTATGTTATGTGTATTTTACCACAATAAAAAAAATGATGATAAAAGTGATTCAATGAAAGCTGGACAGAGAATACCTAGGGCCAGAAAAATGAAAGAGAGAACATTTCCTTGTGGAAGTGAGGGCCTTTCCTACTTGTTTTCTTATATATATATCACTAATTTGGGTTACTTGCCTTGTTCCTATGAGCATTTGCATTTAGATGTAGGAAAATTGTAAAAATATCTGAGCAAGAGGCTAGGTGGTCAACAAGCCTGAAGACTGGTGTGGAGGGTCTTACTGAAACTCCTTTTGCACTATTGAAGCCATTTATACCGATAGACTTAATAACTAAGAAATTAAAATATATATCATAAATATTTATATGAGTGCAAAATTGACATATTTAAAACCATACTTGATTGTATGACGCCAACTATATGACATTCTAGGAAAACAAGGTTATAGAGATGGTAAAAAGATTGATAGTTGTCAGGTGTTGAGCAAGGACAGAGGATGTTTATTTAGCACAGCAAAAATACTCTGTATGATACTCTAATGATGGATACATATCACTATACATTTGTCCAATCAATGAACTTTCAGGCAAACTATGAACTATGGGGATTATGATGTCAATGTAGGTCCATCAATTGTAGCAAATGTACCAGTCTGGAAGAGATGTGGATAATGAAGAAATCTATACATGTGTGTTGGGTCATAGGCATAAGGGAACTCTCTTTCTATTTGACTTTCAATTTTACTGTGAGCCTAAAATTTCTCTAAAATGAAGTTTTTATTATGAAAAAATTTAAAAAAGAAAACCCTTTTGGAAAAGGAGGTAAGACTGAGTTTACTCAAAAGTAGTGAGTCAGATGCCATGAAACCCTGGGTGTAGACTTCTGTGCATGATTTCACCCTGGCTTTCAGGGTTCAGGCATGACTGCCCTCCACACAACTCTGAGTTTCATTGTCTCAAATTTGCCCCATATAGTAAGAATAACAATTGTTTTCATTAGGGCAGGTTGTAGAATTCTGCGCTTCTTGATTCCAGGGGCATTGTTAAGGCTTTTCCAGGACATGAATTAGCCTGAGCTAAATATATGATGCCAGGAGAGAGAAAGAACTTTCCATTAAAAATAACCAACCACAAATCTGGCTCACTTGGCCCATTTATATATATGTACATAATTGCTCTGCCAAAACTATGCTATGATTTTTCTTTTCCAACCATTCCTAAGCAATTTCACTTTAGCAAGTGCTCCTTGATTTGGAAGTCGTTCCAAAGAGAATCTTTTTTAGTTTCCTCTCTCACAAGCTGCTGCTTTGCCTTGGAGAGTCGGTGCTGTATTCCTTCTCATCCTGAGGATGGAGAATAAGGGCCATCAACCACACGGGCTCCATAGAGTTTAGACCTGAGGATGGAGAATAAGAGACATCAACCACAAGGGCTCCACAGAGTTTAGAATCTGTGCTCTACCTTCAGCAGTGAGAGTCTTGAGTAACAGACACTCCTGCATCAAGATATACTATAGCCAATGACTATACATCTCTTTGAGTGTGTAGTAAATAGAACTACATGATTGGCAGCTTCTTTATCTTTTGATAGTGTTCATTCTCCTTCCCCTTAAGGATACATAGGGTCAGTGCACTTTCAGCATCTACCTGATGGATGTTATCATAGACCAAGTGTTTGTGATGCCAGGATCCCAAAAGGAGGGGCTGAAAAGGAAACTACCAATGGAATTTTCCAGTACCAATGCATCAAGTTAATCTGGATCTTCTGGTCATACATATGAATGTGACCAGAATTGAGAGGTTATGGTGTTGAGAAAGTCCTGACCAGTATGAAGAAATTGGGAAATGTGGATGTGGAAGCAGCATTTTTCCTTCTTATTTATGATCTAGTCAGCATGTCCCCTTGGCCAATTGGCTAAAAGTATCTAAAACTAGTTCCCACTTTCCTTTCCAGCTAAGAAAACATCAGAACATTGATCGAAAATGAAACAAAAACATCTTTCAATATTCCATGGATCAGGGTGTTTTTTGCTTTGTCTCAGTTGATTTTTCCTCAGGATTAAAGTCCATGTTATTGATAATGGATCTCAATCCTGGTAACAGGAGACAGATGTTTTAAAACTGCTTTGTGTCTTATTCAGAGCAAGACATTCACCAAGCACTTAATGAATGCCAGCTGGTTCCTGGTTGAGTGCTGTTAGAGATATCTGGCAATGTTTCTGGGAAATGAAGCAGAAGAAGGAAGTGTCTTTGGGAACCCAGAACACCACTGACATCCTGAATTCCTAGGCTTAGCTCACACCCAAGGGACTTATGAGGCTAAGGGACTCAGTTAAGGAGGAAGTCCAAGGACTCAACAGCCACATGCAGTCTCACTCCTGAGTGCTTTATTCAGTGTTTCTTTATATACATTTATAGTTTAATGCAATACCGCCTTATTTGAATAAGGTTTATATTAATATGGCCACCCAAGGGAGCATGAAATGAGTATGTGTGGGGTAGGAGGCTTTTGAGGGTGGAATGGTAGTGAACATTCTGCAAAACCCTGAAAATCTAGTAGGAAATAAATGCCAACTTATATTTTGAAGTAAAATCTTCCATGGTCTGAAGGTCAGATTCAAGAGGAGAACCTTTGGTCCTGGATACGGTGAGATCAAAGGTCTCCCCCTTCCTTCACTGCTGTGTGAAAGAAGTATAAGTATAGGGAGGCCTGGTGCATTGTCTCATCACCCTGTGTGAGGAATATATGGTGGATGGGTTGGGAGTGCAGAGGTATTCTTGCTGGGCACCGGGCATTGTTCATCATTCCAGCCCATGTTGTGGGAGCCACAGGACTCCCCTAAAGGATGGTGCTCTTACAGGATGAAGGACAGAAGCCTGGGAAAGGATCAGCTGAAACTAAGCCAGAGTAGAAAATGCAGCCATATTAATGAGTTTCCTTCTCTTTATGAAAGATTAAATGAGTTCACATATATAAAATGATTAGGATAGTGACTGGAACACAGATAGACTAAAGAGATTTAAGCCTTTGGTTTTACATTCCCTATTTTACAGATGACTATCCTGAGGCTCAAAATACGTGCTGAATGATATCCAGAAAAGCACCGATTCAACCAGATATGCCTTATTCCAACCCTTCTCTTTCCACAACACTGTGATTCCAGGAACAACACAACACATCTATAAGTAAGATATTTGCAATCAAAAATCATTTCCACTGGTTCAAAATATCTCAAGCTTATTAGAATCATTACTCTTACTCTTTTTGTGTGTAGATATACCAGAATTAGCAACATTAAAGTAATTATCCATGAAATGATCCTCAATTTATAATAGCACACCTGCAGAATAGTATTTTACATGGAAATTAATAGTAGGGGAGTTTGACAGGACTAGCCTTAAAAAGAGTCCCAAAGAATCGATAATAAGTGACTATTTATTTTAGCAATTCCAGAAACTATGGAATATGTGGGTAATTACTGAACACATCTGAAGGGGGGAAATCTACCTTTAAGCAAGCTGCAAATACACAAATGATTCCTTGAAATTTATATGGTTTCAATTTCAGGAACAGATGTTTTTCTTTATCATCTTTGTATGTCTTTTCACATATTGTTATTACTTTCTATCTAAATACAGTGAACATCAGTTGAAGCAACTCTTGTTAATTTAAACCTAAAAGATCATTAGAAAATTCATTATCCTGTACACTGGTCACTTGGCATCTGAACAAGTGGATAATGTAAAGAAAACATACTTGGAGCAAACTGACCAGAAATCAGAGGCCTGATTAAGTAAAGTTTGCCTCTCTCTTTGATTTACTAATGGAACACCTTAGGCCAGGCTAGGTGCTTTGGGCTGTAGTGGGGTGGGGGTGGAATCATTAACGTTCTCCATAACATTTATGTTGCACTTTGTAATTCCCATCACTTCTCACTTTGATCCTTGCCATTCTCACTATGAACAAAGAATTTAGTCCATTTTACATAATAATTAAACAGAGGCCCAGAGGTTAAATGAAGAACTGCAAATTTCCCTCACATGAAAGACAGGGCTAGGATTTGATCACAGATCTACTGACTCCATATGTGTCTGTGACTCCAGTGGAGAAAGATTTTAGAGCTCATTTAAAATTTTGAGGTTTATTTATTTTGAGAAAGAGAGAGAGAGAGAGAGTTAGCAGGGGCAGAGCAGAGAGAGAGAGGGTGAAAACTTAGTACCTGATACAGAAATCACTTGTATTATAAATTGAGTGTAGTAAGTATTCAATAAATATTGCTTGGATAAAGAGTAAGACAGACTATTTGATCTTGAAGAACTTAGTTCTGGCAGAGAAGACAACAAGAGGACAGAGATGAAGAAAGTGACTTGGACTGGGCTGCAATGGGGGTGCAGCTCCCTTCAAAAGTGAAGAAACAGAGGATGGAGTCAGAGTCGTGGGTGTCTGAGCAAGAAGACAGCATCCCAGATGTGTCCAATGGAGGAAAAGGCAAACACTGGGCTGAGAAAGGGGAAGGGCATATTGCAGAGAGAAGAGACAAGAAATGCTGGGCATGTTCAGAATTGTGAGTCAAACATTGAGTCACACAGTAGGGGCATGGCCTTGAGCCTTAGTCATGAAGGAGCATCATATGCCAGGACATGTGCACTGTGTTTGCAGCCCCAAAAACATCCAAGTCAACGGTGTTATGTGGCATTGAGGGCACACGCATTTGCAGAATTCTTTTTACAAAGTAGAAAGTTTTAAGAAATCACCTAAGACTTGATTTTCAGTTGCAATCTGATATTTGTCTTCAGTAAGAGAAAGCCTAGGGAATTATGTGTAAGCTGTAACCTATACATTTTTTTATATTAACTTTTTTTGTACTGCAGCCAGGAATGAACAATTGTTGATACCTGTGGTTAGTAAAACCTCAGAGAGCTGAAACAGACAATGGAGAACAATGAAAAACATTGAGAGGTTTGATCATGAAGTATTGATGGTGTTAAAATGATGGGAGACCAAGAGACCCAAAATGTCCTAATAGAGCCTCAAATCACAGCCATTCCTTACATCAGGCTCTCCATTAGGGTGCCAATCATCTACATTTGCCTGGAGCTAACACTTTCCCAGAATGCACATCTTTCACTTTTACAACGGATTAAGTCCCAGGTAACCCAAGATAAGCTCCCACCCCATATATGCATAAAAGACATTAGCAAACAGGAATCATTGATTTCTTTATTATTTGGGCACTGTTTGCTACAACCTTACTCCTTTAATATAAACAGTGCAATAGAAGAAAAAGGAAGTCCAGTTCCCTAATCTCTACACCAAAACACATAAACTTCCAGCCCATGGTGAATCTTCCCCTTGGCTGTTGTCCTCAAATTTGTCCAGTTACTTCCTCCCCAAGAAGGGAGAAAAGATGAGGGCTGGGATGGGATTTTTCATCATAAGGGAGTGGTAAGAGAAGCTCACACTATTAGGATGATATGTGAAGAAAATAAACAGGAGTGTGATGCTGAGCTCTCTGGGGAAGAGTTTTAGGCAAATAAAATTACAAATGCAAAGATGTGGAAGTGGTGGTGTTGATCGACTGTCCCAAGCAGTGGGGAGGCCAGTGTGGCTGGGGAAAGTGATGGCAATGGGAGCAGAGTAGGGGCTGCAGTCCATGGAGGGAAGGGCTTCAATGGTTTCTCTCTATGTCCACAGGATGGAAGGAAGGGAGTGTCAAAGCTTCCCCTGTTTTGCAGAGAAGTGGCTGCAAGTGGAAAAAAGCAGAAGTAGGGACACAGACTCACTCTAGATGAAGAATGGTGGTGACTTGTAGCAGGGTATTAGTCATGAAGAGAGTGAGAAGTGACTAGAGTTGGGATATTACTTGAAATTACAGCACATAGAATTGGCTGATGGAACTGATGTGAAGCATAGGAGAAATAGGGGCTTCAAAGATGACTGTAAGGCTTTAAACAGAAGGAAGGAATTACCAAAAAGAAAAAGAAGGAATTAACATTAACTGTAATGGCAAAGATTGTTTAAGGAACAGACTGTGGGCTAAAGGGGTTGAGTTTGGCTATTTTAACTGTACAAGTCTGAAAAACATCCAAGTGGATACATAGAGTAGGTAAACTGTTTATTTAATGTAAGGTCAAGGGAAAGGGTCAGGAAGAGATACAAATTGAAAGCCCTCAGCACACAGATAGCATGCAAAATTATAATAGCACACCTGCAGATGAGATTATTAAGACACCAGGTCCAGGACGGAGCTTTAGGCATCCCAAAGTTCAAAAAGATGATGAAGGTGTAGGGAAGGAACCAAAACAAATTTGCTTATTAAGTAGTTCAGAAAGCTAAGGGAAAGGAGTGACCAACTGTGCCCAACACTTCTGAGAGGGAAGGAGGGTGGAGACTGGCACCCTGACTGCCTGGTTGGCCCCATGGAAGTTCAAGATGGAAAAAAATGGAAATAGACCAAACTCAATTGATCATCAGGTGCAAAGATATAGAATAATATGCTTGGAACTCAGCTGAACCTCTGGGAAATCTTTTGGAATCCTTTGCCCAATCCTGGTGGTTGATGGACAAGCTTCTGATCAACCATGTTCCAGTTTACTTGCCCACAGGAGTTTTTTCTGGAAAGTGTTTCCAGTGCAATTCTTGTATGAACTCTTCATCTCAGTGTCTGTTTCCCTGCAATCCAATCAAAGATATCAGATAAGACAGAGAGAAGAGGTAGCAAGAGATATAAGGGCCTATGCAGGATAGCAATTATAATTTTTATCACAAAATATAAGGTAAGAACCTTAAGGGGAGTACAAGGTAGTAAATCCAGTGGGTTGCAAGTCTCTAGATGCCAGCGTCCCTGTGCTATACATGCTGGAGAGTAGAAACTGGGAAGCAGCAAACAGCTTGCAGAGTAGGGTGCTCAAAATCAAACGATGGAGTCATTGGTTACAAAAGAGTCTGAGGTTAGGTGGTTGCAGAAAGTGGCTGACGTAAGGTGAAAGACAACATCATTGAAGGCAAGAAGGTCATGAGGCTGAGAGACCAGAGAGGCGCTGGAATTGTCTAAGTGGCCATTAAAATAATAAAGGAAGGATTTCCTGGGTGGCTCAGTTGGTTAAGTGTCCAACCTGATCTCAGCTCAGGTTTTGATTTCAGGGTCTGAGTTCAAGGCCTAACTTGGACTCTGGGCTAGGTGTGGAGCCTACTTAATTTAATCATCATCATCATCATCAACAACAACAATAATAAATATAACTTAAGAACTGCACTAACATTGCTAGAGAGTAAGCAAAAGGCCTGAATCCTCAAGGAATGAAGGGGAGTTGCCCAAAGGACTACCTGGTGGTAAAGCCTAATGAAGTGGACTTTCATGGAAGGAGGCTTTATTTTAGGGACTTGAACATAGCTTAAGTCTTTGCTTCTTAATTTTTAAAAATACTTTTGAGAGAGATAGATAGACCTAAGGAGGGGCACAGAGCCTGATGTGGGGCTCAAACCTATGAACCATGAGATGATAACCTGAGCCGAAGTCGGACGCTTAACTAACTGAGCCACCCAGGTACCACAAGTCTTTGCTTCTTTATGTCAAATTCCCTTGGTGCTTCTGGCAGGTTTTTTTGTTCAACTTCCAGGGCTTTCTTACTTTTGCTTACTTATTCTTCTTCATTCAGATTCTTCCCTTTATGTACCCTCAGGTGAGTAGGCCATGTGTCCCTCAAAAACACTGCTTTGTTTTCACAGAGCTGAAGTTGCTCCTTGAAGCAACCTGTTCTGAACGAATGACTTTTCTGCTTTCGGTGAGAAATGCCTATAATGTGAAGGGAGTCTTTTAAAGGAAATTTTTAATGGGACATACACATTTAAGTGAATCTTATCACTTTCAAAAAAAGGTCACTTCAGGAAGTTCACACACTGGTGTGTGATACTTCCATTGTTCAAACTCTTTATTTCTTATTGAGGTGACTTCAGACATTTGAACATAATTAGTAAGAGCCAATCTTCAACTTGTCAAGATATGTTATACATAATTTCAATAATTTTTTATTTTAAAATAGTTTTAGATTTACAGAAAAAAATCAAAGCCAGTATGGAGTTCCCATTTACACACATTGTTTTCCCTACTGTTAACACATTAGTATGGTACATTTGTCACAACTAATAACCCACTATTAACACATTATTAAGCAAAGTCCATACTTTTATGGATTTCATTAGTTTGTCCTTTATCTGTCTCAGGACCCTGTCTAGGACACGACATCACACTTAGTACTCATGTCTCCATAGGCCCCTCTTGACTGTAACATTTCTTAGACTTTACTGTTTTTGATGACTCCAACATTTTTGGGGAGTATTTTGTAGAACGTCCCCCAACTGAGACTTGTCTGATGCTTCCCTCGTGACCGGAGTTATAGGCATTGGGAAAAAGAACACAGAGGTAAAGTACCATTCTTATCACATGATATGAAAGGTAAATACTATCAACAGGTCTTATCACTATTGATGTTATTCTCCATACCTGGCTACAAATGTGTTTGGCCTGTCCAATGTAATAAATTGACTATAAGCACCCTACAATTAAGGGATTGGGTATTATGCTCCACTTCCTTGAAGCTTATCTACATGAATTGCTTTAAATTCTTTTACATGGGAGATTTCACTGCATGATTGTAGGTTGTTGTTTTTTAACCACTTCCTTACTTTCTAGCACTACTAGTAGATATGTTAAGCTCATCTTGTATATTTTCTCAACAATCCTAGAATCATCTATTTCTCCAAGAAGCTCTGGTCCCTTTTATTAGATAATGGCATTAGAAACCAAGATCTATATTCTGGGTGTGCTCACTCCTACTATGATGTTGTTACATTTAGGTCTTCTCAGCTGACATAAAAAGGAAATATGTGGGGACACCTGGGTGGCTCAGTTGGTTAAGTGTCTGACCAGCTCAGGTCATCATCTCACGATTCGTGTGTTTGAGTCCTGCGTCAGGCTCTGTGCTGACAACTAGCTCAGAGCCTGGGGCCTGTCTTCGGATTTTGTGTCTCCCTCTCTTTCTGACCCTCCCCTGCTCATGTTGTCTCTATCTCTCCCTCAAAAATAAATAAAACATTAAAAAAATAAAAACAAGAAAGGAATATGTGTGTATTAATAACTCACATTTATATATGTGTGTATACATTAGTTCTCTATATATAATGTGTTTCTATGCTAAGATTAAAATAATTTCATTCTCTGACTCCAACTTAGTGTCACATGGTCATTTTAACCCTTTCTCCTTGCTTGTCTGTATTTCCCCACAGCAATGGTAATAATCCTGATTCCCACCATATTCCAGCATTTTAAAAAATTGTTCAGTTTCAGCACACATGTAAACTGGTTTCAAAATCACTCACTTAGATTATGTTATGGAGGAGTTAAGATAGCAGAGCAGCATGGTGACCCTGAACATGTGTCATCCCTGAAACGTAGCTAGATCAGTACCAAACCATTTTGTACATTTAGGAAATTGATCTGAAGACTAACACAACAATCTGCATAACTTGAGCCACACAATTCGGCAGGTACACAGTGCAGAAAGGTAATTGGGGTAGAGAAAAGCCATGGCGGGTAGGGAGCCATTTTTGCAGAGAGGACAGAGAGAGAAAGAGAAAAGGGGAGAGTGCAGTGCATCAGAATCATTGAAGAAAAGCACTCCCCCCAAAAGTAGCTGCAGAGAAAGTGAGAGAAAGAGTACTCACAAGGGACTGAACAAGAAATCTGTTCCCCAAAACCACTGACAGGGAGAAAGGAGAGGGTTTTAATACCAATAAGATTCTATAAACATTGTGCTCTGTGGAGCACAGAGTCTGAAGGTTTGGAGCTCAGTGTCTGGTGGTGCTCTGGTGAGAAAGTAGAGAAAGTAGGATAAATCCCCAGGAGCAGGCAGCGTGGCCTTAGGGATCCATGTGCCACATGGGGAGAAGACATTCCCCTGCTTGAGTGCATTTCAGAGAGGCCATACAGCCTCCCCACAGGCAAAGGTCCCAGGAGACCCTGGAGGGAAGCCAAGTTTGCTGGTATTGGGACAAAGATACCAGAGTGTGGTGCAAATTGGAGCCTGCTGTATGTTGTGATTTGCCATAATCTCTGAACCTCTGCCACTGTGTGATCACAAAAACGTTTTCTGGGGCAAGCCAGCACCTGGCCACTGCTCAGCAAGACTCTCCCCCAGAGAGTCAGCATGGGTCCAAGCCACAGGGGTCTCTGAACTTTGGACTTTTGAAGCACAATCCCATGTGAAATAAAACTCTGGAGAGAGTTTCTGCCCGGAAGATGGGTGGCTTGGACATGGACAAGGTAGGCAAGGAGTGGACCAAGGCCTGAGACAAAGGAGAGATGCTTGGTCACATATCTGTGAGAGCATAGTTTCTGTGAAAGGCTAGGGGACTGGGTGAGGCCATTTCCACTTACTCCTCACACACACATGTGCAATCTCACACTGATCCACCCCACTGAGCCAAGCGGCACCACCTAGTGGAGAGCGGAGCCATTACACTAAGCCCCGCCCAACTGTGCCTTGCAAGTACATCCCCCAGAAGATCAGCACAAGTCAATCCACCTGTTTAGTGTATGGACTATAAAGTGCTTCATATTTTCAGTTCTAGGGGAAATTGGATGTAACTTTATTTAGGTTTCATTCTATTTGCTGGTTCATTTATTTATTTGTTTTTGTTTTTGCTTAAATTGTTTTCTTTCTCTTTCTTTACTTTCTTTAATGGACACAGAAAGAAGACAATTTATTTATATTCTTTTGTTTTTTATATTTAAAAATTTTAAATTCTATTTATTTTTCTTTATTTTATTTTAATCTATTTAATAATATAATTTTTTTAATTTTTAAATGTTTTCTTACCTTTTTTCTTTCCTTTCCCTTTTTTTTCTCTATTCTGTCAAGCTTCCTTAAACAAGCAGAACAAAGCACACCCAGGATCTAGCTTCCTTTATTTGATTTTTTGTTTTGTTTTTACTTTTATAATTTTAATTTTGTATTTTATTAATTTTTTTCTTCCTCCAAAAAGACAGAAGGAAGGAATTCACCTTGAAAGATAGAACTAGAAAAAATGACAGTGAGGGACTTAATCAACACTGATATAAGCAAGATGTCTCAAATAGAATTTAGAACCAAGATAATAAGAATACTAGTTGGGGTTGACAAAAGCATAGAAGACACCATAGAATCCTTTTCTGCAGAGATAAAGGAAATAAAATCTATTCTGGCCAAAATTAAAAATGTTATAACTGAGATACAATCTCAAAAGGACGCCATTATGGAGAATGGAAAAGCAGAGCAGCAAATCAGTGACTTAAAAGATAAATTATGAAGAATAATGAAGCAGAAAAAAAGAGGGAAACAAGGGAACAAAGGCAAAAAATTATGATATAAGATTTAGAGAATTCAGTGACTTATTAAAAAAGAATAACATCTGAATCATTGGTTTCCCAGAAGATGAAGAGAGAGAAAAAGGGGCAGAAGTTTTATGTGAGCAAATTATAATGGAAAACTTTCCTAATCTGGAGACAGACACAGACATCTAAATCCAAAACGCAAAGAGAACTCCCATTAGATTCAACAAACACCAACCATCAACAAAGCATATCATAGTCAAATTTACAAAATGCACAGAAAAGGAAGAATTACCAAAGTAGCAGGGGGGGAAAGTCCTTAACATATAAGAGAAGACAGATCAGGTTCACAGTTCACAGCAGTCCTATCTAAAGAAACTTGGCAGGCCAGAAAGGAGTAGAAGGATATATTCAATGTGCTGAATTGGAAAAATGCAACAAAGAATTCTTTATTCATAAAGACTGTCATTCAAAAAGAAGACATGGTTTCCCAGACAAATAAAAACTAAGAGTTCATGACCACTACACCAGCCCTGAAAAAAATTTTAAGAGGACTCTTTGGAGAAAAGACAAATCAAAATAAACAACCAAACAACAACAAAGACTAGAAAGTACCAGTGAACATCACCAGAAACACCAACTCTACAAGCAACACAATGGCACCAAATTCATATCTTTCAAGACTTACTCTAAATGTAAATGGACTCAATGCTTCAATAAAAGATATAGGGTAACAGAATGGGTAAGAAAAGAAGACTCATCTCTCATCTCTTGCTTACAAGAGACTCATTTGAGACCTAAAGACACCTTCAGATTGAAAATAAGGGGAGAGGAAACCATCTATTATACTAATGGTCAACAAAAGAAACCCGTAGTAGCCATACTTATAACAGACAAACTAGATTTTTAAAATAAAGATTGCAACAAAAGGTGAAGAAGGACATTATATCATAATTAAGGAGTCTATCCTCCAAGGAGATCTAACAATTGTAAATATTTATGCTCCTAAAGTGAATGCACCCAAATATATAAATCAATTAATCACAAACATAAAGAAACTCATTGATAATAATACCATAATAGTAGTGGACTTCAACACTCCACATATGGACAGAGCATATAAGCAGAAAATCAACAAGGAAACAATGGCTTTGAATGACAGACTGGACCGAATGGACTTAACAGATATAATCAGAATATTTCATCCTAAAGCAACAGAATATACATTTTTCTCAAGTGCATATTGAACATTCTCCAGAATAGATCACATACTGGGTCACAAATCAGCCCCCAACCAGTACAAAAAGACTGAGATCATATGTTGTACATTTTCAGAGCACAACGCTATGAAACTTGAAATCAACCACAAGAAAAATTTAGAACTACCATGAATACTTAGAGATTAAAGATATCCTAATAAATAATGAATGGGTGAACCAAGAAATTAAAGAGGAAATTAAAAAGTACATAGAGGCCAATGAAAATTAAAACACGACAATCCAAAACCTCTGGGATGCAGCAAAGGCAGTAATAAGAGGGAAGTACATACCAATACAGGCCTTCCTAAAGAAGGAATAAAGGTCTCAAATACATCAGCTAACCTTACACCTAAAGGAGCTAGGAAAGAACAGCAAACAAAGCCCAAAATCAACAGAAGAAGGAAAATAATAAAGAGTAGAGCCGAAATTAAACATCAAACATTTTTTAAAAAAAGGAAAAATAAAAGAAACCAGGAGCTGATTCTTTGAAAGAATTAACAAAACTGATACACCCCTAGCCAGATTGATCAAAAAGAAAAAGGAAAGGCCCCAAATAGATAAAATCACAAGTGAAGGAGGAGAGATCATAACCAACACAGCAGAAATACAAATAATAATATGAGAATATTATGAGCAATTATATGCCAAATAAATTAGGCAATCTAGAAGACATGGACAAATTCCTACAAACATATAAACTACCAAAACTGAAACAGGAAGAAATAGAAAATTTAAAAAGACACATAACCAGTAAAGAAATTGAATCAGTAATCAAAAATTCTCCCAAAAACTAGAGTCCAGGGCCGGATGGTCTTCCAGGGGAATTCTACCAAACATTTAAGGAAGAGTTAATACCTATTCTTTTGAAGCTGTTCCAAAAAATAGAAATGGAAGGAAAATTCAAAAATTCATTCTATGAGGCCAGCATTACCTTGATTCTAAAACCAAAGAAAGACCCCACCAAAAAGGAGAACTATTCACTAATTTCCCTGATGAACATGGATGCAAAAATTCTCACCAAGATACTAGCAAACCTGACCCAACAACACACTAAAATAATTATTCACCACAATCAAGTGGGATTTAACCCTGGGATTCAGGATTGCTTCAAATCTACAAATTAATCAACGTGATGCATCACATTATAAAAGAAAGAATAAGAACCACATGATCCTCTCAATAGATGCAGAAAAAGCATTCGACAAAATACAGCATCCTTCCTTGATAAAAAATAAACCCTCAAAAAAGTAGAGATAGAAGGATTATCTCTCAAGATCATAAAGGCCATACATGAAAAACCCATAGTTAATATCATACTCAGTGGGGGGAAACCAAGAGCTTTCCTCCTATGGTCAGGAACACAACAAGGATGTCCACTCTCACAATTGGTATTCAACATAGTGTAGAAGTGCAAACTCAGCAATCAGAAAACACAGAGAAACAAAAGGCATCCAAATCATCAAGGAGGAAGTCAAACATTCACTCTTTGCAGACGACATGATACTTTATGTGGAAAACTCAAAGTAATCCACCAAAAAAATGGCTAGAATTGATACATGAACTAGCAAGGTCATAGGATATAAAATCAATGACAGAAATAGGTTGCATGTGTATACACCAATAATGAAGTGGCAGAAACAGAAAACAAGGAATCAATCCCATTTGCAATTGTACCCAAAACCATAAAATACCTAGGAATAAACCTAACCAAAGAGGTGAAAAATCTATACACTGCTAACTCTATAATGCTTATGAAAAAACTGAAGAAAACACACACAAAAAAAGGAAAAACATTCCATGCGCATGGATTGGAAGAAAAAAATACTGTTAAAATGTCAATATTACCCAAAGCAGTCTACATATTCAATGTAATTCCTATAAAAATAACACCTGCATTTTTAATAGAGCTAGAACAATCCTAAGATTTATATGGAACCAGAAAATACCCTGAATAGCCAAAATAATGTTGAAAAAGAAAATCAAAGCTGGAGGCATCACACTCCAGGACTTCAATGTATTACAAAGCTGTAATCATCAACACAGTATGGTATTGGCACAAAACCAGAACAGAATAGATAACCCAGAAGTAAACCCACAAACGCATGGCCAACCAATCTTTGACAAAGCTGGAAAGACTATCCAATGAAATAAAGACAGTCTCTTCAGCAAGTGGTGCTGGGAAAACTGGATAGCGACATGCAGAAAAATGAACCTGGACCACTTTCTTACACCATACACAAAAATAAACTCAAAATGGATGAAAGACCTAAATGTAAGACAGGAAGCCATCAAAATCCTACAAGAGAAAGCGGGAAAAAACCTCTTTGACCTCAGCTGCAACAACTTCTTCTTTGACTTGCCTCTAGAGGCAAGGGAAACAAATGCAAAAATGGACTATTGGGACCTCAGCAAGATAAAAATCTGCACAGCTAAGGAAACAATCAACAAAACTAAAAGGCAACTGATAGAAAGGGAGAAGATATTTGCAAATGACACATCAGATAAAGGGTTAGTATCCAAAATCTATAAATAATTTATCAAACTCAAAACCCCAAAATAAATAATTAATGAAGAATTGGGTAGAAGAGATGAATAGATACTTTTCCAAAGAAAAGACATCCAGATGGCCAAGCTACACATGAAAAGATGCTCAAAATCACTCATCATCAGGAAAATACAAACGAAAACCACAGTGAGATACGATCTCACACCTGTCAAAATGGCTAAAATTAACAACTCAGATAACAACAGATGTTGGCAAGGATGTGGAGAAAGAGGGATCCTTTTGTACTGCTGGTGGGAATAAAAACTGTTGCAGCCACTCTGGAAAACAGTATGGAGATTCCTCAAAAACTTAAAAATAGGGGGAGTGGCAAGATGACGGAGAAGTAAGGAGCTCCGTGCATTGCACTCGCCCCCATATCTCACACGGAAAAGATCTGAAGCCATAGGAAACCTTACAGAACCCAAGAGATTGGGAGAAAAAGGATGCAGAATCCACTGAGAAAACCTTCTAACGTGAGTGCGAACTGGGGAAGATAAAATCGGGCGGGGATCGGAGACTCCAGGGTTGGAGGCGATGCCCCTCTGCGGGGAGTGAGAGGGGAAAAAGAGAGAATCCAAAACTACTCAGGACATGGTCCCTGTCACTGGGAAACAGAAAAACCTCCGCTCGGGGCACAGAAGGACCGTGCGAGCCAAATCCCTGCTCTCCAGGCCCCATGCGCACCAACTCGTCCCGAAGGAGCCGCCGGGAGTGGACCATTCCTTTGTGCTCCTGGATGGCTGCTCCCCTGGAGGAACTGTGCATACAGGGCCTCCACGCTCTTGGCTGGCTGCACCTCTAGAGGGAAGGTGAAGGGCTTAAATCTGGGAGATTTGCCCGCAAGTTCGTGTTTCGGGTGACGAGACACAGAGGGACCCGGTTTCCCTCTCTCCAGGGGGCCCTGCGCACCACCCAGGCAAACCCCCTTCCATGCTCGCAAACCCGATTTGGACGACAAGGGAGCAGTGATTCTGGCTCCATCCCCAGGGCTAGGCAAGAGGCTTGGAATTGCCCCGAGGGGATCGCCTGCGAGGTTGTGTCTACGGCAATTTCAGTGGGGCGCGTGAACTGGGATTTGTAAACTAGGCCTGGCCTGGGTTAAAGAGCGCAACCCACTTTGGCTGCGCCCCTGACACGGGGAGTTTACACACCCAAAACAGCAAGGTGCAGCACTTGGTTCAAGAAGGGACTGGAGCGCCGTCACTCTTCTCCCCACAACTGCCAAGGCAGAACTCCTGCCTATTGCATTGGATCACACCAAGCCCATCCCTGCTAGAGAGCCACACTCCTTTTTTTTTTTCTTTTTCTTTTATTCCCAGAACACTGACCTGATTAACTCTGGTCACCGGCTTGCTTAAACAGTCACATTTAGTCCATTCTGTAGATGTAAATTCTACACCTACCGACCTTTTCATCTCTTTTTCTCAGGAGTAATTAGACTCCATAGTTTCTCTGGATAACACCAGCATCCTTCCCTCACCTCTCCAACCATATTCCACCCTTTAGCTCTTTGAAAAAAGCTTCTTATCCGTTCTGCCTACTCATTCTATTTCCAATTTTGCTGCATCCCCACCCTGTCTTCTCTCTCCTTCTCTATGCTCTTCAACCAGCACTGCTTACACCTGACTATTTAATTGTAGCTGGGAAATCCGGTTATATGCATTAAACCATTGTTTGTCCATCAGTTTTCATCTTTTTTCCTTTCCTTTTCTTCTTTTTGACCTTTTTATGTATTTTTTATGTTCCATTATTGACCTTCCCTCCTCTGTCTTTCTCTTCACTTTTCCGTTTTCCCTCTCGATTTGCATATTAGTTGGATTTGTCTGTGGGTTTGTGTGCCTCTGCTACCTGTGCATTTATCTCTCTGTTTTCTTCTCCAGGGATACCTCAAGAAACAAGCCAAAGAACACATGGTGGAGAGTCCCAAATATCACTACGAGTAGGAAAATAAAATAACCAAGGTCTCAACAAAAGACACCAAGAGATACCATTCAAAAAACACTCTCTGAAAGGTTAGGCCCTGGGTACAGGGAGTCTTCTTGGGTCAAAGAGTCTTCTTGGGTACAGCAGTGCTCACAGGTGCAGAAAGCATAAGAAGTCTTTAAAAATAACAAGAGACAGAAAGCTAACTAAAATGACAAAATGAAAGAGCTCTTCTATAAAGAAATTCCAAGGCGAATTGACAGCTAATGAACTGCTCAAAACAGATATAAGCAGCATAACTGAACAAGATTTTAGGAAACTAATCATAAAATGAATCACTGGGCTTGAAAAAAGCATAGAAGACATCAAAGAAACTATGGCTACAAACAACATGGAGCATAAAAATAGGCATGATGAATTAAAAAATACGATAAATGAAATACATGATAAATTAGAGGCATACAATGCATGGATTAAAGAGGTAGAAAGGAGAATAAGTAATTTAGAAGACACCACTATAGAAAAAGAGGAAACTGAGAAAAAAAGGAACTAACATATCCAGGAATATGAAAGAAGAGTTCAAGAGCTCAGCGATACGGTCAAATGCAACAATATGCGTTTCATAGGAATCCTAGAAGAAGAAGAGAGAGGGAAAGGTGCTGAAGGAGTCCTGGAGCAAATTATAGCAGAGAACTTCCCCTACATGGGGAAGGAAGGAAGCGTTGAAATACAAGAGGCTCAGAGGACTCCCCTCAGACGTAATTTGAATCGATCTTCNTCACCTAAATATTTAAAACAGTTAATCACAAACAGAAACAAGCTTAAGAATGTGCTAATAGCAAGGGACTTTAATACTCCACTTACAGCAATGGATAGGTCAACCAGACAGAAAATCACTAAAGGAACAATGGACTTGAAAGACACATTGGACCAGATGGATCTTACAGATATATTTAGAACTTTACATCCTGAGGCCAGGGAATTTACTTTCTTCTCAAGTGCNCATGGCACATTCTCCAAGATAGATCACATTCTGGGACATAAAGCAGCCCTGAATGAGTATAAAAGAATTGAGATCATACCATGCACACTCTCAGATCATAATGCTTTGAAACTTGAAATCAATCACAGGAAGAAGTCTAGAAAATCTCCAAAAACATGGAGGTTAAAGAACACCCTAGTAAAGAATAAATGGGCCATTCAGGCAATTAGAGAAGAAATTTTCAAAAATATAGAAACAAATGAAAATGAAAACACAACAATCCAAAATCTATGGGATGCGGCAAAGGCAGTCCTAAAAGGAAAGTACATTGCACTCCAGGCCTATTTCAAGAAATTAGAAAAAGCGCAAGTCCAAAATCTAAGAGCTCACCTAAAGGAACTAGAGGCAGAGCAACAAGAACGCCCTAAACCCAGTAGAAGAAGAAAAATAGTAAAAATCAGAGCAGAAATAAACAACATAAAGACCAAAGAAACAATTGAACAGATCAATGAAACCGAGAGTTGATTTTTTGAAAATATAAACAAAATTGACAAACCTCTAGCCAAGCTTCTCAAAAAGAAAAGAGAGAGCACCCAAACGGACAAAATTATGAATGAAAATGGACTTATTACAACCAACCCCTCAGAAATACAAGCAGTTATCAGGGACTACTATGAAAAATTATATGCCA
>NW_027532067.1:572100-573338 GCF_008692635.1 Crocuta crocuta
AAACCTATCAGAGTGGTGACAGACCTATCTACTGAAACTTGGCAGGCCAGAAAGGAATGGCAGGAGATCTTCAATGTGATGACCAGTAAAAATATGCAGCCAAGAATCCTCTATCCAGCAAGACTGTCATTCAAAATACAAGGAGAGATAAAAGACTTCCCAAATAAAAAGATATTGAAAGAATTTGTCACCAGCAAGCCAGCCCTACAAGAAATCCTGAGGGGGACGCTCTGAAGGAAATGTTGCAAGAACAAAGATACCAGAGACACCAACACAAACATGAATCCCACAAAGGACACAAAGACTCTAAACCCACATATTTCAATAATAACACTGAATGTAAATGGGCTGAATATTCCAATCAAAAGACATAGGATAGTCGAATGGATAAAAAAAAAAATCCATCTATATGCTGCCTACAAGAAACTCATTTTAGACTGGAATATACCTTCAGATTAAAAGTAAGGTGATGAAGAAAAATATATCATGCAACTGGAAATCAAAAGAAAGCTGGAGTAGCTATACTTATATCAGAAAAACTGGACATTAAATTAAAGACAATAACAAGAGATGAAGAAGGGCACTACATAATAATTATAGTGTCTATCCATCAGGAAGAACTAACAATCATAAATATCTATGCACCGAATATGGGATCACCTAAATATTTAAAACAGTTAATCACAAACAGAAACAAGCTTAAGAATGTGCTAATAGCAAGGGACTTTAATACTCCACTTACAGCAATGGATAGGTCAACCAGACAGAAAATCACTAAAGGAACAATGGACTTGAAAGACACATTGGACCAGATGGATCTTACAGATATATTTAGAACTTTACATCCTGAGGCCAGAGATTTCACTTTCTTCTCAAGTGCGCATGGCACATTCTCCAAGATAGATCACATTCTGGGACATAAAGCAGCCCTGAATGAGTATAAAAGAATTGAGATCATACCATGCACACTCTCAGATCATAATGCTTTGAAACTTGAAATCAATCACAGGAAGAAGTCTAGAAAATCTCCAAAAACATGGAGGTTAAAGAACACCCTAGTAAAGAATAAATGGGCCATTCAGGCAATTAGAGAAGAAATTTTAAAAAATATAGAAACAAATGAAAATGAAAACACAACAATCCAAAATCTATGGGATGCGGCAAAGGCAGTCCTAAAAGGAAAGTACATTGCACTCCAGGCCTATTTCAAGAAATTAGAAAAAGCGCAAGTCCAAAAT
>NW_027532067.1:573352-617423 GCF_008692635.1 Crocuta crocuta
GGAACACGACAGGGATGTCCACTCTCACCACTGTTGATTAACACAGGACTGGAACTCTTAGTATCAGCCTACAGACAACAAAAGGAAATCAAAGGCATCAGAATTGGAAAAGAGAAGTCAAATCTTCAATTTTCGCAGGCAACATGATACTCTACATAGAAAGCCCAACAAACTCCACCAGAAACCTACTAGAACTGATCCAAGAATTCAGCCAAGTTGCAGGGTACAAAATCAACGTACAGAAATCGGTTGCATTTTTATACACCAACAATGAAGCAACAGAAAGAGAAATCAAGAAACTGATCCCATTCACAATTGCACAAAAAACCATAAAATACCTAGGAATAAACCTAACCAAAGATATAAGAGATCTGTATGATGAAAACTATAGAAAACTTATGAAGGAAATTGAAGAAGACACAAAGAAATGGAAAAACATTCCATGCTCATGGATAGGAAGAATAAATATAGTTAAGATGTCATTACTACCTAAAGCACTCTACACATTCAATGCAATTCCAATCAAAATTGCACCAGCATACTTCTCAAAACTAGAACAAACTATCCACAAATTTGTATGGAACCACAAAAGACCCTGAATAGCCAAAGTAATACTGAAAAATAAAACCAAAATGGGAGGTATCACCATCCCAGACTTTAGCCTCTACTACAAAGCTGTCATCATCAAGACAGTATGGTATTGGCACAAAAACAGACACATAGACCAATGGAATAGAATGGAGAACTCAGAAGTGGACCCAAAGGTATACAGCCAATTAATCTTTGACAAAGCAGGAAAGAATATCCAATGGATGAAAGACAGCCTCTTTAACAGATGGTGTTGGGAGAACTGGACAGCAACTTGCAGAAGAATGAAACTAGATGAATCTCTCACACCATACACAAAAATAAACTCAAAATGGATAAAGGACCTGAATGTGACACAGGAAACCATCAAAACTCTAGAGGAGAAAGCAGGAAACAACCTCCTTGACCTTCACCGCAGCCACTTCTTACTGGACACATCCCCAAATGCAAGGGAATCACGAGCAAAAATGACCTATTGGGACCTCATCAAGATGAAAAGCTTCTGCACAGCAAAGGAAACAATCAATACNAGAGGAGGGCTCTTGTGGGGATGAGAAGTGGGTGTTATATGGAAACCAACTTTACAATAAACTATATGTAAAAAAAAAAAAAGAAAGTATAGGAAATATGGAGATGCTAAAATTATCAAATAAGAGCTGTAGTCACATCCTTCTCTTGAAGATCACTCTAATAATATTTGGGTACATCTCCTAGTTAAATTTGACATATAGATATATATTTTTTTGCAAAAATGGAACATACTGTACATATTGTTTCATAAAATGCGTTGCCCCCCCCCAAAAAATTAAAAATACAACTACCTTATGATCCAACAATTGCACCACTAACTGGGTATTTATCCAAAGGATACATAAATGCTAAAGGGATACATAAATTGAAGGGATACATGCACCCCAATGTTTATAGCAGCATTATCGACAATAGCCAAAACATGCCTAGAATCCAAATGTCCATCAACTGATGAATGATTAAAGAGATATGGTATGTATATACATAATGAAATATTAATCAATAATCAAAAAGAATGAAATCTTGCCATTTGCAACAATGTGGATGGAACCAGAACATATTATGCTAAGTGAAATATGTCAGAGAATGACAAATATATATTTTCACTCATATGTGGAATTTAAGAAGAAAACTGCTGAACATAGGGGAAGGGAAGCAAAAATAATGTAAAATCAGAGATAGACAAACCATAGAGACTCTTAAATGCAGAGGACGAACTGAGAGCTGCTGGTGGGGTGTTGGGTGGGGGGATGGGCTAAACGGGAGATGGGCATTAAGGACACTTGTACGAATGAGCACTAGGTGTTATGTAAGTGATGGATCACTAAATTCTATTCCTGAAACCATTGTTACACTATATGTTAACTAACTTGGATTTAAATTTAATAATAATAATAATAGATAAAAAAGAAGGCCCAGAAATGACCTGACAATTAAATGTTCAATTAATCTTGGACAAAGCAGGAAGCAATGTTTTAAAAACTATTTAATGCCACAACAAAACTAACTGTTTCACAGAGGGAAAACAAAAATATGGATTTTGTTTTGTTTTTAATTGAGAAAAATATAGAGTATCTTGTTTAATCTTCAAATACTCAGAGACTTTCCGATTATCTTTCCATTATTTATTTCTACTTTAATTCTATTGTGATCAGAGAACACACTTTCTATGATTTCTATTCGTTTTAAGTGTGTTCAGGTGTGTTTATGGCTCAGAATATGGTTTATCTTGATGGATGTTCAATGCGATCTTGAGAAGAATGTGCATTCTGCTGCTGTTGGATGAAGTATTCCATAAATGTCAATTAGATCATGTTGACTGATAGTGCTTTGCAGATCTTCTATATCTTTACTGATTTTCTGCCCGCTTTATCTATCAATTACTGATAGAGACGTTGAATTCTCCAACAATAGTGGAGTCATCTATTTCTTCTTGCAGTTGTATCAGTTTTTACCTCTTGTATTTTGATGCTCTGATGTTAGGTACATACACAGTAAGAACTGTCTTCTGGGAAAACTAACCACTGTATAATTACACAATGACCTTCTCTACCCTTGATAATTGTCCTTGTTCTGCATTTTGCTTTGTCTGAGATTATTATAGCTACTCCAGCTTTCTTTTGATTAGTGTTAATATGACATATCTTTTGCCATCCTGTTACTTTTAACCCCTTTGAGTCTCTGTATTTAAAGTGGCTCTCTTTTGGGGTGCCTGGCTGGCTCAGTCGGTTAAGAGTCCAACTTTGGCTCAGATCATGATCTCACGGTTCGTGGGTTAGAGCCCCGCGTCAGGCTCTGTGCTGACAGCTAGCTCAGAGCCTGGAGCCTGTCTTCAGATTCTGTGTCTCCCTCTCTCTCTGACCTTCCCCTGCTTATGCTGTCTCTATCTCTCTCTCAAAACTAAATAAAACATTAAAATTTTTTAAAAATAAAGATAAATAAAATAAAGTGGCTCTCTTTTAAACAGGATGTAATTGAGCCTTGTTTTCATCTACTCTGACAATCTCTGTCTTCTAATTACTGTGTTTAGCCCTGTACATGTAAAGTAACCATTGATATAGTTGTATTAACATCTACTATATTTTTTCCTTTTGTTGTATTTGTGTCTTTCTTTTTTAACTTCCTTTTATGCCCCCTTTGGTTTTAACTGAGCATTTTACATGAGTTCAATTTGTCTTCTCTCTTAGTACATTATTTAAAATTTTTTTTTTTAATTTATCAGTTAGCCTAGAGTTTACAGTATACAAAAAAATTCATTTCTTGCTCATATGATATGCCAGTCACAGGTCAGTTTTGGGAACCACAGGTTCTCTGCAGCTCTATTACCCACGTATTTTATTCTGGGATTAAGGCTGAAGGAGTAATCCCTATGTAGTACACGCTGTCTCAGAACAGATGTAAGGTAGGAAGAAAGTGAGATAAGCCACATGTTAGCTCTTAGAGTTTCTCTTCAGACATAGCATGCATACATGACTAAGCCTAACATCAATAAGGAGAGAAAATTACTTCCTCTCCTACAATGGCATTCCAATTTACCTGTAACCAATGATATAGAACCTTCTTACAAGGCAGATATAGAGTAATGGGAAAAACAGACCTATGTACAACCTGCACAGCCTATGACTAAGAAATGTGTGGGCACTGACTGGCTCCCAGGGACCATGGATGATGCCATAGAGCAGAATCCATGGTCCAGCACCGGGTAAGTCTGCTAACTCTGATCTATTCCAGACACTGGGAAGAGTGCTGGAATAGTAGCAGTGCTGACACTGCTACCACTAGAGCAGGACCGGGAAAACCTTTTCTTTTCTCTTTTCCTAATGTTTGGAGTCGCAGTCCAGGGGTTTGTGTGCACTGAGGCACACCTTGCTTCTCAGGTGCCAGATGGTGAGAATAAACACCAAAAAAAAATTTTAGTTTGTAAAATTTTCTTCAGGTCTGAAAAAATGTTATAGTTGTTCTCAATGTAATTTTAATTTGAAGCTACTCACCAAAGTCCAGAGAAAATTCTAGAAGTCACTAGTTCACAATATAATTTTCCTCAATTTTCATTTGTCTCCCCAAAGCTGAAGCTTCAGTGGATATGGGAGTCACTTGGGGCAGTGGGTGGGAATATCGGTGAATGTGTGACTTCCCGTATAGATAGCTGAAAGGGGGTTGGAGCTGAAAGGTCTAAACAAAACCAGAGGAGAGAGGGAGAAAAGAAGACAGAGTCAAAATGTGACCCTTACATAAAGCCATGAGAACAGTGCAGAGACCTTTTCTGGGATACAGTGCGGCCCAGTGACAGGACATGACTGTAGGGGCCCTATTTTAGTTGCCTCCTTGACCGTTACCTGAACCTCTGGAAAGCACAGGGAATTCTGAAGTGTCTCCCATAACACAGAGAGACCAAACAATACTCCCAGAGATGGCATTGTCCCACACTACCTATGTCCATGTCCAAGCCCTGTGGACACCCTCTTCTGACACAGTGCAGGGGTATCCAGGCCTTACTGGAAGCAATCCTGAGCCACCTTTGTTCCTGCATTATTCACTTTACCAGGGGTATTTCCTCTTAGTTTCATCTACCCAGCACCCCAGGACTTAGGTCACGGAGGGCCAGACACTGGATCCCATCCCATTCAGGTGTTTGGTCTCTGACTTTTCCTGCCCTACCACCCCTTCCTACCTGTCCCCAACCTGCTCAAAATATCCTCCTCTATTTCTCCTGTGTCAACATTCCTGCTGAGATAATGGCATCCTTGTTTGGCTCAGTCCCAGAAGAGAGGCCTAAGAATAGAGGTAAAGAAATTCTGTGGAACAGAGAGAAAAAGGCACCTGTTATCAACATTCTTCTGTATAACAATAAAGTAATTGCCACCACTGATCACCTAAAGGTGAGGCTTTCGTTTGTCAGCTCCTCCTTCCCCCATAAGGACCTTTGAGTATCATCACCCCACAAGGAGCCAACGTATAATAGGCATTAATCAGTATTGTGGACAAGGTCATGCCTGGGTATTCCTTAACCCACCTCCAACATGCAGCATTTCTCTTCTCCTGCCATTATCTTTAAGGCTTCCTTTCTTCTAGTCTGATTTGTTTTTTACCCTCAACACATGTCAAGACTTTCTGTTACCTGTAGGGTTCCCTAAATTGCTCCTGGAAGAAAGCCCTGGCACTGAAGGTTTATGGTCTAAGATAGTCTTGCCATCAAGGCCAGATGTGGGTTCATGTTTCAAGTCAGAATAAGATCCTAGAGTCCCATAAACTTGCTATTGCAGGTTCAGAAGGCGCTCAGCCTGGGACGCAGGTGTCTCCTTTGAGCCATCTCAGATGAGGGGACTGTAGGGTCCTGTGCTGAGAAGGCTTAGGAGGCCCTACACAGGCAACCAAGCAGAGTGAGGGGCTCACCCATTGATGACTGCTCTTGGGGAGGAAGAAGGTAGCATGTATACCAAGCACTTACAACCTGACCCATGTCCTTCCATGTCTAGTTGCTTTACTATAATTTTATTTTTTGACAGTTTATATTTTTTATTTTTAAAAAAAATTATTTAAATTCCTGTTAGTTAACATACAATGTAATATTAGTCTCAGGTATACAATATAGTGATTCAACACTTACATACATCACCTGGTGCTCATCACAACAAGTGTGAGTACACTTAAGGAGTCTTAATCCCCAACACCTATTTAACCTATCCCGCCACCCACCTCCCCTCTGGTAACCATCATTTTTTTCTCTATAGTTAAAAGTCTGTTTCTTGGTTTAACTCTTTGTCTCTCTCTTTTTCACCCTTCACCCGTTTGTTAGGTTTCTTAAATTCTACATATGAGTGAAATCATATGGTATTTGTCTTTCTCTGACTTATTTCACTCTCCAGCTCCATCCATGTCATTGCAAATGGCAAAATTTCATTCCTTTTTATAGCTGAATAATATTCCAGTGTGTGTGTGTGTGTGTGTGTGCGTGTGTGTGTGTGTATGTGTGTGTATCACATCTTCTTTATCCATTCATCAATTGATGGATACTTAAGCTGCTTCCAGAATTTGGTTACTGTAGATAATGCTGCTATAAATATCAGGGTGCATATATTCCCTTGAATTAGTACTTTTGTATTCTTTGGGTAAATATCTATAGTGCATTTGTTTTACTATTATTTTAAATGTTAATGATTTCATTTAGTTTTGGGTAGATGAAGCACTCATATTTGCCCCCCTCACAAAATGATATAAAAAGATACAGGTAGAAGAGCCTCATGTCTGTCCTAGCCCTTATTTTCTCCCTTTATCCTGTAAGCTGCTATAACAGTGTCTCATTAGACAAATATAACAAAAAAACACCCACAAAAATCCTTATTTTGTCTTTTTTATTCCCTCTTTCTTACATGAAAGGTAACATAATATATACTATTCTGCTCTTCATTTTTCTACTTAATCACATGACCTACAGATCTTCAAATGAAGAGTGTCTTTTTTTCTTTTATGTTTTGTTTCCTGTTCTCCTGTTTGTAATTTCTCTGCTTTATCTTTCCTGCCTTCCTTTGGGTTGCTTGAATATTTTTTTAGTTGTCTCTAATGTTTTGAATGTATTTCTCTGTACAGCTGTTCTTAGCAACCATCCCAGGTGATACACTATATATACAGCTGACCCTTGATCTACAGGGCTGAACTGCAAAGGTTGTTTTTTTAAAACAACACAGATTGTTTTTAATAAATACAGTGCAGTACTATAAGTGTATTTTCTCTTCCTTACAATTTTCTTAATAACATTTTCTTTCTCTAGCTTACTTTATTGTAAGAATACAGTATACAACACAGACAAAATAGAAAATATGTGTTAATCAGCAGTTTGTGTTATTATCACGACTTCTAATAAGGTCAACAGTAGGCTATTAGTAGTTACGTTTTTGGAGCAGTCAAAAATTATGAACATATTTTCCACTGTGTGGGGGATCAGCACTTCTGATCACTATGTTGTTTAAGAGTCAACTATATACACACATAGTCTACTGGTGTCATCACTTTACTAGTTCAAGTGTAGTGTAGAAAACTTACCTCCCTTTGCATCTCTGTGCTCTCCTTTTTTATAATATAACTGTCTTAACTACTTCCTCCACATACTTTTGGGATCACATCAGACAGTATTATAATTTTTGTTTCAACTGTCAAGTATAATTTAGTAAACTCAAGAGAAGAAAATCTATTTCCAATATCTATCAATATCTTCCAAGTATATTTACCTCTTTTCCACACTTAACATCTTCTTCCTTCCTGATGTTCCAGGGTGCCTTCTTTTATTGCTTCCTCTCTGGAGAACTTCCTTTCACTATTTGTCTTTTAGGATAGATATGCTGTTGACAGCATCTCTTAGTTTTCCTTGATCTGAGAATGTCTTGGTTTCCCCTTCATTGCTGAAGGATATTTTTACTGGGCCTAAGATTCTGGGCTGACACTTGTGTTTCAGCATTTGAAAATCTGTCACTTCCTCTCACTTCCAATAAGTCTTTTGTCATTCAGTTTTCTTTTTCCCCATACATAAAGGTGTTTCTCTTTCTGCTTTTGAGATCTTTTTTGACTTCAGTTTTCAGAAGTTTGATTCTGATTTGTCTTGATATGCATTTCTTTATGTTTATTCTTCTTGGACTTTGTTCTTGAATCTGAAGGGTTATGTCTTTTGACAAATTTATTAAGTTTCAGCCATTATTTCATCATGCACTATTTCAACCTACTGTCTTTTCTCTTCTCCTTCTAGGACTCCAATACCATGAATCGTTTGTTATAATCAAACAGGTCCCTGAAGGTCTATTCTTTTTTATTATTTTTAAAAAGTTATTTTTTGGGGCGCCTGGGTGTCTCAGTAGGTTAAACGCCTGACTTCAGCTCAGGTCATGATCTCACGGTTTGTGAGTTCAAGCCTCACTTTGGGCTCTGTGCTGACAGCCAGAGCCTGGAGCCTGCTTCAGATTCTGTTTCTCCCTGTCTCTCTGACCCTCCCTTGCTTCCACTGTCTCTCTCTCTCTCAGAAATAAAAAACATTAAAAAAAATTTTTAAGTTATTTTGGGAGTGCCTGGGTGGCTCAGTTGGTTGGGTGTCCACAACTTCAGCTCAGGTCATCATCTCATGGTTAGTGGGTTCGAGCCCCGCATCAGGCTCTGTGCTGACAGCTAGCTCAGAGCATGGAGTCTGCTTCAGATTCTGTAACTCCCTCTCTCTGACCCTCCCCTGGTCACGCTGTCTATCTCTTTCTCTCAAAAATAAATAAAAAGTTAAAAAAAGTCATTTTGTTTTTCTCTAGTTCCTCTATGTTGTTCAGACTAGCCAATTTCTATTCTTCCATCTTTGTTCAGTGAGCCCAGGTGGGTTGAAGTCCAGGTTCCCCAGGTGCCCTCCACTGACATGGTGGGGATGGAAGGCTGTTACTGTCCAGACCAGCAGAGATGGCAGTCTTGGCTCTGACACCACGGGGGACCCATCATGATCTGTCCAAATTGAATGTCCTGGCTCCCTACTCATCTTATTGGTGTGGGTACTGTGTACCACGGTTTTACTGTGATGTTTGATTTCAGTAGAGTGGTTTTTTTTTAATGTTTTTTATTTATTTCTGAGAGAGAGAGAGAGACAGCGTGAGCAGGGGAGGGACAGAGAGGGTGGGAGACACAGAATCTGAAACAGGCTTCAGGCTCTGAGCTGTCAGCACAGAGCCCAACGCGGGGCTCAAACCCACAAACCGTGAGATCATGACCTAAGCTGACGTCAGACGCTTAACCAACTGAGCCACCCAGGCGCCCTAGTAGAGTGGTTATTTTATATAAGCTTCTGTGTTGCTAGGCTGTCCCTTTCCTGGTCCTTCAGTACAGAGATCAGGCTTTGATTGGGGCTACTTTTGTCTGTGCTCATTGCTGTTTTCATGTTGCTGGCTTCTCTTGCACCCAGTTAGGATGTATGAGGCAAAATGGAAACCCAGAGAATTCACCATGTCTCATATCTCAAGTCCTGAAATCCTTGGCTCACTGGTCCGCCTTTTCTGCACCTTTCACACCCACATTATGTGTAACATTCAGGGTTTTTAATGAGAATAGGGAAAAATGTGGTTACTCTATCTTTACTAAAGTGGAAGAGTCCCTAGGAGGAATTAATTTTTACAGTTCTGTGTTAATTTGTTTGTTTGACTAGTTGGTTGATTGGCTTTTGCTTTGTTTTATTTTTTATAATGAGTATATGCTGCTTTTATAATTAAATAAAGCATAATACCACAATTATTTTCTCCACCTCATCCCCAAAATACCTTCTGTTCATCAAGATATTCACTGTTTTTTCTACTGGGAATGGCCCTATGAATGATCTCCTTCTGGAAATGAAGGTAAAGCCATCCTCTGTGTGGTTCTTGCTGTTTGGAATTGAAGGCATCCCAAGATGTTCCTTTACATCTTCAATTACAGAATTATAATTGAACATTTTAATTGCAAGTCATCCTTGCTTAGCAAATGCCACCCATGGCTGGGAGTGCACAGCTCCCACAGCTGTGGTGGACCTTTTTTTACTTCTCTAACAGCTCTGTCAACATCTATCTTCACCCCAGCTTCACCTATATGACCTTGTGAAACACAGATATCTCTCAGCATTCATTAACTTCAGGGCATTCTGCATTGTAAACTACCATACTGAAGTAAGAAAAACAGATGAACTTAACCCTTAAGTACATCAACAGCAATGGGAAATCATGATGGGTATGTATGTGTGAAATTCTTCAAAGCCAATGCCTTCCAAGTTAGTAGTGTTTGTCTGAGGGCCTTTCTAAAAGACCCTTGAACTTCCCACTACGTATATAACTTTGTGTGAATAGAACACAATGACCAAATGTAGACAAATGGAATTTTAGATGACATAAAGCAAAATACTGAGCCTCTTGTAGGAGTTAGGGGTCATTGGTAGTTACCTTAGAAAACAGACCACGAATAAGATCTGGTACCTATCCTCCAAGGGACCTTATTTGGGAGTAGTATGTTTCTTCAAATCTTTCTTTTTGGAGTGTCACTTTGGGCTTAGTTGTGCCTCAAACCTAGGGCCCCATGTGTAGACCAGGAGTCTGGAGACCCCTATGGAGTCTCCTGTCCATGGATTTATAAGCTCCCTAAAAGTAGCTCCCACATATTATTCATAGAATAATAATGATCTGGTTGATTGGCTACTGAAAACAGTGTGCTTATACTTGGTGAAGCAAAGTCCAGGTCATTTGATTCACATTATGCCATTCAATGTTTTCCCCCCTACTTTCCAGACAAGGAAATTGTGGTTCAAAATGGGTAAGCTATTTGATTCTTGTCACATGGCTATTTCAACCCCAGGTTTGTGAGGTTCTATGACCAGACACTCTTTACACAACTATGAAATGCTTCCTCTGTCTTTGGTCTTAACACTTACCACCATCTCCCACAGTGAGAAAGCCACAATTTAAGATGTGTTGGGTGACAATTGCCTGGGTGATTGCTGTCCTTAACTACCCTGTCTATCATCCTAAGCTCACTTGTGGTTCCATGACATTTTGATGGCAACAAGGGCCAGGGAAGTAATATAATTAGGCCACCATAATTTCCAGAAACTTTAGCCAAATTACTAAGGCTACTCACTGAAATACTGTGCTTCATCTCTTCTGGTCCTGAGATTTCCTACCATGCAGCAATAACCATTAAATGGAGCAGATTCCCAGCGGTGGAGAGGGAACACACACCTCTGTTTATCTACACCTATCATTGATATTAGCAAAAGATTTAGCATGACTCCTTGTCTAGGATATTCTTGAGCTCTTCAGCTCAGAATAATCATCCTGGTCAACTGCACAAACACTTCCTGGAACTCTCTCCTAAACTCACCCCTTAGAACATATAGTGTGAGGTTACTAAAGACTGTTTTCTTACATTAGCACAAGGAGAGCACATGAATATGGGTCATTGTGACTAAAACTCTACCATCAAGTTTGGTGTGTAACTTTGTCCCACTTGGCCATGCTCCAGAGTGCTCTTCTGAGCTCCAAAGGGCTCAGCTTATTCTTGGAGCAGCAAAAGGTCAATATAAAGTCATTCTTTTCCTCTTTATCTTTTTTACTGCTGGAAAGCAAACAATTTTTCAATTTTGTTGCTGACCAGGACAACTCACCATGACTTTTAAATTATACCTCAACACTAAATGTCCCCATGATTGTTCTCCCTGCTTCTGCAAGAGCCCTCATAAAATGCCATGTTCACGTGCATACATCTCTACATAGTACTATGATTCTTAGTCCAAAAAGGCAAAATTCCTTGTTCATTTTGTCAGATTCCATTAGGAGAGTGTGAGGTGGAAGGCGAGGAGATAGGGACACAGGATTTTTGTTGGACCATCTGGCAGAGCCTCTACTTCCTCCTGGCCCCCTTTCTCTGTCTTTACTATCTCCCTGGGTAACATAGGGCTCTGTAAAGCACTGTTAGTGTGCGTGATCATGAAGGGTGATCATGTGTTTATTACATAACTCTGAACAAACAAAGGCTTGAAGGGGGCTTTTTAAAATGTGAAATGACTCACACAGAACTGAGACTGTGAGAATTACAGAGAGAGGGGGCAGATGCCACCATCTGGGCAGCAGGCAAGAAAGACATAAAGTATGCCATGCAGATTTGTTTCTCAATACCCATCCCATATTGAAGGCAATCCCTTATCTGTGGGTCCATTGTTTAATAGAATAGGTACCAGAAACATTTTCACAGTCTCCTTGAAGCAGGGATGAAGATGTGTGAAATCACTTTCAAGAGGGCAGCTCCAGGAGAGCAAGCTGTGGAGTGGTTAAGGGCCTCATCTCTAACTATATCACATCCACCATGCTGTTTGACCCTCCTACAGAATCTGTGCTGTCTGAGATCCTCCAACATACCCTCTTCCTCTCACACCAGCCTGAGTGGTTTTCTACTGTTTGCAACTCAGGTTTTGGTACAAATGAAAAGATATTCTTTCCCATGGATGCCTCTAATCAGAAGGAGGATTGTGAAAACACAATTACAGAAAGCTGACAACACCCAAGCACCATACTTACAAAAGGCTGCCATTTGGTTCACAATTCCAAGCAGATTTTTCAGTGGAGATCTGCAGAGGCACTGGTTGATAGTGGACTCTAGAAGTGTGATATCTGTGTATATTACATTCACCAAGGAGATTCCAGAGCCCAGTGTGGAGCCTGCCACACAGGGCACCCAACAAAGAGTATAAGTTGAAAGACTGGGCAGAGAGGAGATGGGTGAGCATCCCACCTGTGTGGGAGAAGGTAAGGAGAAAGTGAAGAGAAATGAACTCATTCATTAGCAATATTACTCTCTAACACTTTATTTCCACCTACAGGCTAAGAGCCAATATAAACCAAATTGTTCACTTCCTACTAAATTACACCACACATGAGGGTGGAAGACAAGTCAACTGGGGACAGGGGAAAAGGCTATTTACTCTTACATTCAGTAATAATCAATGCCAATCCCACTGATATAAAGTTAATCAGTGAAGCTCACATAGTCCATATTTCCAGCACCTCAGCACCATACAGGAAGACACATGCTCCATTGTATTACGGTCATGGAGTTTATTATCTGTGATAACATTATAGAGAGACTATTGGAAGGATGGAGAGCCTCCTCCATCTTTACTCCTGTTACAATGTTGGGTACCCATTGCCCTTCCTGCTCCTCTGAGAGTTTCAAACAGGCTGTAATGAAGACAGAGCACTTAAGACTCCTTCCTTTATCTTGTGCCGATACATTTAAGATTTCTGCCTCCGAACCTAGGAGAGAAGATAGGAAGGAAGAATAGACCAACATTTTTTGAACTAACATTTATTTATGCTCAAGACATTTTGGGGCATTAAATTATCTCATTTAATTAATCTCATTTAATTTTCCCATAGGTCTGTTACATCAATATCATCATCATTATTGACACCATTTTAAGAAAGCCTACAAAAAATAAGTAATTATCTTATGATCACACATCTAGGAGTAAAAAAGCTAGGTTTGAACCAAACAGTTCCTTGTTCTGAGCTCCCAATGACTTCAGGCTGCTTCCATAGTCATTTCCCAAGATGTCTGCCACTTATTGACAGAGTCCATATTCTATAAGACCTGGCTGGGGATGTTCCTGCATTTTAATCAGGGCAATTAGAAATGATAGCTGGGGAAGAATCATCTCTAAATGTAGATATATTTAATATACTGCAGCAGACATTATTATGGATACCGGGAATATGGCTCTGAACAAGATGCACTAGTCAGACACAGACATGAGAGGAGATGGGTGGGAGTCTTCATCCCCTTGGGTCAATGTTCTGTCTGTCTAACAATGCACACAGCTCTCACCAGCCAGCATCTCCATGATTACAGCTCTCAACATGTCCCAGTGGTATGATTCACCATGATAGGTCCAAAGATGCTGGGACATGGGTTTTTCACCAGCATTTCTTGGTCTCTTTACTCACCTGTACTCTGTAAGTAGCCCTTCATGAAACTGTCTCCAGTTACATACTTTGAGAGGCTCCTTCTTTCTGACAAAACATACAGTCCAAGCTGGCTCTCACTCTTGGCTCATCACTCAGAGCTATTTGACCACATCGTTCTGTCTCCCGGTATTTAGAGGAAAGATCCTGTGCATTGAAATCTTTCCTTTGAGATTGATTTCTTTAGATGACTGTTATTGATATTATGGAATACAAATTAGCTTTCCAATTGAATATTTAGTTTCTTTATCTGTTCAATAGGGGTAATAATTGAATCTACTTTTAGGGCTGTTGTAAAGATTAAACAAATTAATACATATATAAACAGGGTCTGACAAAAAACAAAGGTTCAGAGATATTAGCTATTCCTGCCATTATTTATTTTTTTGAAATGATTCTTTTATGGTGATCTCTACTTCTTTAAACTGTGCCACTAAAGCTTCAAAAAAAAAACTGATGAAAAGAATCTGCTGCAACAAGTATAGAAACTTGAACGTAGCTGAAAAAAAAACAAGCTTATTAAATACCTTTAATGCAAATTTTTGAAACAGTTTTTGGAAGCTAATAACATTTCCTGAAATGGCTAAAACTTTCCTGCAGCTAATGATCCTCCAATAATAATTTTAAAATATCTAATTACTTTAATTAATGTTCTGTGCACATTACTTTGCAATCTTGCTGGGGAACATAAACCTGCAGAGTGGAGGGTGGCTGAAGAAAGCAGTGGCGGCATGGTACAGAAGGGAGGCTTCACATGGGTATAGGAAATCAAAACCCATACATGCAGTCCTTTCCTCAGAATGGCCTGGGCAGGTCCTACCAGATAAAGTCCATTGACACAGAACCCAAGCACACAGATCACAGTGGCCACATGAGACAAAGCCAGCTACATAATCTCACCCACTTGTCATAGGAGTCTGGGCGTGAGCCTGAATCAGGCTCTGGCCGGTCTAGCACTAGTGCTGCAGGTGTCCAGGCGAGCTCATTCCTGTTATCCTGGGCCAGTCTTTCAGATGCTCCAGTTCTCGTGAGATCGGGCTGGCTCTGGGAAGTGTGATGGAGCTGCTACTTGGTCCCTAGCACTACTGGAGTAATGGAGCTAGAGCTGGCTCTCCTTAGGGCTGAGGAAGGGGATGAGGGAGAAGAGTGGCAGGAGCGGGAGGCAGATGGTGACCAACGTGGACAGCACTCAGAATACCCAGGCCAGCCCCCACCCCCCCACACACACACAATCACTCAGACTGCAGCCAGCCAGCTGTGCCTTGGTTTCTGATGTTGGGAGAGAGATTGGTTTCCCGTTGCCTGGCAGATGCTGCTCTCGACTGTAGTCTTGACCTCTGCCCTCAGGTGGCGTGAGATCTCTGGGTGGGGAAAGCTCCTGGCTAGCTCACTTGAAGTTACTCCCCAGAACTTCCTGCGCCCAGATTGTCCAGCCACAGCCTGTCAGACCAGTACCTGTTTGTTCATATCTGGGTGTTATCTTCAGTCCAGACTTGTCCCTTGCTTCCTGTCCTATCTACCCCTTGAGGTGGTGGCTAAAAATATAGTCTGAGTCAGATTCTTCCCTGCCTCTTCACATTTTGGGGGATTTGGGATCCAAGCAATCAGGTTTCTCAAGTAGATCTTGTTATAGTTCCTCTTGGCGTTTTCCCTCAGCTGCTCCTTTTTTGTTGTTGTTTTACATCTAGAATGAGTTGGAGAGGTTTGTGGTGTTCGTCCTTGCCTATCTCTACTGTCTTCTGAGATTTCTTTGACCCTCAGAGCATCTTTGTCAGTTTCCTTCTTCATCTCCAACCAGATCCCAAGATCTGGAAAGCCCTTTCCCAAGCCATTGCTGTGTAGTCTGCCAGGCTTCTGTTTGTCTTTGAAACACATTTCCTTTCAAAACAAGTTGTCAAATCACAATTTCACCGTGGACAGTTCAGTATGGAATTAAGTCTACAACCTACTGAACTGAAGAGGTTGTCAGAATGAATACAAGAGAAATAAGAGAAATGAGGGATGGTCCTGGGTGGGGATGGGGGAGACACCTCAAGGACATGGCCACTGCTGCTGTCTTGCATGAAGATATATCTTCTTTCATTCCAGTCCATATGTGACCTCACTTCTTTCTGAAGTCTTCCTTTCAGCTGGGAATTCTGCTTACCAAACATATATTTTAAAACAGAATTATTGGAGGAAATCTAATTTCACCATATAGAGTTTACTTTATTGGTAGAATATTTCTTTCATTCATTCTACCTTTATCCAGTTTACTATAAAAGAAAATCAATACCATGTGTGGTCTTTAAAACAATATAGGAAAGGGTTTACTTTATGTCTTTAAATAAAAGTACTGAGGCTAAAAACTGTATACATAACAAATAGGATTGGCCATTGCCCAGAATTGATCTCTCTGTAAGAGGTTTTATTTGGTTCCTCAAATTTTATTCATAAGGAGAACATGCAGAAGTGTGAGAAATCCTGAAGTGCTGTGGCTTAGAATGTCATCCACTTCTCACTTGCTATCTTCCCTGGAAGACTCTGGGCCAGTTTTTTCTGAGTCTGGATGTTGCTTGGTTCAGGGCATCCAGGCCTAGGACAACACTATGTTAAATGCTGGCCCTGTAGCCTGAAATGTCACCACAATGGTCCCAGCTACCTCAGGGTTTGTGCAGCAGCCTTAGTATGCCTAGCAGTAGATGTCATGAAACATCTGCCTTACTGGATAGTTCTGGTATCCTGGAAGTATTTTCATATTCTCTAGTGAAATTTATTTTTCCCACAAATGTTTGACAATCTGATTTTAAGGAAGAGATGAAAATTTGGTATCTCATGGTCTTAATTCACATTTCTCTAATAACTAATGAGGATGAGAATTTTTCATAAGAATATTGGCTATTTATAATCCTGCTGGGAACCCTTGTCAAATCTTCAAATGCATTCATTGCCTTTTTCTTATTATTTTAAGGTCTTTGTGGGAGCTGTGTCCCAGTGTAACAGGAATTCCTCTTATGTAAGAGGACATAGTAGGCAGAATATTTGTACCCCAAAGATGTCCAGGCCATACTCCCTGGAACCTGTGACATGTTATGTTACATGGCAAAGGAATCTTAAGACTGCAGATGAAGTTAAGTTTCCTAATAAACTGGCATCAAAGAGAGAGATTATCCTGAATTAATTGAGTGGATTCAGGGTAATCATAAGGGTCCCAATAAGTGGAGGAAAGAGGCAGAAAGATGGCAATATGAGAAACTTGGCAAAAATTACTGTCTTTGAAGATGAAGGAAAAAGGAGGCCACCAGGAGAAGAATATAGGTGGACCCTAGAAGCCAGAAAAAGAAGGAAATAGATCGTCTCCTGAAGCTGTCTGGAAGGAATGCAGCCCCATGAGACCCCTGTTAGAATTCTGACTTCCAGAACTGTAAGGTAACAAATCTGTGTTATTTTAAGCCATTAAGTTTTTGAGAATCTGTTATAGCTGCAATAGGAAACTAATACAGAGGATATTGTGAGTAAATCCTAATTTTTAAACTTTATTATCTCCAGGATTTCAGGTTTGCCTCACTGATCAATGCATTCCTAACTATAGATTGTCAGTGACTCTTGCAGCCCCACCTCGACACTTCTTGAGATTATGGAAGAGGCTTCCACCAAGTCCCACATTTCCAAATGCAGGCTTACTGAGTTTGTGCATTAGGGCAAGGTGCTCACCCTGGAACTTTGAGAGGGCGAGGAAAATTTAATAGTTAAATATATGGGCTCTAGTGTTGGAATGCCAGAGTTCAAGTCCCAGTCACATCACTTATGACAAAGCAACTTAATTGACAGGTGTAGAACACTGAACTCAACAATGCAGAGCACATGTGTTTAAAAAAATACTAATGGAACATTATAAAATTTGACCATATGTTGAGTAATAAAGCAAGATTTAAGACATTTCAAAAGATTAAAATCATTCAAACTCTTCATTCTGACCACAATGGAATTAAGTTAGAAATCAATAACAAAAGGAAAATCCCCAAGCTTCCAAATAACTCATGGATAAAAGAAAGTTACAAGTGAAATTATAAAATATTTAGAACTGAAAGAAATGAAAAATACATTAAAATTTGTGGATGTAGATTTACAATGCTCAGAAAAAAAAATTAACCTTTTTTATATAAAAAAATAAAAAGGTAAAAATTAGTTATTTAAGCTTCCATCTTAACATGCTAGAAAGCAGCAAATGAAATGCTATGAATGTACATAATAAAGGTAAATATTGAAAACAATTAAATTGGGATGTTCAAGATGTGTTCAATTTTCTGTAGACATATTATTATTCAAAATTATTTTACAAAACAGAAAGACAATAGTAATGCATATATACAAAAGCATGAGAAGGTGTTAAATTTTCTGGGCTTTGGAGACATCCAATTTTACCTCTGCACTCTGTAGCCGAGGTTCAGTTTCCTGAAATACCCCTCAGATGGAAATGTGTGTGGAGGAAGTTTGGTGCTCTTCAGATTGACACCCATAGGGAGGAAAGGGACAGGACTGGATGAATAGGAGAAGCTGGGCTACAATGCAATAAAAGCAAAAGCCTCAGCCAATCCTACAATCCTGCTGCTGAGGTGGCTGTTGAGATAACCAAGGGAGGGGGGGGGGGAGGGGAGGCAGGGGCAAGTGTTGATAGCCCAGCAATGATTAGTTCTTGGGTGTAGATATCCACTGGGAAGGGCCTGTGTCCTCAAACAGGGCACTGCAAGGTGTCTGCCTGCTCCGTTCCCAACAGCAGAAAGAACAATGCTTCTGCCCTGAAGGGGAAGCATACCACATCCACTGTACCTTAATAGTAAAAGTTTGGTGGGGAAATTCTGTTACAACTTGTGTGCCACCTTTGGAACACAGAAGCCAAACACCTTTGTACTTTATAAAAGAAATATTGAATAGTGGTATTTAGTGGTTGCATCAACATGGGCACTTCACTTGTCCTCTCTGTTTCTCCAGTTCCTCATATGTATAAGGATAATACTACTACATGTCTTGTAGGATTGCTTTGAAAAATAAAGTAAGTTAATACATTTAAGCTACTTTAAAAAATTCTCGTCAGTTGGTAAGCCCTCTTTGCTATTTTCCTGCACAAAAGAATTCTTAAAGAAGCTTGTCCTTGTAAAATGTATACATTACATTATGAGCAAGAGACAACCTGACTTTGGAGTAGTTCTTTACTATTCACCACAATTACCTTGGCTTTCACCTCAAAAGAAGGAAAGCTCTTGAGTGATAAAGTCCACAGCCCTCCTCAAGAGCTGCCAGAGGACCTGTAATAGAGTGTGACCTCTCTAGTACCTCTCTAGGGGCCAGGGAGCCTGACTAGGGAGCTCGGTCTGAAGGCCAGTGACATCAAAGGTCACAATGCCCTGCAGACAGCAGACCTAGGGCAGGGATTCTTAAATCTGTGTGGGCACCAAGCTGTGTCTGCAAATTAATGATAATATGAGTATAGTCAACTTTCAAATGTGTATAGAGATTGTGGTGAATGAAATACAAATAGATTTCTTAATTTATAGCTGCTCTTTTTTTATTATAAACCTTCCCAATCAAAAAGTGCTGACTGTACAACTACCTATCATTTTTTGAACTTATACAGTTTGCCACAAAAAGGGTTATTCTTTTTTAAAGTTTGGGAGGTTCCCATACTAGGGAAAGGGATATATTCTTGAGTCAGACAGACATGGAAACAAATCATATCTCTCCACCACTTCCCAGTGACATGACTTGAGGCAAGCCGCTTTTCAATTGTGAGGTTCAGTTTTCTTACTGGGGAAGTGAGAACAGTTGCCATAATAAGGATTAAATGGAATAATTCCCATGGTGTCCGCAGCACATGGCAGGTGCTCAGCAAAGACCTCTCAGTAATAACTACCAGTGGTATTTACACAACCTCTCAAACTGAGTGTTAATCTCTGAATTCCATTGTACTGTCTCCGGAATTTCTGCCAAATACGACATGACCAGTCAAAAGTACCATCTCCCTGTGCTTACCACAGTCTCTGCAACCATTCCTAATCCACCCTCCAGCATCTCAGCATCTCCACAAGCTCATCTTGTAAAGGAATGCCCAGTTAGCCATTCTGAAAGAAAAATGTCTCCCTCATTTTTGCTGGGCCTCAAAACATCCCTGATACTTCATATCCATGGTGGAAAGAAGAATTTACCTCACTGATAGAGAAAAACTGAACACTTTTTTCTCTCTTTGTGAGGGTTCCTTTTTAGCTAGATGGACAAAGAGAGAAAAAAGCTGGCAGGAAATATTTAAACAGCAATTAAGTTTCAGAGAAGGATTTTCATTGCTGAAGCCTGCCCCAGGCAAAAGCTGAGAGCAAGTTAATTTCCTGGATTTATGATGCTGTTTAAAACCTACAGTTGCACGTCATGGCTTAATAGATTAATTTTATTTCAGGAAGATAGTGTGCATGGCTGGGGACCTGAAGGCTTACTCTCTTGATGAAACAGAATGGTGTCTTCTCCCTTGGTGCCTGCCCTCTTCAGCTTTGGGTCATCCATCTCTGCCACCCTGGGAAATGAAAATTGCTCCAGGAGAAATAAGACAAAAATAGACTGACAATTGTTTTTGTTTGCCCTTCCTTCAGGCACTCTCAACAGCATTTTAACTGAAAGATCATCCATGTCTTCATGTCTTAATAAATAGTTGATTCATTGATTATGTTGGTATAGACATAATCTCCAAATTTGGGGGGTGAGCTCCATTTTTTGGGTTTCAGTTGTGGTCTTTGAAGCTACATAACCATGAGAAACTCACTTAAACTTTCTAGGCTTTTGTATCTTCCTCTGCATCATGTGAGTAATAATATCCTAGCAGCCTTCCTTTCTGAGTTTGTTAGTGCATTAAGACACACACACACACACACACACACACACACATTAAATAAAGAAACAAAGAAATACAGCAGCCAGCTGAAAGAGCTCCCAATGGACAAAGCTGGATACATTTAGCAACTAAATAAATACCATAGTATTTATAAGCAAAATAACATAGCTTATAACCCAAAGTATAAAATTCATATTCTTGAATCCATGCTGATATAAATATATGATTGAATATGTAAATAGATGAAGGACAACAGACAAACCTCCCATGCAGAAGAATCCCAAACATTGTAGATACTCCTCTTCAAGAAATGGAGTGTAAGTCTCTGTCCATTAAGTGCAAACTGTGCATAGTTACCACTTTCCAAAGAGTAGGTATGGAAAAGAGGGAAAGAATAACTTTACAGTGGAAAAATCCAACAAACACTTCCTCAACCAGGTGACTGAGATTAACATCAATGGTGATAAGTCATGCTGACAGCACATACCTTTGATATACTATGCTGGGAATGACACTTCTGTAATCTTCCTTCCAAAAATCCATAATCTCAGTCTAACTATCAGAAACACATTAGACAAACCTCAATTGATGGACATGCTACAAAATACCTGATCAGTAGTCCTCAAAACTGTCAAGGTCATCTAAACAAGAAAAGCCTAAGAAACTGGCACAGGCATGAGAAGACTAAGGAGATATGATAATTAGTATAATGTGGGATATTAGATGAGATCCTGGAAGAGAAAAAGATATTAAGGAAAAAAACCAAGGACATCTGAACAAAGCATTACCTTTATTTAATAATAATATGTAAATATTGGGCAAAATTATGTCAAATATATTATAATAATTTCAGATCTTAAGAACAGAAGAAGCTAAGTGCAGGATATGCTACAACTCTGTATTTTGTAACTTTTCTTTAAATCTAAAATTATACTAAAATAAAACATGTTTTAAATGGAAGCTATAATTAATATCGATTATCTAAGTGTCTCCCTTAAGAAACTAAAGAAAGATTTACTTAACCCTAACTTAGCTGAGGAGAAATATTATAAACATAGGAACATAAAAAATAGGAGCTAAATTCAGAAAAAGCTAAATGTGCCAAAACTTCTCTCTTAGAAATATTAAATTGATAAACACCTATCTAGAAAACCAGAAACCAATGCACAAAGTACCTACATCATGAATGAAATGTTTAATATCATTTTATAAACTACCTACATTAAAAGAACAGTAAGATAATTTGTAAGCAACTTTATGTCAATAATTTTTATAATGCAGATGAAATGGAAGACTTCCTTGAAAAACAAAAGCTAATAAACCATAGCAAAGAGAAAATCTTAATCTATATCTATCAAATAAATTAAATCTACAAATTAACTACCCACAAAGAAAACTAAAGGCCCAGATGGTAAATTTTATTAAATGCTGAAGAAGGAATTAATACCAATGCTATGCAAACATTTTCAGAAAATAGAGGAGCAAGGAAGTTTTTCCAATTCATTTTATGAGGCCAGTATAATCCTGGTACAGAAACCAGAAATTATAAGAAAATATTATAAATCATATGTCTCATGAACATAGGGATAAGAGTCTTCTAAAAAATACTAGCAAATCTAATCTGGCAATATATAAACATACTTTGCATCATGAGTAAATAGAGTTTATCTTAGGACTGTGAAGTGGATTCACAATTCAAGAAAAGAATATCAATGTAAATCACTACCTTCAAAGAATAAAAGAGAAAAGTCATATGACCACCTCAACAGAGGCTAGAAAATCATTTGACAGGAAAATAGTTACAGCCAATATTGAGAAATTACTGCCTGTGCTTTGTCCTAAGATTTTTATGGTTTCAGGTTTCACATGTAGGTATTCAACCCATTTCGAGTTTATTTTTATGTACAGTGTTTTAAAATGGTCCAGTTTCATTTTTTTTTCATGTAGCTGTTCAGTTTTCCCAGCACCAATCATTAAAGAAGCTGTCTTCTCCCTGTTGTGTATTCTTGCCTCCTTTGTCACCAATTAATTGACCATATAAGTCTAGGTTTATTCCTGGGTGGTCTATTCTGTTCCATTGATCTATGTGTACAAAAGTGACAATACCATACTCTTTTGATTACTATAGCTTTCTAGTATAATGTATAACCTTGTAGAATCACTACACTTTACACCTGAAACTATTGTAATATTGTGTGTCAACTACATTCAAATTTGAAAAAAAAAAAAGAATTACAAAAAAAATTCCCAGGATCAACATTTTTAAATAGGTATACATAAACATACCTAATGACAGAAAAACCCATTCTTAAACATTATCCAGGAAAAATGAAAGCATATATGCCCACATAAAGGCTTGTGTATGAATATCCACAGCAGCTTTATTCATTATAGCCAAACCCCCAAAACAATTCAAATATCCATAATCAGATAAATGGATAAAGAAATTGGGATGCATTTGTATGATGGAATGCTGTTTGGCAATAAAAAAGAACAGACTAATGATACACGCAACAATATGGATTAATCTTACAGGCATTATGCTGAGTAACAAAAAGCCAGGATTTAACAAATACATGCAGGTCGATCCCACATACATGAAATTGAAGAAAAGCCAAAACTAATATCCAGTGACAAATCAGAGATTGCTCAGGGGTAAGTGAGGTGAGATTTTTCAGAAACAGCCATGAAGAAACTTTCTGTGGAGATGGAAATATCCAATAGACCTAGACATTTAAAATAAGTGAATTTAATGGCATGTATATGTTATAGATTGAATGGTGTCTTCTAAAATTCATATGTCGAAGCCCTAATCTCATAGACCTTGGAATATGACCTTATTTTGAAACAGGACCATTGCAGATCTAATTAGTTAAAATGAGATCATATGTAGTAGGATAGGCCCCTAATCCAATGTGACTGGAGGCCTTATAAAAAGAGGAGGTTAGATCAATTGCATTTCTATATACCAATAATGAAGCAGCAGAGAGAAATCAAGGAAGTGAATCCATTTACAACTGTACCAAAAAATATAAAATATCTAGGAATAAACCTAACCAAAGAGGTGAAAAATCTATACACTGAAAACTTTAAAAAGCTTATAAAAATTGCAGAAGACACCAAAAAAATGGAAAAATATTCCATGCTCATGGATTGGAGGAAAAAAATGTTAAAATGTCAATACTACCCATAGCAATCTACATATTGAATGCAATCCTTATCAAAAGAACACCAGCATTCTTCACAGAGCTAGAACAAACAATCCTGGAATTTGTATGGAACCAGAAAACACTCAAAATAGGCGAAGCAATCCTGAAAAAGAAAACCACAGCTGGAGGCATCACAATTCCAGATTCAAGCTGTATTACAATGCTGTAATCATCAAGAGAGTGTAGTACTGGCACAAAAACAGATGCATATATCAATAGGGCAGCACAGAGAACCCAGAAATGGACCCAAAAATGTATGACCAACTAATTTTTAACAAAGCAGGAAAGATTCTTACCTATTGTAAATACCATAACATGTTCAGTATTAATCTGTGCTTTGTCTAGTCAATCACTCAAATATTCATATCACTTTTGAATTTAATGTGTTAATAAATTATACATTTTTCTTTAAAAATTAATTGAAAATAAATCAAATGCTTGTATCACCCATAAGCAATGAAAGTAAAATTCATCTTTATGAATTATGATTATTACTATATTTTAATTAAACTTTATATTAAATTATTTAACACTATAATGATCTTAAATAAAGCATATGTGCACACAAAAATAGAATATCCAATGGTATAAAGACAGTGTCTTCAGCAAATAGTGTTGGGAAAACTGGACCACAACATACAGAAGACTGAATCTGAACACTTTCTTACACCATACACAAAAATAAACTCAAAATAGGTAAAAGACCTAAATGTAAGACAGGAAGCCATCAAAATCCTAGAGGAGAAAGCAGGCAATAACCTCTTTTATCTCAGCCATAATAACTTCTTACTTGACATATTTCCAGAAGCAAAGGAAATAAAAGCAAAAATGAACTATTGGGATCTCATCAAGATAAAAAAGCTTCTGCACAGTGAAGGAAACAATCAGCAAAACTAAAAGGCAACTGATGGAATGGGAGGAGGTATTTGCAAATGACATATTGGATGAAGGGTTAGCATTCAAAATCTGTAAAGAACTCATTAAACTCAACACCTCAAAAACAAATAATCCAGTGAAGAAATGGGCAAAAGACATGAATAGACACTTCCAAAGAAGACATCCAGATGGCTAACAAACGTATAAAAAAATGCTCAATATCACTCATCATCAGGGAAATTCAAATCAGAACCACAATAAGACACCACATCACACCTGTCAGAATGGCTAAAATTAACAACTCAGGCAACAATGGGTATTGGCGAGAATGTGGAGAAAAAGGAACACTTTTGCACTAGTGGTGGGAATGCAAACTGGTGCAACCACTCTGGAAAGGAATATGGAGGTTCCTCAAATACATAAAAATAGAACTGCCTTACAACTGATCAATTGCACTACTAGATATTTAGACAAAGGATACATAAATGCTGATTCAAAGAGGCACATGCACCCCATGTTTATAGCAGTGCTATCAACAATAGGCAAAGTATGGAAAGAACCCAAATGTCCATTGACTGATGAATGGAGAAAGAAAATGTGGTGTATATATATATAAACAAACATACATACACAGTGGAATATTACTTGGGAATCAATCAAAAAGAATAAAATCTTGCCATTTGCAACAACATGGATGGAACTACAGTGTATTTATTATGCTAAACAAAATTAGTCAGAGAAAGACAAATATCATATGGCTTCATTCATATGTGGAATTTAAGATAGAAAACAGATGAACATAAGGGAAAGGAAGCAAAAATAATAAAAAAAAAAACAAGGAGGGGGACAAATCATAAGAGATTCTTTAATACAGAAAACAAACTGAGGGCTGCTGGAGGGGCATGGGGTGAGGGGATGAGCTGATTTGGCAAGGGGCATTAAGGAGGACACTTGTTGGGATGAGCACTCAATGTTATATGTAGGAGATGAATCAGTGGATTCTACTCCTGGAATCATTATTGTACTGAATGTTAACTAACTTGAATGTAAATTTTTAAAAATAAGTTAATTTTAAAAAAAGAAGAGGAGGTTAGGATACAAACATGCACAGAAGGAGGAGGATATGAAAACAGGGGAAGAAGATGGGCATCTACTAGCCAAGGAGAGAGGACTGGAACTGCTCTTTCCGCCCTAGCCCTCAAAAGGAATTCACCTCACCAACACCTTGATCTTGGACTTCTAGCCTACAGAATTATGAGACAATGATGTCTGTTGTTTAAACCACTCAGTCTTGGGGCGTCTAGGTGGCTCAGTCGATAATGCATCCGACTTCGGCTCAGGTCATGATCTCATAGTTCATGGGTTCAAGCCCTGCATTGGGCTCTGTGCTGACAGCTAGCTCAGAGCCTGGAGCCTGTTTTGGATTCTGTATCTCCCTCTCTCTCTGACCCTCCCTTGCTCACGCGCTCTCTCTCTCTCTCTCTCTCTCTCNACCCAGGTGCCCCTAAACCACTCAATCTTATAATGTATTATGGCAACCCTGGCAAACTAATACAACATATTATTCCCCAATTTGGAAAAACTAAAAACATTCTATGAAAACTAAAATAATGCTTAGTAGCTCTTAATGGCCTAGTGTAATTCACTTATGAATTTTAAATTCATAGTTTCAAATTCAGTATCTACAGGGTCTGGACAAACACATGAGAGAAGAGGGCCAGGTGAAGACTCTGTTGAATGAGAGGTGCCTGGGTGGCTGGGTCGGTTAAGCTTCCGACTTCGGCTCAGGTCATGATCCCACGTTTTGTGGGTTCGAGCCCGCATCCGGCTCTGTGCTGACAGCTAGCACAGAGCCTGGAGCTTGTTTCAGATTCTGTATCTCCCTCTCTCTGACCCTTCCCTGCTCATGCTGTCTCTCTCTCCCTCTCAGAAATAAATAAAACATTTAAAATTTTTAAGAAAAGACTCTGCTGAATGATTTCCTTCTTAGGTCTTTGAAAACCACAGTCTCCTGGGAATGCACACCCAGGCTGGCCAGACCCCAGAACCTCTCAAATGAAGCCAAATATCCATCTTTTTAGTTAAATGTCATAATTATTAAGTGCTATCAATGCATTTAAGAGAATTTTGATTACTAGGTAAGCTATACCAAAACAGACTGAGAGCAGGACTTCATAGTAGGGATAGATGCCAATTTGCAGCTCTGCTTTTCAGGGATTTTCAAGTTGTGTATCTTTCAGATAGTTGTTGGAAAGTATAAGGCTATTAGTAAGTGTAAGCAGCAGTGAATTGTAGGTTATATTTCCTAAAATTACCTGGGTGGAGATACTGTGTGAGCCACAGACACCAAATATCAACACTATTTTCAAAGAGTTCATCAGTGTCTCTGGCCTGGGGTGAAGACAGAAAAGAGTGAAAGTAAACCAGGAATAAAGGAGACAATGCTAGAGATCTCAGTACAGCATCAGGTAACCTCTGGGAACCTGTGCCTCAAGCTATTCAGTCCCTAATATAGAATACATGGATGTCCATGGAATAAACATTGTCTCCATTATGTATTCTAATATTGACCTGAATAAAAATCTGTTTCATCATTTAATAATGAGATGGTTAAGATAAGATGAATTTTTCAAAAGTAGTATTTTATCTATCTTTATAATATCCCTTAGATAGAGATCCCTTAGATCCCTTAGGTAGAGAAGCAGTTATTCATATTTTAAGGTGGAACTTCCACCACATTAGAATGAAATAAATGAACACAATCACATAGCAATTCAATGGTAAAATCATGTCTCAAACTTGGACTTCCAATTTAAAGAATCCTTTTCCATGAATTTATCTGGAATAATATCTGCATCATAATTGGGTTGCAATGGGTTCATTTTCTGTTTTTAAAATATTTTCCAGTGTTACTGAGATATAACTGACATACAGTATTGTGTAACTTTCAGGTGTACAGCATAATGACTTGACTTACATAAATTGCAAAATTATAACAATACATTTAGTTAACATCCATCATCTCATACAGAAACAAAAAAAGAAAATATTTTTTTCTTGTGATGAGAACTTTTGGGATCTACTCCCTTAAATGTCAAGCATATCATACAGTTGTGTTTTTCAGTACAGTCATCATACATCCCCAGTATTAACTTATCGTGTAACTGGAAGTTTGTATACTTTAACCACCTTCACTCAATTCCTCTCCCTCCCACTACCTAGCTCTGATAAACACAAGCCTGATCTCTGTTTCTGACTTTAGCTTGTTTGTTTGTTTGTTTGTTTTAGATTCCACTATACATGAGATCATATAGTATTTGTCTTTTTCTGACTTATTTCACTTAGCATAATGCCCTCAATGTCCATCCATGTTGTTGCAAATGAACAGATTTCCTTCTTTTTTATGGCTAAAAGATATTCCATTGTGTGTAGTATGTGCGTGTGTGTGTCTTCTTCATTCATTCATCTGCCAGTAGATACCTAGGTTGTTTCCATGTTTGGCTTTTATAAATAATGCTGCAAGAACATGGGGTGTTGATCTAATTTCAAAATAATGTTTTTGTTTACTTCAGAAATATTCCCAAAAGTAGATTCCTGGACCATATGGTTGTTTAATGTTTAATTTTTAATTTTTTCAGGAACCTCCATATTATTTTTCATAGTGACTACACAAATTTACAAACCCACCAACAGAACACAAAGTTTTCCTTTTCTCTACATCCACACCAGCAAGTTACCCCTTGTCTTTTTGGTGATGGACTATTCTTTTTTTTTTTTTTTAAGTTCAATTATTTTGAGAGAGAGAGAAAGAAAGAGTGTGCACGTGAGTTGGGAGAGGCAGAGAGAGAATCCCAAGCAGGCTGTCAAACCCTGAGATCATGACCTGAGTCAAAGTTGAGTCCAGCCCTTAAATGACTGAGCCACTCAGGCACCCCAATGGTGACTATTCTAACAGACACACGCATAAGGCTCATTTCTGAAGTGCAGCCAGGGTTCTGCAACTTATCACAGAGACTTGTTTTATTAAAGATGTGTGTGTGTGTGTGTGTGTGTGTGTGTGTGTTTCTGTGTCTGTGTGAAAGAGAGAGAGAGAAAGAATAGAAAACTATATATTGGTCTCTGTCCCTGGTTTGTTTTGAAAACCTTGTAATTTCCTGAGTGATAGGGTGTCTTTGTTCCAGTGAGGCTTCTGTATGGAGACTGGTCACCGGAAACACCAAGCCAAGATTAGAAGCTTGAAATTTTCAGCCCCACCTCCCATTCTCTTGAGAAGGGAGAAGGGTTAAAAATGGAGTTAATGATCAATCACACCTATGTGATGAAGCCTCCATAAAACTTCCAACAATAGAGTTTGGGGAGCTTCCAAGCTGGTGAACACATCCAAACAAGGAAGGTGACCCCAACCCATGGGGACAGAAGCTCCTGCACGCAAATCCTCCCAAACCTTGGCTACATCCGGCTGTTCATCTGTATCCTTTACCATATCTTTTAACAAACTGGTAAATGTAAGTGTTTCCCTGAGTTCTATGAGTCACTCTACCAAAGTAATCAAATACAAGGGGGCAGCTGTCATGGGAGCCTTGAATTTGTAGCCTAATCAGACAGAAGTTGTGCTAAACTGGCAACTGGCATCTGAAGTGTGCTGGGAAGTGGTCTTGTGGGACTGAGCCCTTAACCTGTGGGATCTGATGCTATGTCTCCAGGTAAATAGTATCAGAATTGAGTTAAATTGTAGTACATCCAGATGCCATCACAGAGAATTGCTTTGTGAGGAGAAAGCCCTCTGAATATTTGGTATCCACAAGTGAAGTGTTTTATGTGAATAATAAAAAACAGACTCATAGAAAAGAAACATGCAGTTGAGAAGAACTGGATTTTCCCTAACCAAGAGGAGGAAAACTGAGATTTGCATATTTGTATGTGTGTGGTTCTTACTTTGTAGAACAGGAACATCTTGCTAATTATTTTGAGACCCCATGAATATTGGGACACCCTCAGCTCAGAATATGGCAGAAGGCTCTCAAGGTGTTTTGGGTTTTGCTCCTGGAGGTATATAGGATGCTGGGCATAGCACATGACAAATTCTCTTTCCCTCTGCAAGAAGGCAGCTTTTATCATATTGTGTGAGTTAAGGTGAACCATATCATGTCTTGTTATTTATCCATTAAAGTGCATCAGTGCTAGTCAGCACTCAATAAATTATTAAAAATAAACTGTGTAAAAAATAAAAAATGTGTAAAAATATAAAAAATATATAAGATGTAAAAGAATATATGGAAAGGCTTCATAAAAAAAAGTATGCACATATAAAAGATAACAGATATGTCAGACAGAGAAAGACAAATACTGTATGATATCACTTATACGTGGAATCTAAAAAGGCCAAACTTATAAAAACAGAAAGCAGAATGTAGTTACCAAGGGCAAGTGGGTGGAGTAATGTTTAAGGGTACAAACTTGCAACTGGTAGATAAATAAAACCTGGGGATCTAATGTACAGCATAGTGATTATAGTCAACAACACTGTTGATTGTATTATAAACTTCAGCCAAATTATGGAAAAAGCCCAAATGTTCATTGTCTGATGAATGGATAAAGAAGATGTGGTATATATTTACAATGAAATACTACTTGGTGATGAAAAAAATGAAATCTTGCCATTTTGAACAATGTGGATAGAACTAGAGGCTATTATGCTAGGCAAAATAAGTCAGTCAGAGAAGGACAGATACCATATGATTTCACTAATATATGGAATTTGAAAAATGCAACAGATGAATATAGAGGAAGGGAGGAAAAAATAAGACAAAAACAGAGAAGGAGGCAAACCATAAGAAACTCTTAAATACAGAGAACAAACTGAGGGTTGCTGGTGGGGGGGCGGGTAGGTGAAATAAGTGATGGGCATTAAGAAGGGCACTTTTCAGGATGAGCACTGAGTGTTACCTGTAAGAGATAAATCGCTGGGCTCTACTCCTGAAGCCAAGAATACACTGTATGTTAACTAACTTGAGTTTAAAATAAATAAATAAATAAATAAACTTCAAAGTTGCTAAGAAACTAGATCTTACCACACAAAAAAGAATTATGTGATTTCTTAGAGGTGTTAGCTAATACTATGGTGGTAATCACATTGCAATATAAAAATGTATTAAATCGTGTTGTACACCTTAAACTTACACAATATTATATGTCAATTATATCTCAAACAATAACAACTGTGTACATACCTCATGACCTAGCTTTAAGGTAAAGTCCAAATCCCTTGGCACAAGAGGCAGCTTGCAATGGTCTCCACCCTCCCCCTCTCAGCTGTATCACTCCTCCACCCCCATCCTCCATCCAACTGTATCTTCCCTGCTCCCTACTCATCCTCCCACTGGAAAATCAGGCAGATGCCTGTCCCAATCTAGCAATCCTAGTACATACTTCCATGGTATCTGGGGTAACATTTGGAAGCCTCTAGGAGGCTGAAAACTAAGAAAGAAGTGATTGTAGCAAATTTTGTCATATAAACTGAAGAGTAGGATCACTAATTGGCTGTGGGAGAAGGTAGAGCTCCTTTTCTCTCTTTGAACCCCTATTTGTTGGAAGGAATAATGCACTGACTTGTTCACCCCACCGTTTCTCACACACCCTCCATTATTTATAATTATTTGGACTATAAAATAATGTCTTTCTTCATTAAAAGTAAAGGGGCCAAGGGCACACTTCCCCAAGATGGGCAACTTTAGCATGAAGATTATTTTGAGTCAAAAGCAATAAAAACCCAAAAGATTCAGGAAAAGCTCTTTACCTCCTTTTCAACTGCCTGCCTATTTCAAGAAAAGAGCTATTACGGGAGATTGCTCTTTACCTAAGAAACTTATCTACATAACAGAGCAACCTTTGTTTTCCAAACACTTCCTTGTTAATGGCCTTTCTTCCCTTTGAATCCTCAGACTCTTATCCCTCTCCTTAGCTCATATAAACATCATGTGATCTGTCTTTGGAATTCCCATGTCTGTCTGGATTCCCTGTAAGTATGTTATTAAATTTGACTTTCTTCTGTTAATCTGTCTCATGTATATTTGATTCTTAGTACAGCTAGCTGGATCTTGAAGAACAGAGGAAAACTCTTCTTCCAAACTCTTTCAAAACACTCAAAGCACAGCCTTTGGAAAAAGCTAGTGTGATGCCAAGAACCTGTTATTGGGTAAAGCAAACCTAGTTTGGGTTACAGCCTTTCATTGGCTGGCTGGGTTTTTATTTTACTGTCACCAACTGCCTTGTTCAATTTTTCTTTTTCATCCTTTAACTTCTTAAGCAGATTCATATTTCCTGGTCACTTTGTACTTTAATGCATCTAGAGGAGTCCAGTTGAGCACTGTGATGGAGTGAAATTAATCTTCTCTCCTCCACTTCCCAGTTCAGGCTTATAGTGATCTGCTCATTACTTACCTGCCTGCCTTCAGCAGTGAATGGGCTGTGGACTGCAGTGGAGCTGTCTCTTCCTGCATTCTCTCTGCATCCAGCCATTCCAAGGTGGATGGAAAGGTAGACTGGTGGGTGCAGATGCCCTGGCCTTGCCCCACTTGGTGTGGTCCATCTACTGCTGGCAGCTTCACCATTGTGCTGGTCCACAGAAGTCGTGTATGTGGACTTGGAGCTAGGCTCAGCCTGACCCTTGACTTCATGACATGTGACTCAGCAGTCACAGAGCCCCAGGCTCAGAGGCTTTAATCCTCTGCTATAACCATCTTGAATTTCTTAATAATATTTTATCAAAGGGTCTCACATTTTAATTTGGCACTGAGGCCATCCCAAGACCACCATGGTCAGCGTTCCTTCCTCTTCAGGTTATGCTCACTTGGCCTGTGCCATGGCTAAACAGCCCAGAACTTCTGTCCCTCTTCATTGCACCTTCCTCACACTCACCTTCTCCTCTTCCCTAGGACACTGAGGACCCAGAGTGAGGTGACCCCATTTTTGTTTCTTTTCAGATTCATTGGGGGCCTTTCTTTCCATAGTCAACATGGACATGAGCCCCAATCTCAGTGTTCCTGTGTGCGTCAAAAGTCCAAGAGAGAAGGTCAAATCTTATCTCCCCAGCTCCTTTCCCACCGGCAGACCCCACCTCAGAACACAGTCCTCTGGGGAAGAAGATCTGGTCCCACGTTTGCAGCCAACCCAATCTCTATAAATGATTCCCCTGAGCCCCTTTGTTCTCTCATTCAGAGAGTGAGGGGACCCTCATTCCCTCTCAGCGAGGAAAGGAGAAACAAACAGAAAAGAAGTCTGTATTTGAAAATACAGCAAATATAATATGGTATCATCATAAAAATGTATATGCATATGACAACATATGCAAAAATAATTTGAAAAGAACTAAAATTCCATGTAGGAGTTCATCTTTTTTTTCTAATGATTTTTTTTAATTTTGGAATTATCTTAGATTTAAGAAAAACTGCAAGGGTAGTACAGAGTTCCAATGCTCAGTTTCTCCTGGTGATAACATCTTACATTAATATGGTACATTGGTCACAACTAATGAACTAACATGGCTTCATCACTGTTAACTAAAACCCATACTTTATTCAGATTTCCTTAGTTTGTACCTAATGTCCTTTTTGTGTCCCATGATCCAATCCAGGATACTATATTACATTTACATGTCACGTCTGCTTAGGCTCCTCTGAACTGTGACAGTTTTTCAGATTTTCCTTGATTTTGATATCCTTGACAGCATTGAGTAGTGTTGGTCAAGTCTTTTATAGAATGTTCCCCAAGTGGGATTTGTCTGATATTATTCTTATGACTGCACTGGGGTTATAGCGTTATGAGTTTGGGGAGGAAGACAACAGAAAAGTGGTATTTTCATCACATCATATCAGTATGACTCATCACTATTGATGTTGACCTTGACAACCTGGCTGCAGTGGTATCTGTCAGGTTTCTCCACTATGAAGTTGCTCTTTATCTCCTTTCCCATACTTTACTATTTAGAAAGAAGACCCTATGCATAGCTACACTTAAAGGGTAAAGACATGCTCTATTTCTCTGAGGAGAGAGCATCTGCATGAATTATTTGGAATTATTCTGCAAATCATATACACCTATGTTGCCCTATTTATTCATTTAATCCTTTCTCTATATCGGTATGGATCCATGCATAGTTATTTTACAGATGTTGGGTGTAAACCAACACTACATTATTTTGTTGCTCAAATTGTTCCAGCTTTGGCCACTGGGAGTTTTTTCAGTAGGCTCCTGCTTCCCTTTGAAATACCTCATCAATCTTTTTTTTTGTTCTGTTCTGTTTTGTTTTGTTTTGTTTTGTTTTCCTCTCCATATCCTTACCTTTTGGCATTATAAGATGTTCCAGGTTCATTTTGTACATTTTCTGGCCTAGTCCTAGAGTCAGTCATTTCTCCAAGGAGTCCTTCTTCCTTCTGGAGGAGAAGATTAACAATAAAGATCCAGGACTGAGTGTACACTCTACTGGGGTGTCATTGTTTCTAGGGGCCTTCAGCTGACAGACCAAAGAAATCCACATGTGTCTACTCACCATCTATACACACATATCTATACATATTTCTGTATATAACCACTTTCCCCTATTTATGCTAAACTTGAGCTCATGCTGGTATCTCCAACCATAATCCTGCCATACTCATTCTGGTGTTGCCCCTTTGCTTATTGTAAACTCCACCTAAAGAGTGAGAAAGCAGACTCCCACTGCCCACCATCCATTTACTTAATTGCTCAGTTCCAATATACACATATAGTGGTATAAAAATTGTTAATCTATACTTCTGTTGGAAACAAGTTTTTTAGCTAGAATATAGATCACCTATCTTTTTATTATATATACGTGTGTGTGTGTATACATAAATATAAGTGGAACTCAACAATGGTGATATTTGTGCATCATCTTTAAGAATATAAATATGTAAATTGGTGCACTCTCCATGGAGGTCAGTTTAGCAATACATATGGAAGTTAAATACAGACATATACCCTTTGGTAGGATAATTCTAGAGACTTATTCTACAGATATCTTGTAGGTATATAGGAATATATATGTAAAGCTTAAAATTTTTAGCTTAATTTGTAATAATAAAATAATACAATATAAAACATACTGTCTGAGGTTAGTTAGATAAATTATATACCTCCCAACAAGGTAACTCTACATTTGTGTAGAAAGAAGACAGTTCAGTGTATGCCAATATGTAACAATTTCCAAGATGCATTTTAGAGAGGGGGAAAAAGGGATGTATAAAGTGTGCTGCCATTTTTGTAAGAAGATAGATATGTGTTCTGGGGTAGAGATACATGCATTTATATATACCAAAAATATGTCCCAAAGACCACTGAGACATAGACCACAGTGATGGCTAATGGGGAGAGGAGTGTGTGGGCAGGTGCAGAAGGAAATATGTCTTATCACAGGTACATAACTACATTTGAATTTTGTACCATGTTCATAAGCAACTTATTATAAAATATATTAATTTAGATTTTTAAAAAATAGTTTATTATCAAGTTGGTTTCCATACTACACCCAGTAATTTAGATTTTTAAGATATCACAGCAACCTGACTCCATGTTTCAGTTCCACCAACTTCAATGCGGGACTCCACCTGCTCCAGAGAAGGCCTCTGGGTTCAGCCCCTCTCTAGGCAACACCCCAGAAGTATGTCCCTAAGAGCCAAGGCAGCCCATGAGTCCTAGTAGTGGCATATGGATGGAACACTGTAAGATGAAACTGAGGATGGTCCTCCTGCACCGGCTACCAGAATGATAGTTTGAAACTAATTTCATGAGCAGTGAGGAGTTATGCCAAAGTTTGGGCTGGGATGTGAGGTGGGCATGACACCATAGAAAGGCAGTTTGGAAGGTTTGATCAGGCTCTTGTGCTAAGGACCTGAACGTAACATGTGACTGACTGTACAGGGACTGCACAATGCTCGACAAGAAAGCAGGCTCCTGCTTCTTTATTCAGGGCCCCCTGAGTGTACTGACATCTACAAACCCTGAGACAGCTGGCACCAGAAATAATTGGTCAGAGAATGGGTCTAAGAGCTCCTTAACAGCAGTGGAGAAAAAGAGCAAAACTGTTTGCAGCAATCATTTCTTGACATTTTACAAAAATGACTTCATAATTACAATAAGTTAGCTATAAGAACTTTAAAAAATACCATAATTAACCTAATAATAATATGTGTCTCATAGGGAAAGAATAGTACTTAAGCTATTTGATCATAGTTAATATTGCGGCATAATGAAATTAAAAATACGGATATACTTATTAAATACGTAAATACGAATTAAAAATACGGATAGTAGTGCTATGAATTTGCTCCACGAATATAGTTAACAACAATATTTCAAGAAATCTCAGGGGCGCCTGGGTGGCTTAGTCGGTTAAGCGTCCGACTTCGCTTGGGTCGACGTGGGTTCGAGCCCCACGTCGGGCTCTGTGCTGACTGCCAGCTCAGAGCCTGGAGCCTGTTTCAGAGTTTGTCACTCCCTCTCTCTCTGACCCTCCCCTGCTCACACTGTCTCTCTCTCTCTCCTAGAAATAAATAAAACATTAAAAAAATTTTTTTGAAGAAATCTCACTGCAATATTTACCATGTTTGAAAAAAAAAGTAGGGAAAAATTAAAAGGCCATAAGTACACCATGGAATATCATCCAACTTTAAAATGAAAGAAAATCTAACAGAAAATGACAACGTGAATAGACAAAATTTTGTGTGTGTACGTGCATGCACGTGCACGCACGCACACACACACACATACACAAATACCAAAAGGCTACATAGGGAACCATAAGGCTGGTAGTCTTACAAGCTTGATTGGGTTTCTGGGAAGGGGTCTTATGCCTTTAATCCCATTTGAATTTATTCTATGTATACACAGATCTTACTCTAAACATAAAACCTAGTTAATAAGAGAGGTGGCAGGTCTGGCAGAGATTGCTGACTGATTCACCCAAACTCTTTGTTTTCCATGAGCACACAGCCAGGATATATTCTCTGCCTTCCTGCAGTCAGGGATGGAAGTGATGTGTTTCAATGCCCCCTACTCTCACTCACCATGTATGACTCCCTGAGCTGCTCCCACCACCAGCTTCTTGCAGGTGATCAGGGGATTTGGGAGCCATGTATGGAGGGAAAGATTCTGGGCCAATGCCAAACCTAAAATATGTGGCATTGTATTTTGCAGTGGCAATGTCTAGTGAAACTGCTTGCTCCAACAGCTGGGAAAGTAGGTCCCATGGCCGGCAAGTCCATGACTCTAGGCAAAGCTGTGGGAAATAATATGTTACTTTCACTTTCTGCTTTCAACAAAATATTATAAGGGAGACAGGAGCTCAAAATATTATAAGGAACACATAAGCAGACATGGTATGTTTGCAAGCATAAATGAAAGGGAATAAGGAAGATTCAGCAATTTGGGGACTCAAGCATTTTAGAAAATCCAATTGGTTCTATGCCACCAAAAATAAGAAATAAGATTGAAGGAAGTTCACAAAGAAATGTACTTCTTCAATTCAGTTCTAAAGCACAGATCTAAAGCAAAACTCTATGCAGCTTACAGCCATATGCTTTGTTACTGACAGACTCAAGGTTGGGAGAACAGGGGGTGAGAGAGTAAAACAAAAAACAAATCTAGCATGAGAATATCTAGAAAAGAATTTTCAATGTGTTTGGAGGTACAGATAACTGACAAATAGATCAGAGGCCTACTAAGTTTTTGTTAAGATTTATATTGCCAAAGAGATTATGAACCCAGCCAAAAAGCAGTTTTTAATGTCAGAGCCTTAAAACGATTCTTACTGTAGTTATCCTGTCCCTGTTTCATCATAAGATATTGCAAGGAAGTGAGCAGGAAGCAAACAGCTTGTCTTTTTAATCCATAGATGGCTGGGCTACAAAAACCCCTCCCAACCTTGATGAGAGCACTGTGCACCCCTTCCTTCTTTCAAGTTGGATATAGATGGGCTAGATGGCCCTTAGAAAAGTCTTTTTTCTTAAAAAAAAAAAAAAAAAGCACTCACTCTATCTTCAACAGTAGAATGAACATATGATAACAGAAGGGCAGACTGCTGTAACTACTAGTTGCTCATCTAATTCATTTCCTTTTTCCTGGGCCTAGCACTGGATCATATGCTCCACTTCTTTTGCAGGTGGGAGTATCCACATGACTAAGTTCTAAGTAGTGGAATACAGCAGACATAATCTGCTTCACTTTAAGACTGGTGCCTGAGAAACCATCCACACCTGATGTTCCTGCTCTCATCTTGATGGGAAGGAGCATAGTGGCCTTGGAAATTGTTATGTTAATGGACCAATGATGGGGAAGCTCTACATTTAAAGGAGAGCTGCTTGCTTAGAGTTCATATGAACACAAATTATTTTCTGTTGAGCTCAGCCACTAAGTTCCAGGGTCCACATGTTATAGCAGCTCATGCTACCCTAACTGATACCAACATAGATGTGCTGATAAAGAGATGAATAACAAGGTATTAAATGGGGTACACAATATGATTCCATTTGGTAATTTTAAAAAACACCTTTGTATGTAAAAGATTTTTTTTCCAGAAGGCTGCATAAGAAACTAAACATTTGAGGAAAGAAGACTTCATATGATAAATGCACAAGCAGACATTTATGTAATTTTTGTTTATGTAATTTATACTAGTTGGAAAGTTTTTGGCATACACCTATACTGATTCCATAATAGTTATTAAAATATGTTTTAAAAAAACATACTTCTTTTTGAGACATAATCTTTTGCATATTTGAAACTTTTAAAAGAAGAATTAGGTGTGTTTGTGCTGTTTTCAGAAGGCTAGGGATTAATGGAAAAGATACAGGGAGTAAGTTTTAAGCTCAGTGTGAAGTTATTTCCCAGAAACAGGTGTCCTACCCCACAAGTAGTTGTGTGCTGTCAACCAGAGAGGAAGAGGTGCATATCAAAGAGACTCTAAAAGGATTTCTTGCATTGAGGAAAAGGTTAGATAAACCAGTGTCTCACAGCCTTTCTCTCTGAATGTTAATATTTTCATACAGCCCATTTCAAAACTGAGGAAGCTTTTCAAGATCTGAGGCAGAGTCCTGGGCGCTCCAGCTGCCTGTGATACTTCCCAGTGGCCCCAAGAATTAAAGGATCCAGATCTTGCACCACCTTTGACCCTTAAGAGCACACCTGCAACTGTTCACAGTACACCAATTCTGTCACCCAAGGCAATAGCCCTCACCAGCTTGGAAGCCCATAAAGGGCCTTTGAAGGGCCCAACTCATGGTGCTACCCAGTGATTATGAAAGCAGCTCTTCACCCTCAGCCCCCAGGTGTGCCCAGCACCCTGCTCTCTTTTCCTCTGTCATAGCTCATAGCTATCATCAGCATGGCACAGGCCAGGACACAGGAGTGACCTGGGAAATAAGTACAGAGGGATGGAGACCAGCACTGGGCAGAGGCAGGAGCAGTCTGTCCAAGCAGCAGCAGGATTAGGGTCCTCTGTGCCTGAACAGAACAGACTGTGGATTCTCTAAAATCTGGAGTCCATGACAGCACAGGCCACTTTCAGACATTAGTGGAGTGGAAAGAGGGATAACATCAGAATTAGGATAATGAAAGCAAAGACGTCTGAATTTCCTCATATCTGACACATTAAAGGGTTTACTAACTACTGGGAAACAGTATTGGAATTTATCCACAACCTTCACTATGTATCCCAGTATAGTTTGTCACATAACACAGCGCATTAGTGATATATGAGTTAAACATGGTAATTTATTAATTCATCCTAAAAGCTTTTACTGGGTGCCTCTTAAGTATCAGGGATGACATTGGCGGGATGAGGAAGAAAGAACATAACCCTCCCTTGTGATGTACATGGCTCTGAAGAGCCCCAAGGACTGTCTGGGGAGGTGAAGGTCCTGTAAACAATACCTAACCTCACTGAAACCCAGTGTCAGAGACATGAGCTCCATGTTCTAGAACTTCTCAGGGAATAACAATGGAGGTATCTGGACCTCACAGATCACATGACTACTGTATCACACTTTTAGGACCATGATAGCACACTAGGTAGTCAGGCTACATGCAATGAAACCTACTAGTATGGTCCCAGGTGCTGCACTGGATCCTGTCCCAATAACTTTACAAGCTTACTAAGGAGACAAGACTAAGTGAGATGAAGACATTAGAAGAAAAGTGTCCCAGAGAACATAAAATTGACCATAACAATGATCCCATATGGCCTTGAGCCCAAAACAGAGTTGAATGAAGGGACAATGGTATGCAGATCTAGAGGCCAACAAATTCATCAGTGGTAAGAACAGCAGGTGCTGGCGTGGAGTATACAGGAGATGTCAGGTGTCCCACCTCACTCAGAGGTTGCTTTCAATGGAAGGACACTGAACATTCCTTGGTCACACCTGTGTCCCCAGGAAGGTGGGAAGCACCACAAATATTGAATCATCTAGTGACGTTGTTGGGGGAACTCAGAAGATAGTCCTAATCTTTACATTTTTCATCTAAATAATTTGGTGAGAAGGTAAACACAGGTGTGCTTCAAGTTAATAGAAGACAGAAATCTTTTTTCATGTCTGCATTACAAGGACAATAAATATTGGTTTTATTTGGGATCCACTGGAAACAGTTTTAAATGCTATCACAGGGCCACACAGGTGGCTCAGTTGGTTAAGAAGGCAACTCGTGGGGTGCCTGGGTGGCTCAGTCGGTTAAGCATCCGACTTTGGCTCAGGTCATGATCTCATGGTTCGTGGATTCAGCNTGAGCTCTGCTTTGGGCTCTGTGCTGATGGTGCAGAGGCTGCTCTCTCTCCCTCTGTCTCTTACCCACTCTCTCAAGCTTGTTTTTTCTCTCTCTCTCTCTTCCTCAATAATAATAATAAACTTTAAAATTAAATAAATAAAAATAAAATGCTATCACATAAGATAAAGACCCTTTTATAGGAATTCCGCTCCCACAGAGGAATTGTGTAAGATTCCAGAATAAGAGTGCCTGACATATTTTAATTAAATGCAGCACACAGTTAGGTCAGTATGTCAACAAATGTATGCTGTTACTGTTGCAGGAACAAAAGCATTTCTGTTCCACAATATAACAGAGGGAGAATCAATCTTCCTGGATAGACCAGGGTATGATTTGAACCCAAATGTTTTCCCTCTTTCTCCCCTGTCTTTGACATGCTAGTCAAGGGCTATTTTCTAGTCTCAATATGTGTCAAGTTACAAAATATATATTTGGGAGAAAGGCTTCAAAACCAGCACAGCATATAAGCCAAACATTCTTTCTTCCTCTGCCTCAAATACCTTCCAATTGTGATGTCATCTACTAATTAACGTCAGCTTTTTCCTGGGACTGCAGTGTGAATTAGAACTGTTGGTCTACTCAGGCTCTCAGAAACCAGCCTGCTCTGCAGCTGTCATTGGTTTTCCTTTCATTTCCTGGAGCAGGTGGGGGAGTGCCACAGGCATGCATGACTGACCCTTTCAGACACATGACTTTACCTGGAGACAAGGACAGGGGAACATACCCTCCATTTCTCACTCAAGTCAGGTGTCAAGAAATGGAGATGGCTTGTCAAGTTAAGGAAGCTTTCTGGTTTATTTTGCCATGTAGAGGGTGGACCAGCCCCTTAGATTAGCAAAAATTATCCTGACAGATCAACCATATGAACACGTTTATATGCTATGTTTGTCCCATTGTGCTCAAGAATCAATACCACAAAGATTCATACTTAATTGTTCTCGAATAGCTCCATGTATGTTAGGCCTGTCTTTATATATCAATTGAAAGCTTCTACAGAGAGGGGAATGTGTACTCCAGCTGGCCTGGCACTTGATGTTATGGGGCAGACAGCATGCACTACTAGAAAGAACACTCTATTAGGGTTGGACAGACCTGGATTCATATCTCATTTTAAAAATTATTTGTTGGGAGGGGGCAAGATGGTGGAGCCACATGGAAATAGTTTTGCATCTCTTGTCCCTGGAATGCAACCATATCAACACTAAACCATCTTGCACACCTAGAAAACTGACGTGAGAATTAACATAATAATCTTCACAACCTGAACTACAGAACTTGGCATGGTATGTCACATGGAGAGATAAACTGGGGGAGATAGAAGCCACAGAAGACAGGGACCTGATTTTGCTTGTGGAGAAAGGATGGAGATGGGGGTAGAGTACAGGAAAAGCACCCCCCCAAAGCAGCTGGAGAGAAAGTGGAAAAGTGGAAACAGGAGCAGAGACTGAACAAAAAAGGAGAAATGAGAGGGTTTAAATTCCATTAAGACTCTATAAACAGGGGGACCACAGAGTCCGAAACTCCACAGCATGATACCTGGCAGAGCTCTCGTGGGAAGGGCGAATCCTCAGGAGCAGAGACCGAGGTCTGAGGGGTCCTAGGCCACATAGTGAGAGGTAGTACCTCTGCCAGGAGGACATTTGGTAGAAGCTGTGTGGCCACCCCACAGGCCAAGGTCCAGCACACCCCAGAGAACGAACACATTTACTAGTGTTGGAACAAGAACGTTAAGGGTGAAGCCTGGTACTTGATGGGTTGCGATTTCTCATAATCTCTGAAATGCTGCTGCTACACGATCACATGAATTTTTTCTGGGCTAGGCTGGCACCCAGCTGCAGTCTCTGGGCATCGGCAGCAGCGCAGTCTCACGAACATTCCAGGGGGTGGGCTAGCAACTGGCCAGGGAGACCCTCCCCCAGAAGGTTAGAGAAGATCAAAACCACAGTGCCTCAGAAGTGAGGGGGTGGGAAATAGCCCCATTTGAGATAAAATTGAGGAAGGAGGTGTCACCCAGCAGCCTGACAGCTTGGTCACAGATAGTTAGAAGTGGAGAGTGGGGGGAGGAGGGGGCAAGATGGCGGAGAAGTAAGGAGCTCGGTACTTGCACTCACGCCCATACATCACACGGAAAAGATCTGAAGCCATTGGAAACCTTACAAAACCTAAGAGATTGGGAGAAAAAGGACACAGAATCCACTGAGAAAGCCTTCGACCATAAGTGCGAACTGGGGAAGATAAAATCCGGCCAGGATCGGAGACTCCAGGGTCAGAGGCGATCCCCCTCTACCCTGAACGGGGAGTGAGAGGGAAAAAGAGAGAGTCTGAAACAGAAAAACCTCCGCTCGGGGGGAAAAACCTCCGCTCGGGGCATAGAAAGACCGTACTTGCCAAATACCTGCACGCCAGGTCCCCTCACGCCAACTGGTCCAGGGCGGCGGTGTGTGTGTGTGGGGTGGGGGGGCTGAGCGCAAAGACTGCTTCTTTGTGCTTGCTCCTGGCTGACTGGACCTCAGAATAGCGGCACGCCTGCATCCATTGTCCTCCCGGCTGGCTTGGGCCTCTTAAAGAGCCACGCGCAGAAACCGGGTGTCCGCGCTCCTGGCTGGCTGGGGCTCTGGAGGGAAGGCAAAGAGCTAAAAACTGGCAGATTTGCCCACGAGTTTGTGTTTCGGGTGACGAGCCATAGAGGGACCTGGTATTCCTCACTCCAGCGGGCTCCGTGCACCCGGCAGGCAAGCCCCGCCCATGCTCGCCAGCCCCACCAAGAGAAGGAAGCAGCAATTCTGACTCCAACCCCGAGCAAGGCGGGAGGCCTGGACCTGCCCCGAGGGGAAGCCTGGGAAGTAGTGTCTAAGGCAATTTCAGCAGGGTGTGCAGACTGGGATTTGGAGTTTGGGACTGGCCTGAGTTGAAGAGTGCACCCAACTTTCGCTGCGCCCCCGGTACGGAGAGTTTACACGCCCAAAAAAACGAGGTGCAGCACTTGGTTCAAGAAGGGACTGGAGCACCATCACTCTCCTCCCCACAACCACCAAGGCAGAACTCCCGCCTGAGGCATTGAATCACACCACGCCCATCCCTGCTTGAGAGCTGCACTCCTCCCTTTTTTTTCTTTTTTTCTTCTTTCTCTTTTCTCTCTTTTTTCCCCAGAACACTTACCTGATTAATGCTGGTCGCCAGCTTGCTTAAACAATCACAATGAGTCCATTCTGTAGATGTAAATTCTACACCTACCGACATCTTCATCTCTTTCTCTCAGGAGTAATTAGACTANGGAGTAGCTATACTTATATCAGAGGAACTGAACTTTAAATTAAAGACAATAACAAGAGATGAAGAAGGGCACTACATAATAATTACAGGGTCCATCCATCAGAAGAACTAACTATCATAAATGTCTACGCACAGAATATGGGACCACCTAAATATCTAAAACAATTATTCACAAACAGAAACAAGCTTATAAATAAGAATGTGCTAATAGCATGAGACTTTAATACTTTGCTTACAGCAATGGATAGGTCAACCAGACAGAAAATCGCTAAAGAAATAATGGACTTGAAAGACACATTGGACCAGATGGATCTGACGGATATATTTAGAACTTTACATCCTGAGGCCAGGGAATTTACTTTCTTCTCAAGTGCGCATGGCACATTCTCCAAGATAGATCACATACTGGGACA
>NW_027532067.1:617610-618899 GCF_008692635.1 Crocuta crocuta
AAAAAAAAAAAAAAAAGAAGTGTAGAATGGACAGAAGCCAGAGACAAAGGAGGGGTGCTTGATTGCCAGTCATGGAGAGCACAGAGTTTCCATACTGGAGACTGGGTAGCCGAATGATGCCATTTTCATCTCTCCTACTCATGCACATACATGCCTACATGTGCCACAGCATTCCACCCCAGTAAGCTAAGCAACGACATCTATGGAAAACAGAGCCGTTACTCTAAACCCCACCCAAATGGGCCAACAGCACTCTTGACAAACATAAGTCTCCCTGCCTGCTTAGTTTACGGAATATAAAGTGCTTCATAGCTTGACTTCTACAGGAAACCAGATGTAACTTCAATTGTACTTCACTCTATTCCCTAGTCCTTTTACTCCTTTTTTTCTTTTCTTCTTCTTGAATACAGAGAGAGATCTATTTTTATTCTCCATTTTTATTAAAAAGATTTTTCTTTAATTTCTTTCTACTATCTTTTTTACTTTTTTTATAAATTTCTTAAATTCTAGTTTACTTTCATCATTTCATTTTATTCTATTGTGTTCAATTTTTCAAATTTTCAAAGTTTTCCCTTTTTCCCTTTTTTTTCTTTTCTTATCTTTCCTGTTTTTCCTCTAATCTACCAAGCCTCTTTCAACAACCAGAGCAAAAAATACCTAGGGTCTAGCATCACGTATTTGAATTCTTTGTGTCCTTTTTAATTTTATTTTGAATTTTTTTATTTCATTAATACATTTTCTTCTTCCAAAACAACAAAAAGGAATTCATCCCAAAAGAAAGAACAGGAAGAAATGACCACCAAGGACTTAATCAACACAGATACAGACAAGATGTCTGAACCAGAATTTAGAATCATAATAATAAGAATACTAGCTGGGTTTGAAAATAGAGTAGAATCCCTTTTTGTGAAGAAAAAGGGGTAAAAGCTAGTCAGCATGAAAAAAAATCCAATCTCTAATGGATGCCAAGGTGGCAAGAATGGATGAAGCAGAGAAGTGAATCAGCAATATAGAGGGCAAACTTATGGAAATAATGTAGCAGGAAAAAAAGAGGAAGACTAATGCAAAAGAGCACAAAATAAAAATGAGAGAACTCAGTGACTCATTAAAAAGGAATAACATCAGAATCACAGGGGTCTCAGAAGATGGAGAGAAAAAGAGGTAGAAGGTTTATGTGAGCAAATCATAGCAGAAATCTTTCCTAACCTGGGGAAAGACACAGACATCAAAATCCAGAGACCACAGTGGACTCCCATTAGATTACAAAAAAAAAAAAAAAAAAAAAAAAA
>NW_027532067.1:619182-672392 GCF_008692635.1 Crocuta crocuta
AACAAACCACCAAAAAAATAAAAAAAAAAAAAAAAAAAAACATCAACAAGGTATAACATAGTCAAATTCACAAAATACTCAGGGAAGGAAAGAATCATGAAAGCAGCAAGGGGAAAAAATTCCTTAACCTACAAGGGAAGAAAGGTCAGGTTCACAACAGACCTACCCACAAAAACTTGATGGGTCAGAAAAGAGTGCCAGGATATATTCAGTGTGCTGAATTGAAAAAATATGCAGCCTAGAATTCTTTATCCAGCAAGGCTGTCATTCAAAATAGGAGAGATAAAAAGTTTTCCAGACAAACAAAAACTAAAGGAGTTCATGGCCCCTAAACCAGCCCTGCAAGAAATTTTAAGGGAGACTCTCTAAGGGGAGAAAAGATTAAAAAAAAAAAAAAAGACCAAAAGCAACAAAGACTAGAAAGGACTGGAGAACACTACCAGAAACTCCAACTTTACAGACAACATAATGGCAATAAATTCATATCTTTCAGTACTCACTCTAAACATCAATGGTCTAATGGCTCCAATCAAAACATATGGTAACAGAATGGATAAGAAAACAAGATCCATCTATATGTTGTTTACAAGAGACCCATTGTAGCTAAAGACATCTTCAGATTGAAAATAAGGGGATGGAGAACCATTTATCATGCTAATGGACACCAAAAGAAAGCTCGAGTAGCCATATTTATATCAAAGAATCTACACTTTAAAATGAAGACTATAAGGGCACCTGGTGGCTCAGTCAGTTGAGCGTCTGACTTCGGCTCAAGTCATGATCTCAGTTTGTGAGTTCAAGCTCCGCATCAGGCTCTGTGCTGACAGCTAGCTCAGAGCCTAGAACCTGATTCTGTATCTCCCTCTCTCTCTGACCCTCCCCTGTTCATGCTGTCTCGCTCTCTCAGAAATAAATAAAACATTAAGAAATGAATAAATAAATAAAATGAAGACTGTAAAAAGAGATGAAGAAAGGCATTATATCGCAATTAAGGCGTCTGCCCACCAGGAAGAGCTAACAATTGTAAACATTTATGTTCCAAGTGTGGAACCACCCAAATGTGTTAACTGATTAATCACAAACATAAAGAAACTCGTTGATAATAGTATCATAATAGTAGAGGACTTCAACACCCCACTACAGCAATGGACAGATAATCTAAACAGAAAATCAACAAGGAAACAATGGCTTTGAATGACCCACTGGATGAGATGGACTTAAAAGATATATTCAGAACATTTCATCCTTAAGCAGCAGAATACACACTCTTCTCCAGTGCACATGGAACATTCTCCAGAATAGATCACATACTGGGACACAAATCAGCCCTCACCATACAAAAAGATCAATATGATACTGTGCATATTTTCAGACCACAGTGCAATGAATCTTAAAGTAAACCACAGGAAAAAATTTGGAAAGATAACAAATACTTGGAGACGAAGGAACATCTTACTAAAGAATGAATGAGTTAATCAAGAAGTTAAAGGGGAAATTAAAAAGTACATGTAAGCCAATGAAAATGATAACACCAAGGCCCAAAACCTCTGGGATGCAGCAAAGGCAATCATAAGAGGGAAGTATACAGTAATCCATGCCTTCCTGAAGAAGGAAGAAAGGTCTCAGATACACAACCTAACCTTATACCTTAAGAAGCTGGAAAAAGAACAGCAAATAAACCCCCAAACCAGAAGAAGTCAGGAAATAATGAAGATTAGAGCAGAAATAAATGCTATGGTAAACAAACAAAAACCAAAACAACAAAAAACAACACAGTATAATAGATCAATGAAACCAGGAGCTGATTCTTTGAAAGAATTATCAAAATTGATAAACCCCTAGCCAGTTTGATCAAAAAGAAAAAGGAAAGGACTCAAATAAATAAAATCAAGAATGAAAGATGACAGATCACAACCAACACTGCAAAAATACAAACAATAATAAGAGACTACTATGAGCAATTATGCACCAATAAAATGGGAAATCTGGAAGAAATGGACAAATTCCTAGAAATGTATAAGCTACCAAAACTGAACCAGGAAGAAATAGAAAATTTAAACAGACCTATAACCAGTAAAGAAATCGAATTAGTAATCAAAAATCTCCCAAAAACTAGAGTCCACGTCCAGATGGCTTTCCAGGGCAATACGACCAAACATTTAAAGAAGAGTTAACGGGGCCCCTGGGTGGCTTAGTCGGTTAAGCGTCCGACTTTCGCTTAGGTCATGATCTCGCAGTTCGTGGGTTCGAGCCCCGCGTCGGGCTCTGTGCTGACTGCCAGCTCAGAGCCTGGAGCCTGTTTCAGAGTCTGTGACTCTCTCTCTCTCTCTGACCCTCCTCTGCTCGTGCTGTCTCTCTCTCTCTCTCTCTCCTAGAAATAAGTAAAACATTAAAAAAAAAATAAAGAAGAGTTAACACCTATTCTCTTGAAGCTGCTCCAATAATTAGAAATGGAAGGAAAACTTCCAAACTCTTTCTATGAAGCCAGTATTACCTTGATTCCAAAACCAAACAAAACCCCCCCTAAAAAGGAGAACTATAGACCAATTTCCCTGATGAACATGGATGCAAAAATCCTCAGCAATATATTAGCTAACCGGATCCAAAAATACATTAAAAAATTATTCACCATGACCAAGTGGGATTTATACGTGGGATGAGGTGGTGGTTCAATGTCAAGCAAAACAATCAATGTGATACATTACATCATAAAAGAAAGAACAAGAACCGCATTATCCTCTCAATAGATGCCAAAAAAAAATTTTTTTTTGACAAAATACAGCATCCTTTCTTGATTAAAAACCCTCAAGAAAGTAGGGATAGAAGGATCATACCTCAATATCATAAAAGACATATATGAAAGACCCACTGTTAATATCATCCTCAATGGGGAAAGACTGAGAGCTTTCCCCAAAGGTCAGGAACATGACAGGGATGTCCATTCTCGCCACTGTTATTCAACACAGTATTGGAAGCCTTAGCCTCAGCAATCAGACAACACAAAGGAATAAAAGGCATCCAAATCAGCCAGGAGGAGATCAAACTTTCACTCTTCACAGATGACATGATACTCTATGTGGAAAACAAAAGATTCTGCCAAAAGTCTGCCAGAACTGATTCATGAATTCAACAAAGTCATAGGATATAAAACTAATGCACAGAAATAGGTTGCACTCCTATACACCAATAATGAAGCAATACAAAGAGAAATCAAGGAACTGATCCCATTTACAACTGCAACAAAACCCATAAAATACCTAGGAATAAACCTAACCAAAGAGATGAAAAATCTATTCACTGAAAACTATAAAAAGTTTATGAAAGAAATTGAAGAAAACATAAAAAAAAACTGGAAAACTATTCCATGCTTCTGGAAAGGAAGAACATTTTTAAAAGGAAGAACATTGTTAAAATGTCAATACTACCCAAAGCCATCTACATATGTGGTGTAATCCTTATCAAAAGAACACCAGCATTCTTCACAGAGATAGAACAAACAATCCAAAAATTTGATGAAACCAGAAAGACCCCAAATACCCAAAGCAATCTTGAAAAAGAAAATCAAAGCTGGAGGCATCACAATTCCGGACTTCAAAATGTATTACAAAGCTGTAATCATCAAGACATTATGGTACTGACACAAAAACAGGCACTCAGATCAATGAAACAGAATAGGGAACCCAGAAATGGACCCACAAATGTATGGCCAACTCATCTTTAACAAAGCAGGAAAGAATATTCAATGGAATAAAGACAGTTTCTTTGGCAAATGGTGCTGGGAAAACTGGATAGCGACATGCAGAAAAATGAACCTGGACCACTTTCTTTCACCATACACAAAAATAAATGGGTGAAAGACCTAAACATAAGACAGGAAGCCATCAAAATGCTAGAGGAGAAAGCAGGTAAAAACCTCTTTGACCTTGGCCACAGCAACTTCTTATTCAACATGTCTCCAGAGGTAAGTTCCCTTGCAAAGCAAAAATGAACTCTTGAGACTTCATCAAAATAAAACTTTTGCACAGTGAAGGAAACAATCAGCAAAACTAAAAGGCAACTTACAGAATGGAAGAAGATATATTCAAAGAACATATCATATAAAGAATTAGTATCCCAAATCTATAAAGAATTTATCAAACTGAACACCCAAAAAACAAATAATCCAGTGAAGAAATGGGCAAAAGACATGAATAGGCACTTCTCCAAAGAAGACATTCAGATGGCCAAACGACACATGAAAGCTTGCTTAACATCACTCATCATCAGGGAAATACAAATCAAAACCACAATGAGATACCATATCTCACCAGTCAGAATGGCTAACATTAACTCAGGCAATGACAGATGTTGGCAAGGACGTGAAAAAGAAAAAAAAAGGATTTCTTTTGCACTGCTGGTGGGAATGCAAACTGGTGCAGCCACTCTGGAAAAGAATATGGAGATTCCTCAAAAAATTAAAAATATAACTACCCTATGACCCAGCAATTGCACTACTCAGTATTTATCTAAGGGATACAGGTGTGGTATTTTGAAGGGGCACGTGCACCCCAATGTTTATAGAAGCACTATCAACAATAACCAAAGTATGGAAAAAGCCCAAATGTCCATAGACAGATGAATAGCTAAAGAAGATGTGGGTATATATACAATGGAATGTTACTTGGATATATACAATGGAATATTACTTGGCAATCAAAAATGAAATCTTACCATTTGCAACTACATGGATGGAACCAGAGGGTATTATCTGAAGTGAAATTAGTCAGTCAAAGAAAGACAAATATCATATGACCTCACTAATATGAGGAATTTAAGACACGAAAGAGATGAACATAAGGGAAGGGAAGCAAAAAAAAATATAAAAACAGGGACAAGACAAAACATAAAATAAGCTTAAATATAGCGACAGAACAGAGGATTGTTAGTGGGGTTGTAGGAAGGGGGGTGGTCTAAATGGTTAAGAGGTATTAAAGAATCTACTCCTGAAATCATTGTTGCACCATATGCTAACTTGGATGTAAATTAAAAAATAAACAAATTTTAAAAAATTATTTGTGCTCTCTGAGCCCCAGTTTCCTTATCTTTGAAGTAGAAATGACATCATCTCACTCCTGATATTAATGTGAAGATTAAATAAGTTGATGAATGAGTGTAGAGTACTCTCACACAGTACCTTAGGAGATTCTCCATAATCACAGACTATTATTGTGTTAGAACACAGATTCTTCACTGGTTTCCTAATGGACAGGTTCCACACAAAGTAACAAAGCCTAGAAGACTACATATGTCCTATGACACATTTTATCAGATCGACAGTAAGCTCCAGGTTAGTTCTACATCATTGTGTGCCCACAAATTCACTTGTGCATTAGGATAACCTGGGAGCTGTTACAAAATAAAATACCCCATCACTAGAGATTCTGACTTAGGAGGTCTAGAATGGGTAAGTAGGCATGAGTAATCTGTTAGAGGGCCCTGGTTGGAGTCTGCCTTCCACCTGGTAAATAAGGCCACCTCAAGCTCTCCAGGACAGACCTCACTGTGAGGTCTTCAGATTCCCCCTTCACTCCTAGCACAGGCCTGGGAGCCAGGCCCTGAAAGTTGAGTGGGATGAGCAGGGTGGTAAAAGACTACATAAAAGGGAGAAGAAGAGAAGCCTCTTCTCTGTTGCCTCCCATCATTTGGGTGCTGTTTGGAGCACAGCGCACACTGTCACATTCACTCTTATGACCAGGCACATGCAACCAAGCCCAGGAGCATCTCTGTTGTGTGTGCCATTCTCAACACTGGTTTTTCTCCAACAAGGTCTCTCCCATGCAGGCCTTCTTCTATCCCGACTCTGTATGACTTTACCACATCTCCATCCCTTCTCTCTCCATGCTGCACAGGTTCCAATTAGTTTCCTAGGGGTCACTCTCCTACTCAGATCCATCCACTCACTGCTACCAGAGGAAACTTTCTGATTCACCAAAATGATTATTTCACTCACCTGCTTAAAACTCCCCCATTAGTGCTGGCCTAACAGCATAACAATAGGTGACATTGACAATGATGTTCTTCCCATATGATCTAATCTCTCCCCAGCTCCACACTAGGAGGAAAGTAATCATCATTTTTCCCATTTTACAGGGAAGAAATCCAAAGCACAAAGAAGCCAAGCCACCAAACCAGGAAGTGGGAAAGCCCGAATTCACATCCAGGTGTGTCCTTCCTGTATCTTCCCCATTTTGTCCTTCTTTAGCAAGATGATTGAGCCCTGCTCAAGAGCCTGCCACTGTCCATTCTCTTGTCCCACCACATGCCTCTGGTCACCTTCCCTTCCCTGCCCTTGACATACAGTCTGCCCTAAGGAGTTGAACCCCCATCCCCATTGTCTCCGAGGTAACTCAGAAGCTACAGTTCAGAAGAGTTGTCCATTTAATCCACTGCCTCCCTATCCTGACCTGGCACTTCCAGAAGACAGAAAACATCCATGCCCAGACTTAGCATTAGCCTGACACAGAAGCTTTTGGTTTGATGAATGTATGAATGAATGAATAAGTGAATGAATGAACAAACAAATGAATGAATGAAGTCTTGTGGATGCCAGCCATAAGGAACAGGTGACGTGGAGAGGGTCAGCACACAGCACCTCTGGTCACGGCAAATCCTGGCAAAAGGCAGCATGAAATCTGCTGCCCAGCATCTCGGAGCTTTCCCCAGGGTACTGGCTTCACAATCAATGTTACCCATTGTTACCCATTGTTACCCAATGTTACCCAAAATACAAAGGCTTTTACCCATTTTATTGCAAAGCAAATCCCCAGATGGTACTGTGTCAGAAATATCTGGGAATAAGCTATTATCGTAACAAATGCATTTTGTTGGGGTTTATTTCCAATGAAACTCAACACATAAAGAAAAAATTTTCTATGTGGTCAGTTTTTCACCAATACTTTTATTTGGCTATCAGGTACGCATAGGCTTGATTAAATCGCCCTATGAAACTACCTTTAAAATTGTTGAGGGCATCTCCCTGGCCTCTATCCTCCACCCTGCAACATTTTGTTAGATGACACATATAACATAACAGCAAATATTTATTGAACCCATCATTATGCTGCATATTTTTACATCAACTTCATAATTATCTCTCAAGGTATGTATTCATTATCAACCCTAATTCATGGATGGAGAAACCAGATTCAGAGATACTGACCTATTTCACGAGGTCACACATGGAGTCATTGGACCCCAAAACTCAAAGCCTCATTCTCCCTGACTCCGGGCTCTTACACTTTGCTGTCTACATATGGACACAGCCTACACATTACTGTAATAGAACAAATGTAATGTAACATAACAAATGCAATATAAAGTAACAAAGGTATTGCTCACTTCTGCCAATATAGCCTCTCAGAGAGATCCTGTAGGGGAAATTGTGTTTGACACAAAAGGCTGGGCCTGCCCATGGTAGTTTTGCCAACTCCTTTGTGCACCAATTTTTACACTAATTTTGCATTTGGCACCTGGTCTGGTCTTGATGCACTCTGATGGCATGATCCGCCCCTCACTACCCTCATCAGACAGCCTTCTCTAAGGGAATGGTGCATGAGAGTACATGAGCTGTACTTTCCACAGAATGGAAGTTCAGTACCTGTCACAGCCTGCATATCCCATCTGCCTTCTAAGGGAAAGACTCTGAGTGCAGCCCCGCAGCCTCCTGCCCAGCCTTCCCACTGATCACTGCTCAGCACCAGTGATGTTCCTTGGCCATCCCAAGAGGGCTCTGGTTAGTCTGGGCTGCCATTTGAATTGCTAGTACGCAGGCTGAGTGTCTCTGTCATAAAGTGCACATTGGATCTTAGAGTTTCTTAGGCCTTTCTGGGAACATGTCAACTTAACTGGTATAGAACAATCGTTCTCACAAAGTACAGTGTGATTTACTCACACACCCTCCCATTAACACATTTGGAAAACCTCTGCCTGATGATGATAGTAGACTGTCATGTGATAATATTGTCTTTATAATCCACTTATTTTTATTTGTATTAGGAAAAAAATTGCATTGTGGAAGCTAAGGTGATGCTAATGGTGAATTCTCTGTCTCTATGCAGCAGTAAACATTCTATGCAAATCAGATGCTTCTCCTCTCAGTGCTCCAAAACACTTTACCTCTGGTGCCCAGTTGATTGCCGTACACACACACACACACAGTAGCTGGGGCGTGGAGTGTCCACCCCTAATGTGATGGGGCTTGAGAATATTAAGGATGAGCATTTTGCTGTGCATACTTTCTCAGGGAGCCATTTCTTTGCCATGGTCCTGGGATCACCACCCAATGGAATTTAGAGAGGATGGACATTTAGCCTCAGCCTAAGTCTTCTTGTTATATCCCCTGACAATACATTACAGGTGTGTTGTCAAAAATTCAGGTGATTTTCAACTGAAACTTAGGCATATTAGGAATGATGCAGTGAGACTCTGGGTTTGCTGACTTTCTCAGACACTATTCTTCCAGGGGAATGGTGACACTGACTCGTTACTGCCAGGTGAGGGTGCAAGTCAAGGCTCCCCACTCAACTTCTTTACAATATATGAAAGGAGAAGACCTTTGTGACTGCTGGGCAGTGGTGGGATGTCTGGCTCCATCCAACCCAGCCCCCCACTGACATCTCCCTAGCTGGTAGGAATAGGAGTAGTTTGTTACTGTTACCCATATAGCCTTCAGCCTTGTTAGTGCTGAGCACAGGTGAAAGTCCTGACCATCTCCTAGGCCTTCTCTTACACACCTCAGTATGAGTGGAGCACCTCATTCCTGTCATGTGGAGGCAGAAGTCTAGATTCCCCACTCAGACTTTGCTGATGTGGGTGTGGATGGGACTGCATTATTTTCTGTGATGTTTGGCTGGAGTAGAGCAGTTAGTGTAAAAAAAATTGTCTTCCTAGCCTGCATCTTTTCTGGTCTTTTGGATAAGGGGATGGGCTTTTTAGGGGAGCTTTTTATTCTGTGCCTGTCACCATTTCCAAGTTATCAACTTAGCTCTAAGTCTGGGATAGTTTGAAGCAATAATTTATCCCAGATAAATAGAAAATACATTGTAGTAAAATGTATTTTCACTTCCATGGCATTCCTCATGTCCTGAGGTCTCTAGCCAGTTCACCTTCTCTCCATTTTTCAGTCTTCTTATGTTTGTTTCATATATAATATCCGGGATTTTCAGTTGTACTTAGAAGGAAAATAAGAATACATCTACCTCATCTCCCCAGAAGTCCAGAAAATATCATTTTAAAGTGATAAAAATCCCATATGAAGAAATAAGTTATCAATGAACAAAATCATTGTATTGAGAATGAAAGTGCTAACAGCAGAATCTAGTGACCTGGGAGCTGGTGGTCACTGGAGATGAAGTCAGGGTTATGTAGAGACTGAGCTGTTCTGGGGCTGCAGTGAATCTGTGGTGTACCTGGACTGTTGTTATTGTTGTAAAAATAGAACTAAGGCTCCTTTCAACTTTCTACATCCAAGTGAAACTGGATGTCTTAATATAGAATAGAATAAAGACAGGATCGCTTATCTCCTGATTGGCTCCATTATATATATAGATAAACAAGAGTAGTTTTCTGTTTGGAAAAGGTAACTCAGACCAAGAGTCAAAGAAGTCAGGTTCTGGGAAGGACAGAAGATGGAAATAGAGCATCCAGAACCACCTGTAGATCAGGTTTCTAGGCCCAGACATGGAGTTCAAGCTTACTAAGTAACTGTCACTTATAATCACAGCATCATCACTGCTGTCATCTTTGAGAAATAGTGGAGAATTTGGCTAAATGTTAAAAGCCTGAGGGCCTAAATTGTTGTCCCAGCTTTATCAAAGGTAATAGATCAAATAACCTTTGAACCACAGACTAGCAAGCCCAAGTGACCACTGAGATTTTTGTGCAGATAATGAAGCAGGTTATTTTGAGTAGTTATAAGAAAAATAAAGAGCTGTCCCTCAGAAACAGCATGCAAACACAGAACAAACCAAACTCAACTAGTCATTTTGATATTTTTATGATCAACTTTTAAATTGATTGATTTAATAAATCTATAAAGTGCTTAGCATGTTAAAGGCAATATCCTAAAATATTTATAAATATTAACTGAATCTTTCTTTCTAACAACTCTAATACGTGGGTACTATTATTATCATCATTTATCAAGTGAGAAAACTGACACGCAAATCACTTAAGTAACCTACATAAGGCCACATAGATAGTAAGTCACAGAGCCAGAATTCAAAACCAAACAGTCTGGTTCCAGAGTCTGAATTCTTAACTTCAACAAAAATTGCCCTCGGTAGTAGAGTTGACTACTATAGGCATAATATAGCTGTAAAGCAGAAAGACATTTGACAGAGTCAAATGAGGAATAAAAGACAGAATACAACAAACATTTACTGAATACCTATTATGGGCTAGGGGCACTGCCAGACCATGAAGATATAGATGGGAAGACAGACATGTTGACCACAGCCTAATGGAGAATGCAGATGAGAAAATTACCCATGACCACATAAGGTATGTGCAGCAGCCATAATGATAAAAGCTGGGAAGTCCAGGAAGAACCTTGTGAGAAAAGACCTTCCAGGTTCTACTGTGACTGGCTGCTTGTAACAGAATGTGCATTTAAGGAGTACACTTAGGGACAAGATAGTGAAGACCTATTATTCAAAAAGGTGGTAAGAAGAAAGTAAACTTGTTTGGGAACCCAGAACTGGAGAAACAGAAGCAGGGCATCTTATGTCCCCACACTTAACAGAAGTTGTCCCAAGCCCAGCATTTTTCTTCCCCCAACATAACAATAAAGACAGTGTCTTCCTCAGGATTAAAGACAAATCAGATAAGTTCACCACCACCACTGGAGGTATCAATTGGAAACTCCACAACAACAGGCCAAGAGAAGCACACTCCTTCCTTGCCAGATCCAAGACTTCTGTCCCCTGCCAAGATATATCAGAATAGGCAAGAATATCTAGTTGGAAGGATCCAGCCACAAGAAACATGATCCAGGAAAGCTCTATAAAGAGGCCAGTGGATCCAAGAACGTACTAACCTGCCCAGAGATACTGAGGTACGAGGGTGACCTTGGAAAGAGACACCTAGTCACAATAAGCAGCCCAATCCAAAAGTTCTTTTTTCCCCATTGGCCCAAGATTTTTCTCCCCTGCCCAGAGACACTGGATGTGAAGGGAGAGCCAGTGAGGAGGACCCAGCTGCAGCAAGTAAGACAATCCAGAATGTCTCTTTTATTTCGTAAGCCTCATGGACCTACAACTCCTGAAACTCCCTCTCTCACAAGAAGCATGGGCAAATCGACTGAACCGGTAACAGGGTTACCTGTTAAGCACAACAAATGGCTCATTCCAAGAAGCCCCTTTGACCCTCCGCTGCCCAGAGATGATGGGATAGCCAACAGTCATTGGCAGGGAGATCCCACCAAAACTCCTGCATCAAGACTGACTGAGCTACCTAATCTAGGAAAACTTCTTCCCTCTCAGGCCACAGCAGAAGAGTCCATTTGGACTTCCAGTGCCACAAGATAAATCAAGTAAACCAAACAATACTGCAAAAGGTCAGAAAATTAAACTGCCATTGAACCTCAGCCCACAAAAGCAGGCCAAACCTGAATGCTAAACCTAAAATGAGTGACTGCCTTCTAAAATAAAATATTTAAATAAGACATAATCTCCTAACATAATGAATAAAATGCCCAGGATATAATTGAAAATGATCCATCATACCGAGAACCAAGAAAATCACAACTTAATTGAGAAAAAACAATCAACCGAGTTCAATGTTAAGATAAAATAGGTGTTAAAATTATCTGACAAGAATTTTAAAGCAGCCATTATAAATTTCCTTTACTAATTAATTATAAGTTCTTTTGAAATAAATGAAAAAATAGAAAATATCAATGAGAAACAAAAGCTATAAAGACAGAAACAGGGTGCCTGAGTGACTCAATCATTTAAGTGTCTGACTTCAGCTAAAGTTATGATATTGTGGTTTGTGAGTTCGAGTACCACATCAGCCTCTCTGCTGTTAGTGAAGAGCCCACTTCAGATCCTCTGTCCTCCACTGTCTCTGCCTCTCTCCCACTTATGCTTTCTCTCAAAAATAAATAAACATTTCTTAAAAAGAGGGCACAAACAAATTATATAACTGAAAATAAATAACAAAAATTTTAAATTACACTGAAAATTCTCAACAGGACAGTGAGGATGAGAGAGCACGGAATTAATGAATTTGAAAATAGATCAATATAACTTACTCAAACTGAGCAATGAAGAGAAAACAGACCAAAAAATAAATAGAGCCCAGGCACATATGGGACAATAACAATAAAAATACCAAGCATTCATAGAATTGGAGTCCCAGAAAAAAATGATGGATAGTGTATAGTTCAGTAGTGTTAGAAGAAATAAAGGCTGAAAACTTTCCAATTTAGCAAATACTCAAGTCTACAGTTCCAAGAACCTTGGTGAACCCAAAATAGGATAAACCTAAAGAAATCCATGTCAAGATACCTCATAATAAAACGTTTGAATATTAAAGACAATGAAAAACCTTGGATGCATCCAGGGGCACCTGGGTGGCTCAGTTGGTTAAGCATCTGACTGGCTCAGGTCATGATCTCATGGTCCATGAGTTTGAGCCCCGCGTTGGGCTCTGTGCTGAAGCCTGCTTCGGATTTTGTGTCTCCCTCTCTCTCTACTCCTCCCCCACACGCTCTCTCTCTCTCTCTCCCTCTCTCTCTCTCTTTCAATAAATAAATAAATAAATATCGAGAAAAAAATTTAAAAGAAAAATTTTGGATGCATCCAGTGAGAAATGACACACTATCTATAGAAGAATGATAATAGGATGACTGAAAATTTGTCATGTAACCTTGGAAGCTAGGAAAAAGTGACAGATCATTCTTCAAGTGCTGAAAGATTTATCAGTTGAAAGTTACATATCCAGCAAAACTATCCCTCAGGAATGAAGAAAATTTTTAAATATTCTCAGATAAAGGAAAACCAAAGAATCTTTAGCTTGTATATATGCTCTTTAAGCTTGGCTAAAAAGAGTTCTTCAAGTAGAAAGGAAATAAGTAAAATAAACTTTTGTCTTCAAAATGAAAGATGGAACAATAGAAAGCATAAATTTGGGTAAATATAGAATGTTATTTTTCTCATAAAGTTTATAGACCATATTTGAAAACTGAATGAAAAGCTATAACACCATCAGACAATCAGCACAATGATAATTAGAAGTGGTGAAAATAAAGGGACTTAACTAGAAATGAAATTTTGACGCATCACCCAAAGTGGTAAAATATTGATACCAGATACATGTTAAAGATTACATAAGGATATTGTAATAACAAGTGTAGTAACTATAAACACTAATCAAAAAGATAAACTCAAAAACATTATAAATCAGCTGGGTCCCAACCAAGATGGTGACATAGGAGGTTCCTGAATTTTCTTCCTCTCACACACCAAATATATGGCTACACATAGAGCCATGTCCTGTAAGAGAAATCCAGAAACTAGGGGAGTGACTCCTACATATAAGGTGAGTAAGACAATACTCACATTGAAACGGATAGGAAGACTAAGGCACATTCTCACTGTATATCCCAACCCTAGCACAGCACCATAAAATCAGGAGGGAATTCCCAAGTCCCAGTTCTCCCTGAGGAATGAAAGATTTGGATTCCACATTTAGTGTCCCAACTTTTAAGATTCCCACCCAAGGGATGGAGCCCCAAAACATTATCTCTAAAAGCCAACAGGACTTAACATCCACAAAACCCACAAAACTATAGCAAACAAAGAAAGAGTTGTTAATGGGCATAGGAACAGTCACCACAGTTATCCCCCAAGAGCTCAACATAGAAGAAGCAGGCAAAAATTGCTATCTCACAAGCTTTCCCTGAAAGGGAGAAGTCTATATACTTTAAAAGAGTAGGCTTCTAATTTAGCATGTCTAAGGGCTAACTTTGATCCTCCTACCCAGGGATCAAGGACACTAACAGACCCCTCTCCCACTTTCTCCCTCTAGCCTGCTCCAAGTTGCCAATATCTCCCTGGAAGGAGGTTGTTGGTCTGGTGACCCAACTTTTGCACCTGATGCTCAAGAAACAGGCCTCCAGATTGCCTGGCGTTGAAAGGTATTGAGCTTGCATTCATGAGTCATTCAGGACTATAGCAAATAAAGAAGCAGTTCTTAATGGGAACTCTACACCCAGGCCCAGCATGGAAAGACAGGCTAAAACACCCATCTTCTAGATTCTCCTTGGATAATACTTTCCAAGTTTCTTCCTCAGGTTCCAGCTTCCAAGCAGCTGCATCTGTGCTTAATGCACTTGGAGACGCTAGTGAATGCACTCTTGGGATGCTGACAGGCTTTGACAGTCCCTCAATGCTTGGGAGATACTAAGAACAGAAAGTCAGCTTAGACAATCATAAAGGTTTTGAGATACAACCAGAAACTTGAGCCAGGTGATTGATAAGTTTCATCTTCTGTAGGAGACATGAGACCCCCTGTTAGGAACAAAAGATGTGACTTTTATCTAATTTACAAAAACCGGTATAGAGACTCAAAGAAAATGAAGAGACAAGAATACAGAGAGTTCAAAATTATGGTCCTAAAGATGCTTACCAAGGTCATGAGATCAATGCATGAACAAAGTGAGAATTTCAACAGTGAGACAGAAAATATTAAAAAGTACCAAATAAAATCACAGAGCTGAAGAATACGATAACTGAAATGAAAAATTTAATAGAAGAGTTCAACAGCAAACTAGATATTTTTTTCTGCCACAAGAGAGATTTGGCATTTTTTAATTAAATTCACCTCATTCCAGGGTCTATTTTCAGCGTTCTATTGCAATACTTACTGCATTAAAAAATATATATGTTAAAATATTCAGTGCACGAAATAAGACTGTAAAATATATTTATTATTGAAACCCCAAAGGTTTGTCCATGTATTTCAATATTGCAAAGTGGAACATCCAAACTCTTTTATTCTCCAACTATTTCAGACCACAGTGCCAAAGCTTCTCTACAATACCTTGGGTACTGCTACTGTAACACATCCTTAGATGGTGTGTCTTTTCTTTGTGTTTCACTGTGCAGTACTTCAGTAATCATCGTACAGCTCACTCTTGGTTGCAGTGAGACATTTAGGAACTGAACATCTAGCTCAGTACACAAGTCCAAGATGAAGTAAATGCCTTCCTGCAGAATGCTTTTCACCACCACTCATAGCTGATGTTCTGCACCTCCATCACACACTAGACTACCATAGAGAGGATAAACACTATAAACTCTTCAGCTTGAGCTGCAATGTGGCTATACATCCTTTCTACCAGATGAGCACACTCTAGGACCATAGGCCAGTCTCAAATAGAAGAACATATCAGCAAACTAGGAGACAGAGAGAAAGGAACAGAAGGCTTATTCAAAGAAATAATGTCTGAAAACTCTAACCCAAGGGAAAAAACAAACACCCAGATCTGGAAAGCCCAGATAATTCCAAATAAATGGAACCTGAAGAGACTCACACCAAAACACATTATAATTAAACTGTCTTAAGTTACAGATAAGAAGACAATCTTAAAAGCAGCAGAAGAAAAACAACGTGTTACATACAAAGGAATCCCCATACTTTCAGCATATATTTTAGCAGTAATTTTGGAGGCCAGAAGGGAGCAGGAGGATATGTTGGTCAAAGTTCTGTTAAAAGAAGGGAAAAAAAACTGCCAAACAAGCAAAGTTTTCTTTCAAAATTGAAGGAGAGATAGAGTTTTCCAGAAAAACAAGAGAAGAAGGAGTCATCACTATTACTCTGTTCTTACAAGACATGTTAAAGAGAATTCTTTAAACTGAAACAAAAAGATGCTAACTGGTAACAGATAAACATAAAAAAGTATAAAACTCACTGCTAAAAATAAATATAGTTAATTCAAGAATACTCTAATATTGCAATGAGGGTGAGTAAATGGTCTATAACACTAGTATAAATTAAAAGACAAAAGTATTTAAAAATATATCAACTTAATAGTTTGTTAATGGACACACAATGTAAAAGGAGGTAAATAATGGCATAAAATCATAAAATGGCAAAAAATCACAATCATAAAAGTGATTTAAAAATGGCAATGTAGTAGAGTTTCCCACAAAGATTCCCGTTTACCCACAAAGAACTAGGGAGCTTTCCATGAACACAAGCAGCTCTGGGAAACTTCTGGAGCCCACATAGGGAGTATTAGTAACCATAGAACAAAAAACATGCAAAGGTATAGGAGGACAACTTCATTTTGCCTACACTATCCCATCCACCAAGCCTGGGTTGTTCAGTGCCCAGAAAGAACTTCCCAGTTTGAAGGGGTTTCTCTCACCAGGAAAGGAAAGGCAGAAGCAGTTGATTAGGGGGTAGGGGCCAAGATGGTGGAACAGCAGGGAAGGGTGTTTTGTGTTTTTTTTGCATTGATCATCCCTGAAGTGCAGCCAGATCAACAGCAAACCATCTTGCACACCTCAAAACTGATTTGAGGATTAAGACAGCAATATGCACAACTTGAGCCACAAAACTCAGCAGGTAGGCAGTGTGGAGAGGTGAACTGGGGAAGAGAAAAGCTGCAGAGGGTAAGGACTTGTTTTTGCTTGCAGAGAGAAGATGGAGACAAGGGGAGAGTACAGGAAAAGCACCCCCCCAAAAGCAGCTGGAGAGAAAGAGAAAGTGGAAATAGCCACAAGAGACTGAAAAAACAAAGGATACAGGGAAAGAGAGAGTTTGAATTCCATTAAGACTCTATAAACAGGGGGAGTGCAGAGTCTGAAACTCTGCCACTCAATACCTGTCAGTGCTCTGGTGGGAAGGGCAAATCCCCAGGGACAGAGAGCAAGGTATGAGGGGTTCTCAGGTCACATGGGGAGAGGCAGTTCTCCTGACGGGAAGACATTTGGTAGAGGTTGTGCAGCCTCCCCCCAGGCAAAGGTCCCAGCTGACCCCAGAGAACAACCATATTCAGTGATGCTGGAACAAAAACCTTAAGGGTGAAGGCTGGCTTCAGATGTGTGTTGTGATTTACCATAATCCCTGAAACTCCACTGCTATATGATAGTGTGTACTTTTTCTGGGGTGGACTGGCACCTGGCCACAGTCTCTGGGCATCAGCAGCAGCACAGTAATACAAATGTTCTTGTGGGCAGGCCAGCACCTGGTCATTGGTCTGGAGACCCTCCCTCAAATGGTCTGAGCAGGTCAAAGTCACAGTCCCTCAAAGTGAGGGGCTTGGAAACAAAGAGCCATCCAAGATAAAACTCAGAAGGGAGGTGCTCCTTGGCAGTCTGATGGCTTGGTCACAGACAGTGTAGAAGTAGAGAGTAGATGGAAGCTGGAGACAAAGAAAGGGTGCTTGATAACTGGTGAGGGAGAGCAGAGTTCTGATACTAGAGACTGAGTATCTGGGTGATGCTATTTTCACCCCCCTCATACATGCACATACACGCACCACTACACGCACCACTACAATCCACCCCAGTAAACTAAGAAGCAACATCTAGTAGAGAACAGAGCCATTACACTAAGACCCATCCAACTGGGCCAACTGTGCTCTTGAGGAACAACACAAGTCTCTCCACCTGCTTAGTTTATGGATTATAAAGTGCTTCATATTTGACTTCTAGGGAAAAATAGGGTATAATTTCAATTATATTTCATTCGGTTCGCTGGTCCATCTATTCAAAGTTTTGGTCTTTTTATTTTCTTAGTTTTGAATACAGAAAGAGAAAAAAATTAGTTTTATTTTCCATTTTTATTAAAAAGCTTTTTTTTTCATTTTGTTCCACTATATTTTTAAATTTCTTATAAATTTTTAAATTCTATTTTACTTTCATTATTTCATTTTATTCTATTTTATTGTATTAATTTTTTCAAATTTTCAAACTTTTTCGCTTTCTTCTTCTTTTTTTCTTGTTTTTTTCCTTTGGTTTTCTTTCCCTTTTTTCTCTGTTCTATCGAGTTTCTTTCAACAAACAAATCAAAACACACATAGAATCTACCATCCTTTATTTGATTTTTTGTGTGTTGTTTTTAATTTTTTTTTACTTTATTACCTCCTTTTCTTCCTTCAAAATGACAAAACAAAAGAATTCACCCCAAAAGAAAGAATAGGAAGAAAGCACAGCCAGGGACTTAATCAACAGATACAAGCAAGATATCTGAAGGAGAATTTAGAATCACAATAATAAGAATACTAGTTGGGGATTCCAGGGCACCTGGGTGGCTCAGTCAGGTAGGCATCTGACTTCGGCTCAGATCATGATCTCATGGTTCATGGGGTTCAAGCCCCGCATTGAGCTCTGTGCTGACAGCTAGCTCAGAGCCTGGAGCCTGTTTCAGGTTTTATGTCTCTCTCTCTCTCCAACCCTCCCCTGCTCATGCTCTCTCTCTCTCTCTCTCTCTCTGTCTCTCTCAGAAATAAATAAAAAATTTAAAAATTAAAAAAAAAATACTAGCTGGGGTTGAAAATAGATTAGAATCCCTTTCTGTGGAGATACAAGAAGTAAAGTCTAGTCAGGATGAAATAAAAAATGCTATGTCTGCACTGCAATCTTGAATGGATGCCATGGTGGCAAGATTGGATGAAGCAGAGCAGAATCAGCAATACAGAAGACAAAGTTATGGAGAATAATGAAGCAGAAAAAAAGAAGGAGACTAGGCACACCTGGGTGGCTCAGTTGGTTGAGCGTCTGACTTCAGCTCAGGTCATGATCTCGCAGTTCATGGGTTTGAACCCCACATCAGTCCCTGTACTGACATCTCTCTCTCTGCCTCTCCCCTACTGCACTCTGTCTCTACAAAATAAATAAATGTTAAAAAAAAAAATTTAAAGAGGAAGACTAAGGCAAAAGAGCACAGAGAACTCAGTGACTCATTAAAAAGGAATAACGTCATAATAACAAGAGTCCCAGAAGATGGAGAGAGAGAAAAAGGGGTAGAAGGTTTATGTGAGCAAATCATAGCAGAAAACTTTCCTAACCTGGGGAAAGACACAGACATCAAAATCCAGAAACCACAGAAGATTCCCATTAGATTACAAAAAACAACCATCAACAAGGTATATCATAGTCAAATTCACAAAATACTCAGGCAAGGAAGGAATAGCAAGGGAAAAAAAGCCCTTAACCTACAAGGGAATAAGGATCAGGTTCACAACAGACCTATCCACAGAAACTTGGCAAGTCATAAAAGAGTGGCAGGATTCAATGTGCTGAAATTATGCAGCCTAGAATTCATTTTCCAGTAAGACTGTCATTCAAAATAGAAGGAGAGATAAAAAGTTTCCCAGACAAACAAAAATTAAAGGAGTTCATGACCACTAAACCAGCCCTGCAAGAAATTTTAACGGCAACTCTCTGAGGGGAGAAACACACACACACACACACACACACACACACACACACACACCAAAAACAACAAAGACTAGAAAGGACCAGAGAATGCCACCAGAAACTCCAACTATTTCCTGTAGGACAACATAACGTCAATAAATTCATATCTTTTAGTACTCACGCTAAACGTCAAGCCCCATGTCCGACTCTGTGCTGACAGCTCAGAGCTGGGAGCCTGCTTTGGATTCTGTGTCTTCCTCTCTATCTGTTCCTCTCCCACTCATGCTCTGTCTCTCTGTGTCTCAAAAGTAAATAAATGTTAAAATAAATAAGTACACATCATTGGAATCCCAAAAGGAGAAGAGAAGGAGAAAGGGCTAGAAAATTCATTTTTAAAAAGGCTGAGAATTATCAAACCTGGAAAGAGATCCGGCATTCCAATTTCAGGAAGCTAGTAAGTCACCTCAAAATTTCAATCCAAAATGAACTCCCACAAGACACAATAAAAACTTCCCAAAACCAAAGACAAAGATACTTTCATTGGTGAATTCTATCAAAATTTTAAAGAAGAATTAATGTCAAGATTTTTCAAACTCTTCCCAAAAAATTGAAGAGGAGGGATATTTCCAAAATCATTTCACAAGGCCAGGATTATTTTTATGCCAGGTAAGACCAGTACAAGAAAAGAAAATTACAGACCAATATTCTGATGACTATAAATGCAAAATTTCTCAACAAAATATTAGCAAATCCTTAATGTTTATCCTTCAGATGTAAGGATGATAGAATATATGCAAATCAATCAATGTGATACACCACATTAATAGAAAGAAAGATTAAAATCACATGGTCATTTCAAAAGATGCAGGAAAAGTATTAGACAAAATACGACATCCTCTCATGATAAAAATGGTCAACAAACTGTGTATAGGAGCATACCTCAACAAAATAAAAGCCATATATGACAGCCAACATCCTCAACCTCAACATTCCTCAGGGAAAAGTTGAAAGCTTCCCTGCTAAATTTAGGAACAAGACAAGGATGCCCACTCTTACCACTCCCACTGGAAATCCTAGCTGGAACAATTAGGCAAGAAAAAAGCCATCCAAATAGGAAAGGAAGAAATAAAACTATCTTTTTTCATATGATATGATCTTATAATAGAATATCCTCTGGATTCTACAAAAAAAATTATTAAAATTTACAAATTCAGTAGTTTCAGGATACAAATTCAACATGCTAAAATCAGCTGTATTTCTATACACTAACAACAAACTATCTGAAAAAGAAACTTTTTAAATCTCGAGTTACACTAGCATCATAAATAATAAAATACTTAGGGATAAATTTAACCATGAAAGTGGAAGATCTGTATACTGAAAATTATAAGACATTGAGAAAAGAAGTTGAAGACGACACAAATAAATAGAAAGATACCCCTATGTTTATAGATTGGAAGAATCAACATTGTTAAAGTGTCCATACTGCCCAAAACAATCTATAGATTCAATACAATCCTTACCAATATTCCAATAATGCTTTTCACAAAAAAAAAAAGAAAAAGAAAAAGAAAAAGAAACTAAAATTTTCATGGAACCACAAAATACTCTGAATAGCCACAACAGTCTTGAGAAAGAATAAAAAAGCTGGAGTTATCACAATTCCTGATTTTAAAGTATATTACAAAGCTATTATGATCAAAAAAGTATGATGTTGGCATAAAAATAAACATATTGACTAATGGGACAAAACTGAGGGCTCAGAAAGAATCTCTTAACTATGAGTCACTAATATTTGAAAAAGAGCCAAAATATTCCATGGGGAAAGGTAGTTTCTTCCATAAAAGGTACTGAGAAAACTGGATAATCACATACAGAAGAATGAAATTGGATCCTATCTTACCTACTCAAAATGGATTAAAGACTTAAATGAGACACAAAGCTATAACATTCCCAGAAGAAAAAATAGGGGCAAACTGTAACATTTTTCTTGGCAGTGATTTTTGGATGACACCAAAAGCCCAAGCAACAAAAGCAAAATAAACAAATGGAACTACATACTAAGATGCTTTTGCACAGAAAAAACAGCTAAAGAAAATGTAAAACAATGGGATGTGAGAAAATATTTGTAAACCATCTACCTGATGAGAGGTTAATATCCAAAATATATGAAGAATTCATACAGTTCAATAAAGAAAAAACAAAAAATCCAACTAAAAATGTACAAAAGACTAGAATAAACATTTTTTAAGACATACAAATGATCAACAGGTATATTGTGCTCAAGACCACTAATAATTAAAGGTATGCAAATTAAAACCACAATGTGATATTGCTTCACATCTATTAGAGTAGCTATTATCAAAGTCAATGGAGTGCCTGGGTGGCTCAATTGGTTAAGCAGCCCACTCTTGACTTCAGCTCAGGTCAAGCCTCACATTGGGCTTTGTGCTGACAACCTGCTTGGGATTCTCTCTCTGCCTCTCCCCAACTCATATTCATGCTGCTCACTCTCTCTCACTCAAAATAAATAAACTTTTAAAAATGTCAAGATATAACTATTGGTGAGGCTGTGGACAAAAGGGAACTCCTGCACACCATTGGTAGGAATGTAAATTAGGAAAGCCACTAGAGTAAACAGTATGGAAGTTCCTCAAGAAATTAAAAGTGAACTACATATGACTAAGAAATGCCATTTCTGGGTTTTCCAAAGGAAAAAATCACTATCTCAAAGAGATACCTTCTCCTCCATGTTCACTGCAGCGTTATTCACAATAGCCAAGAAATGAAAACATACTGCGTGATCCCACACTGACAGATAAATGAATGAAGAAAATGTAAGGATAGATAGATAGATGATAAATAGATAGAGATAAATTGAATATTATAAAGCCGTAGAAAACTAGTAAATCTTGCCTTTTGCAATAACATAAATAAACCTTGAGGGGATTATGCTAAGTGAAATAAGTCAGACAAAGAAAACCAAACACTGTATATTCTTACTTATGTGTGGAATCTAAAAAATCTGAACTCAGAAATTGAGACTACAATGGGAGTTGTCAGGATCCGGGGTGGGGGGGGGAGGATGGGGAGATATTGGTCAAAGGGTACAGACTTCTACCTAAAGTTTCTAGTAATAGAATGTATAGCATGGTAAATATAATTAACAATACCGTATTATGTACTTGAAAGATGTTGAAATTGGAGATCTTAAATGTCATCACCACAAAGAATGGTAATTATGTGAGAGGATAGAAGTGTTAGCTAACCTTATTGTGGTAATCATTTCACACTATACACATAGATGCATCAAATCATTCCTTTTTAAACCTTAATCTTAGATATTTTCTATGTCAATAATATCTCAACAATTGGAGGAAAAGAGAAAGAAAAAAAGAAAAAATCTATTCCTCTGGATTTGAGGGAATTAGTGATACATAACTATTATAACTACTTTATGTTTTTTTTAAATTTTTCTTCTAGTCATCAAATGCAAAGAAAATGAATTTAAACATTTTAGAACTTTCTGCAAAGAAAATCACAGACCCAGATGGCCTCATTGAAGAATTCTACCAACAATTTGGAAACTAATTAACATCAAGCTCTTCCACAAATTGTAAAGAAGAGAATTCATACCAGCTAATTCTATGAGGTCAGTATTAGTCTGTTACAAAAACCAGACAAAGATATCTCAATAAAATGAAACTACAGACCAAAATCCTTATGAATGTAAACCCAAATATCCTTGACAAATCCCTCAGGTAGCATACCATATCGAGCTACATATAAGAAGTAATTCACCATGACAAGTGAGATTTTTCCTAGGAATACAAAGCTGGTTCAACATACAAACAACAATGTAGTAAACCTTATTTATAAATTATAAGACAAAAACCTTATAATCACCTCCAGACAAGCCAAAAAAAAAAAAAAAAAGGCATTTAAAAACATTAAAAAAACTGACACCTTTTCATGGTAAAGACACTCAAGAAATTAATAATGGAGGAGGATCTTCAACCTTATGGTGGATATCTCTAAAACCCTAAAGGTAATGTCATATTTAATGGCTTAAGACCAAACATTTTCCCACTAAGATCAGAAACAAGATAAGGATGTCTGCTCTTTCTCATCTATTCTACAGTATACTGGAGGTTCAATCCAGGGCGATTAGGCAAGAAAAACATACAGAAGACATCCATATTAGAAAGGAAAAAATAAAGGCTACCTTTATTCACAGATTATCTCACGATACATAGAAAATCCTAATAAATCCACTAAAAAAAAACCCCAAAACCTATTAGAACTAATAAATGAGTTCAGAAAGTCTGCATAATCCAGGATCAGTATTCAAATATTAATTGTGTTTCCACATACACGACATACACAAACAATGAACAACATGAAAGTGAGACTAAGAAAATAATTCCATTTTCAACATCATCAGAAGGAATAAGATACTTAAGAAGGAATTTGAAAATTATAGGATATGTATACTTCAAACTACAAAAAATTATTAAAAGAAATTAAGAAAATATAAAGAAAAAAGACATTTTATGTTCATGGATCTGAAGACTTATTACTGTCAAGATAGCAATATTCCCAAAATTTGTGTGCATATTTAACATTTAGGAGTCATACACCTAAATATAAGAGCTAAAATTATAAGCTTCTTTGAAGTCAACAAAGGAAGAAATCTCCATGACCACAAATTAGACAATGATCTCTTAAATATAATACAAAAAGCACAAATGACAAAAGGAAAACTGATAAATTAGACTTCACTAAAAATATTTGGAGGAGGAAAATCATATTTATTTTATTTTTTAAATTTTAATTCCAGTATTGTGTTATGTTACTTTCAGGTATACAATATTACTGATTCAAAAATTCTATACATTACTGTGTTCATCATGATAAGTACACTCTGAATCCCCTTCACCTATTTCACCCTCCCCCTACCCACCTTCCCTCTGGTAACCATCAATTTATTCCTTACATTTAAGAGACTGTGTTTTTTTGGGCACCGTCCTACACTATTGGTGGGAACGTAAACTGGTGCAGCCCCTCTCGAAAACAGTGTGGAGGTTCCTCAAAAAAGTAACAATAGAACTCCCCTATGACCCAGCAATTGCGCTGCTAGGAATTTACCCAAGGGATACAGGAGCGCTGATGCATAGGGGCACATGTACCCCAACGTTCATAGCAGCACTCTCAACAATAGCCAAAACATGGAAAGAGCCTAAGTGTCTATCAACGGACGAATGGATCAAGAAGATGTGGTTTATCTATACGATGGAATACTACATGACAATGAGAAAGAATGAAATCTGGCCGTGTGTAGCAACATGGATGGACCTTGAGGGTGTTATGCTGAGCAAAATAAGTCAGGCAGAGAAGTAAAGATACCATATGTTTGCACGTATAGGTGGATTAGGAGGAACTTAATGGAGGACCATGGGGAAGAAGAAGGGGGAAAATAGTTGGGAAGAGGGAGGGAGGCAAACCATGAGAGACTCTTGAATGCTGAGAACAAACTGAGGGCTGATGGGGGTGGGGGGAGGGAAATGGGGGTGATAGGCATGGAGGAGAGCACTTGTGGGGGTGAGCATTGGGTGTTATATGGAAACCAACTTAACAATAAACTATTTAAGGGGGAAAAAGAGTCTGTGTTTTTTGGTTTGCCTCTTTTTATTTTTCTTTTCCTTATAAAATTCCACATATTAGTGAAATCATATAATATATGTCTTTCTCAGGCTGTCTTTATTTCACTTAGTATATATATATGTATATATACATCTATTTTTTAAATTTAAATTTTAGTTAGTTAACTAACTACAGTTGCATACAGTGCAATATTGTTTCGAGAATAGAATTTAGTGATTCACCACTTTCATACAACACTCAGTGCTCATCACAAGTGCCCTCATTAATAGTCATCACCCATCTAGCCCAACTCCCACCCACTTCCTTCCATCAACCCCTCAGTTTGTTCTCTATTGTTGAGTCTCTTGCAGTTTGTTTCCCTCTCTTCCCCAACTCTCCCCACATGTTCATCTGTTTTGTTTCTTAAATTCCACATGTGAGTGAAATCATATGGTATTTGTCTTTCTCTAATTGAGTTATTTCACTTAGCAGAATATATTCTAGCTCTATCCACAGCATTGCAAATGGCAAGATTTTATTCTTTTCAGTGGCTGACTAATATTCCATTGCCTATATATATACCACATCTTCTTTATCCATTCATCAGTCGATGGACTGATGGATTCTCTCCATAGTTTAGCTATTGCTGATAATGCTGCTATAAACATTAGGGTGCATGTGTCTTTCAAATCAGCATTTTGTATCTTTTGGGTAAATACCTAGTAGTGGATTTACTGGATCATAGGGTATTTCTATTTTTAGTTTTTTAAGGAACCTCCATATTGTTCTCCAGAGTAGCTACACCAGCTTACTTTCTTATCAATGGTACAAGAGGGTTACCCTTTCTCTGCACCCTCACCAATACTTGTTGTTTCTTATGTTGTTATTTTTGGCCATTCTGACAGATGTGAGTGGTATCTCGTTTTGGTTTTGCTTTGTATTTCCCTGATGATGAGTTATGTTGAGTATCTTTCCATGTGTCTATTAGCCATCTGGATGTCTTCTTAGACTTCACCAAAATTTAAAACTTTTATACTGCCAGTAATATGATCAAGAATGTGAAGGGGCACCTGGGTGGCTCAGTTGGTTAAGCGTCTGACTTCAGCTCAGGTCATGATCACACGGTTTGTGGGTTCGAGCCCCACATTGGGCTCTGTGCTGGCGGCTAGCTCAGAGCCTGGAGCCTGCTTCAGATTCTGTATCTCCTCTCTCTGACCCTCCCCTGCTCACGGTGTCTCTCTCTCTCAGAAATAAATAAAAAACATTTTTAAAAAATGAAAACAATTCATAGAATGAGAAAAAAACATTTTTAAATCATAGTCTTGGTAAGGGATTTATACTCAGAATACATAAGGAACTTTTTACAATTCAATGACTTTTAATAAAAGACCAATAACCCAACTTAAAAACTGGGCTAAGGATTTGAATTGACATTCTTGCAAAAAAAAGTTATACAAGTGGCCACATGAAAAGACGGTAAAAATTTAGTCATTAGGGAAATTCAAATCAAAACCACAATGAGATACTACTTCACACCCACTAGAATGGCTATAACCAGAAACAGGCAATGAACATTGTGATAGTATGGAACCACTGAAACCTTCATATAGTTCTGGTCGGAATGTGAAATGGTGCAACCACTTTGAAAAAGAGGCAATTCTGCAAACTCTTAGCATAGAATTACCAAAAGACTTAGAAATGTCATTCTTTTTTTAAATTTTTTTTATTTTTTTTCCAGCAATGTTATTCTTAGGCAAATATCCAGCAGAAAAGAAATCATACCCACAGAAAAATATGTTTATGAATGTGTGAATGTTTATAGCACCAGTATTTATAATAGTCAAACAGTTGAAATAACCCAAACATCCAATCAGCTAATGAATGGGTAAATAAGATATCCTGAATTTATATAATGAAATGTTATTCAGCAAAACAAAAAAAAAGGGGGGGGGAATGAAATACTGATGCATGTTACAACATGGATGAATTTGGAAGCATTATGCTATGCAAAAAATGTCAGACACGAAGGGCACATTTTGTATGATTCTATTCATATGACATATCCAAGATAGACAAATCTCTCCTGGGTACTGCTCAAAGAAGTCAATTCCTAGACCAAGAAAATTACCCTTTTTACCCCCAACTTCCACATCTGCCATATGTCCTTTCGTCCATCACTTCTTAGGGGCTCAGGTCTTATATAGCTTTGCAGAGCTCCTTTAAGCTGTCACCTCTGACCCAGATTAGTGGCAAGCACCACAAAAAAGGCAACTCCAGCACTCACTCTACATTGACCATTGTGGTCCCAAACCACCACCCTTACCTGTTTATATATCACATTCTTCATTGCAGGAATCCCCTCAATTACTTGCAGCTCAGCCCTCCTTGACTGGTCATATTGCCTGAACTCACCTTAAGGAAACAAAACTTTCAATTTCACCCCACCTTCCAACAACTCTGCTCCATCACAGCAAAGCTTAAGTGAGCACAATTTGTGGTTGCTCCAATCCCTCAATTAGGAGATCCTCAAATAGTCCCATAGTTGGCCCCCCTTCTATTGATTCAGTTTCAGTGTGTCCATTCTCATAGACCATGTTGTGGACTTGCAGGGGACTGGAAGAGGAGCATAAAAGGACAAGGAGTCTTGAGTTAGTAAGCAACCATCCAGCTGCATGATTTAGAGTAAGTCAGTCACCTCCTCATCTGAAAAGTTAGGGTGGAGGGCATGATTCAGAATCTTGGGGCCTGTATGGTTTGAGGAGCATATTCAATACAATTTACATAATGCATAAGAAAATCCTAGGAGAAGTAGAAAGAAAGCATGGCTAAAATGGGGAGAGAGATATTGGCCTAGATTATTCCTAAGACACCTTACAGGGCAAACTTTCTTTGAGCATCAGGGCATGGTTCTTGATGGAGGACAATGGAGGAAGCCCCTTGTGCTGCCCTTTGTTGAGGGCCTGTTGGGTAGTGGGTTTCAGGCCAGTAGGTACCTATATGACTCCTAAGTCCCTTTACAACCTCTATAAGGCATGTGTCACCAACACCTTTTGCTGTGAGGTTGTATAACATTTCAAAGATTCAACAGCTGAAAGTAGCAGTGCGATGACATGCAGATTGGCCTGCCATGCTCCAATGTCTGGGCCTTCCTCTTCCACCAGGCCTCCCCTCCAAGACAACATAAGATGCATATACTTACTGGGTAATGTAGGTCTTATTGATAGCCAAAGCCATGGCAGATGGTCTTTCTCAAGCTTGCTGATTCACCTGTTGCTCCTGGGGCTTTTTGAAATTAAACAAGCCAATGCAGAGATGGGAACTAAAGGCCAGAAAGATTAATTGACTTAACCTTAAAGGCACTCAGCTATTTCACAGCAGATAGGGTATTGACATATTGGTGTTAGCATACTTTCTGGGCCTGTGTGGATGAACTGACTTTCAGCAGGCCCTGCTGGAAGCTGGATTGACAGCTTTTCTTGGCCACAGGGCTTACTGCATAGGGTCACTGCCATGATCAGGCTGGGAAGCAGGAGCAATTACAAGACATCCTATCTCTGTTTACAATTCATCACTGCCAAGGTGCAGAGCAGCTGCTTCCCTCTCAACACACCTCTGGAATTAAAACAGGCCAGTCCTTTGGAAATCAAAGAATCAAGAGTAAACACATTAGATTGTCTACTCTTTAACTCCAACAAGAGAAATTGTCATAACAGAACACAAATCACATCACCACCAGCCATGCCCAAACCTCAGTTTTAGCCACATCAATGGACAGTGGTTGCTATGGCAAAGATAATTCTAATTAAAAAAGGAGACAGGTGTCTCTGCTTGACACGTGGCACAGGAGAAGCGTCTGGGAGTCTGCAGGACTAGAGAGCATCTTTAGATCTCCTCTTGGACCCTGAACACATGCATACTGAAGCAATGAGAAGCCAGAACAAACTCAATAGGAGTAACAGGGTAATACCTAAAGAAGAAGGATCTTGAAGAGGAATTTGTTAAAATTAAATTGCAGGGGCATTTTTGGTTTTGTTCTGTGACAAGACAATGCATATTCAAAGATTGGAAGTCTGAAAGCACCACAAGGAAGTTAAAGAGGTAGGAGCAGGACCTTATTCGGTCTCACTTCCAAGCCCTCAGTGCCCAGAGGCAACCACTTTGACCATACACCTGTTCTTGGTTGGTACACACCTCTGTATTTCCTCACAATGGGCTTGTGCTGCTGTTCCTTCACATGCAGACATTCCCCATATGGAATTCCTGCCTTATGTGTCTTCTCCCTTCCCACTTACACAAACTTACCATCCTCCCAGCCTGCCATTATGATTATATCACACTTTCTATTTAAAGAATTACTTGAAGTTTGAAATATCATAGCAATGGAAATAAATATTTTTCATTTCTGATTCAATAATATGCAATGATCACATTTTATTTCTAGTAAATTTTGTTTCTATGGTAATTCATAAATCCTTGTTTCTTTGTTTATTTGTTTAGTTTTCTGTATGTCTTTTTGTTTGTTTGTTTGTTTAACCTAAACCTCTCGAGTATCAAATGCATCTGAGAATTTATTAGTTCATCTGTTTTTCTGGAAGTGACTTCCGTGGGGCCCCTTATACTCCTATTGCAAACTGCACAGTTCCCTCCCCCAACATTTTGGGGACTCCCTCACCTCTCTGTTGCATGACACCCTGTGCTTCCTGGGTTCTGAGTTTTCCATTTTATTAAATTACTCCTTCATTTTCTTGTGGTTAATCCTCCAGATAAGTTCCTGAAAAAGGGTGCCTAGAACATACTTTTTCTAAGATAGTAAGTGACAAAAATACCTTTATTTTAGAAGCATTTAAATCCCTATTAACAGGCAAATGGATAATTAAACTGTGATACATTTATATAACATAGTACTAGATATCAGTGACACATAGACTAGATTTACATATGTGAATGTGGATGTAACTCCACAATATTAAAAAAAAAGAAGTTGCAAAAGGACACCATAATGTAATAATGTTTTATTATATATATCTAAAATATAAAATACATATATATAATGATATCTCATTATTTGCAGATTCTGTATTTGTAAATTTTCCTGCTTGCTAAAATTCACCAGTAACCCTCCACATCAATACTTACAGAGCCTTTGCAGTCATTCAAAGACTTGTGAAGTCTCTGGCACCTGTTAGTGGGGAGGCTCCGTGCAAACCATTTAACACTCTGAACCTTGTTTTCTCTTTTATTAAATAAAGAAAATAGAACTTACTAGCATGTTTGTTTTATGATTTAAGATTACAGCCTATGAGAGATATGTAGGGATTTCCCCTCAGAGAAATGTTTTACTCGCACACACACACACACTTTAGGTATAGAATTCCAGATTAGAAATCCATTTCTTACAAACATGAGGACAGTGTCCCACTGTTTCCTAACTTTCAATGGTACTGTTACCAGTACTTTTACCTAATAGTTCACCTAGTGAATACCTAGTTCTTTCTATCTAACAACGTGTTCCCTTAGTTCCAGACTTTTTTCCTTATATTGTTTCTTAAACAAGGTCTTCCACCCTGCACTGACAGTCCTTTCACAGTAGCATAAAGTAGTTGACAGGGACCCAGCCATTCCATTGAGAAGTGTCCTTTCGGCATGTGGTTGTCAGCATCTTCTCTTACATTTGTCCCTTTTCCCATAGAGAGATTCCTCCATTCATGTCTTTACATACATAAAGATCTGATTAAATGGGAAGATATACCATCAGCATGGCTTAAGAGACAAAATATAAACTTAAATCTATAAAGGCAATAAAATTGCAAAATTATGTGTTTGTGTGTGTGGTGTGTGTGTGAGTGTGGTGTGTGTGTGGGGTGAGTATGGGGTGTATGTCAGTATGTTCCATGACAAACCCATCTTAAAATACATAGGAAGAAACACACAAGATAATTTTGGAGAATAAATGGAGATGAGTGCCCTAGCAATTACCAAAGCAATTATAAAACCAAAGTAATGATGTTAGAGTGGAATATTAGCACAAGAATAGTTTAATTAACCAAGAAGCCGAAGAGAAAATCTGGAAACAGAACTTGAAAAATGGCACAGTAGTGTTAGTGACCAGAGGGGAATGGATGATGTCATCAATACAGCATGCTGAGGCTCTCCACGTGGTGAAATTATAACAATAAGAACAATAATGACAACAATGACAAGAATATTTTTGGCTTTCATCATTAACAAAATAATTCTAAGTATGTTAAAAGTCTATGAAAAATAATAACTGTATGTAAGACACAAAAATTAACAAACCATAAAAAAAAGCAAAGTAACAAAGCTGGTTTCATTAAAAGAAACAAAATATTACACAAAAGAACAAAAATTAGCCTCTAAAAAGTCAAATTTTGAGCCACAAGTTGGAAGAGGATGATGAAGTGCATTGGGCAAGTGTGCAGGATGGGGCAACAGCAGCCTGGGACAGCACTGGCTGCCCCGCCACCTCAGTGTACGTGCATTGTCAATACCCTCTTCTCACTCGCAAAGCCATCTAACTGGCACAGATTATGATCACTCTACACATAAACAAAAAGGACTAGTGTCAAACAATATTTACTGAAACTTTGCAAATCAATAAAAATTCTTAAAAAAACAAAATGATAACAATAAAGTTGACAAAGAACACAGAACAAAGAAAAATCAGTAAAAGCTTTGAATAAGCAATTCACAGGAAAAAAAAAACACCTTGCAGTCATAACCTCATGGAAAGGTGTCCCACTGTATTAGTAAACAGGAAAACACAACATAAAATTACACCCAGGCTACTGGCACCAATCTACAATCTCAAAATGCTGAGTGTTGGAAGGACATGGCAAAACAAGGACACGTGCGCGTGAATGTGAAAAGGCTCTCCTCCTTGCAAAGCAGTGTTGTATTAGCTCATTTAAGTGGATGCTCATTGACTAGCAACTGGACTTCTTGAAATTTTGTCCATTTCTGCAAAGAGACATGGACAGAATCAGAAAATTTTGAAATCACCTAAATGAGCAAATAAGTTAAGCCATGTTCATGCAAAGTAATACTATACAATATTCAAAATAAATGATCTAGTCCTAAACCTCCAACACAGGTAAATCTCAAGCACAATCGTGATGGGGAAAAGCAAGTTGCAGAAGTATATTTAAACTATAATGCAGCTTGGGACGCCTGGGTGGCTCAGTCAGTTGAGCATCCAACTTTGGTTCAGTTCATGATATCTCGGTTCATGAGTTTGAGACCCACTTTGGGCTTTGTGCTATCAGCTCAGAGCCTGGAGCCTACTTCCGATTCTGTGTCTCCCTCTCTCTCTGCCCCTCCCCTGCTAGTTCTCTCTCTCTCTCTGTCTCAAAAGTAATAAACTACGATGCAGCTTATATAGAGTTAAAGCCATGCAAACCAATGTTCTTTAGAGAAAAAGATATAAGGCAAAAGTGATAAAATCTTAAAACCAGATGAAGCCATGTACACTTGTACATTCTTTTATATAATTCTCTATACTTTCTGCATGTCTGAAATATTTCATAAGAGCTTTTGATAATAAAATAAGTAAATAACAGTAAGTGGGTCTGGGAATTTGTTTACTTGTCCATAACTAGTTTTTGGTGGGGAAGGTCAGATGTTCTCTCCAGATCCTATGCTGGAGCCCACAGGAAAATAGCTAGCCTTGTCTCATCATCTCAGCCAAGAATCTGAATGCTATAAAGGACAAGGGACGGGAAGTGCATGTGATGGCGAGGAGGTCTTTCTCACTTCACTGCTCTTATATTGCTGTGCTCTACAGGAAGGATCCAAGTGTCATTTTACTTTTTTTTTTTTAAGGACTGAACATGTTTAGCAGCAAAATTATTTTCTCTCAAATGCAGGGATAGCAATCATCTGTTGAGGGAACAGTAGAGGCAACTGTCGCTTGAGTAGAAAAACAGATTCCCTTGGCTTGAAGTATAACTTAAGATAACGTAGCATAACTTTGCCTTCTTCTCAAGTAGGGGTCAGCTCTTTAGATGGAACATGTGTGGGTGATAAACACTAATAATTCTCACAATTAATAATAGCTATCATTACAGAATACCAGGCAAAGGTCAGGCATCAGATGGTATGTTAAAAACATTTTACACTTAATGCTCACACAAGCTTTAATAAGTATGGTCAGCTCCTTTTTACATATAAGGAAACCGAGGTTCATTGGGGTAGGTGGCTTGTCCAAGGTCACACTGCTTGCAAGTAGGACTTGAACTCAGACTGCATGGTTCCAAAAACTCTTCAGCTCTCAATGTCCCTTCTTGCCACCTCTCTGCATGTCAATATATATTCACCTGCTGTCACAAATGATAGAAATGATCCTCTGGAAGGCATATGAGAAACCTGCAGCCAGGAGTGGGGTCAGCTCTCCCCCAAGGAAACCTGTCTGTAGGGAACAAGCATCCCAGACAAGGGGAGGCCATGGCAGACCCACTGAACAAGACTCTGCCTTGAAGAAGACAGATTCTTCTGCAGGAGCCTCATCTATATGCTGGCTCCCAGGTACCCTCATAGCTACTCCCCTATCCCAGCATCAAGGGCACATGTCATCACGGCCCAGGGCAGGCCATGTCCTTCTGCAGCAGCTCTCAGCTCTCCAGAGCCTCTGCAAACTCTCCCCTTTCCCCAACTCATTACTCACTTTAGCTGCCAAGCCTTGATCCCCTTCTCTATTTGAGAAACTGCCCCCTGTAAGCCTTGAATGCAGACCCTAGCCCCTCCTGAGAAACTTATAGCCATGATCCAACTTCCCCAGATCCTAGGCAGTTGGAGTGAGAGCCCAGAGTTGTGGGACATGCAGGGACCCCACCCCACACTCTGCCCTGAGGGCTCTGGCAGTGCTGGGCCAGACAGGGAGCAGCAGACTTCAGGGGGGCAGGAACAGTGCTATTCTGTTCCCAGGGGGGTGCAGGGTAGATCAGGGGCCTGGCCAAAGCCCAACCTCCCTTATTCCTCCTAGCTTTCTAGCAAGCTGGGAGGCTCAGGAACCATTTAATAAAATGGAACCATTTAATAAAATGTTTTTCTGCTTCAGCTAGAATTGATCTCTAGTGCTAAATCTCTTCCTTCACTCATTCATTCATTCATTCGCTGATTCATTCATCATTAAATATTTGTTGCTTCCTTGCAACTACAGGATCAAGAGCACTGGGTCCGGAGCCATGTCTACCACTCACTGCTGTGTGACACCAGGTAAGTAATTTCTTTGTTTGCTCAATTTCCATGCCTAGAGAACAAAAATAATTATTACTGCTGCCTCACTGTAGAGTTTAAATGAGTTACCATATGGCTGGAGTGACTGCTATGTGCATGCTAATTGTTAATGGTACCGTCACTACAATTATCATTATCACTATTATTAGTATAGCCACCACTACCACTGTGGGCCAGGCCCACTCTGGGTTCTGGACATCAGTACCACAAGGCCTAACCCTAAGGAGGAGCAGCTAGTCTGACGGTGAAACACACAGGGCTTGTAGCCCCTTTGGCGGCAAGGCAGGTGGTGGCAGTGCTCTGCAGAGAAGCAGAGAGGGGCTGCTCCACCCTGGTCCTCCACCCAGTGGTAGGGACCCAAATCCCTCCCTTACTGGCTAATCCCTGAGCTGAACAAATACCACCCTTTTTTCTCTGTGGTCTTGTGAAATACAAACACGTGAGGTAGAAGGTGTGGGGAATGATGTCCTCCCTTCTGAAAAGAGGGCACAACAGCAGCTGTAGCCAAGGGATGGGGGCGAGAATATTCTCAAGAGGCAGAAAGGGTAGGTGGGGAATAGTGGAGGCCCCAGGAAACCCCTGATTTTGCTGAGATGGCGATCATTCTGTGTCAGCCACCTGCCTCCCCTAGTCCAGCACACCCTGAGATTTGATCAGAGGCACCACAGCCACAGCCACCAGCCAAGGAGAGGGTGAAAAGTTCACCTGGGGTGACTTGTCTTCTCATCTGCACAGCGCCCGTCACCTGTCAGAAGCACTCCAGGGTACAGGAGGACCATGACTGGCTCGCTCAGGAGTGTGTTAGGGAGGAGACACAGCACTCCAAGGAGCCCAGACCTTGCAGAGGTGAGGAGAGGGAGATTTGCTTCCTGGTTTTGTTTTTGTTTCTTTGGGTCCAAGTGTTCCTACCCTTTCTTTGTCCTCTTCACTACTCCCATCTCCACCCCCATGCCCCCAACCCCCTACTCAGGTTTCCAGGGCCCTCACACTGCCCCCTGGTGGTTTGCAGGCCCTGCCTTCCCAGGCCCACCTTTCCTGAACCCCTGACCTTCCCAGTATGAAACCTGCCAAGTTACCTCTTTGGAGAAGCCCATAATTTCCCCTAGGAACTCTTTCCCCTCTGCACAATGGGACAGGCATCTCTGTCAAATCTTTCTCGGTTCCACCACCAAAATGAGTGAGTTCCACCAGACAGTCTGGTAGGTAGGGCCTTCTGTTTCCCCATCCTACCTGCACCTGCCCAACTTAGCACTATCCTCACCTGAGTTTCAGGAAACCCTAGGACCCAGAGCTCCCACTGCTCATCCTGGCTTCCTCAGCTGACAAAGACCAACACCAGTCCCTTCTCCAGGACCCATCTCAGGTGCCTCCACCACCAGGAATTCTCCCCAGGCTTCTCCCTTCTAAAGTTCTTCTTCTGTGTCTATAGCACTCTGTTCTTGCCACATTCTAACATTCTAGGTGGGCTCCAAATCCAAATGCACCACCTGTCTCCCATTGCCTCCTAACTGGAGGAAACGCCATTTCCTTTACTCCCTCTCTATTCTTTCCCCATGAAGATCCACGTCCCCTCCAAGCATCTCATCTTGCCTCCTCCCCTTCCCGTCCTTCCCTTGTTGATCCCAATCCCTTCCATTCTGACCCTCAGAAGTGTCTGCTCCTCACCCTGCAAAAGGAGATGTGTGGTGAGCCTCTGCCATCAGGCATACCCTCATCTAGTTTGTCCTCATATTTGTATAGCTGGGGCACTGACGGGTTTTGGGTGGAGAGGGAGACCACATGCTACCAGAATTTCTTTATTTCCCATATTTGTTCAGCAAGAGAGAGAAATGCAGTATTCATCAACCAAAGCAATCCTTTTCATGGGGCCTATTTCTATAAGAAAATAAGATTTCTGTCTAAATTGTCACATTAAAGAATTATTTGTGTGTTAATCAGGTCTCCCACAAGACTGTGAGCCCCCTTGAGGCACAGCCCTTCCTCTTTGCTCTGCACACCCAGCCCCAGGTGCACAGCTTGGCAGTGAGCAGCTGGCACTGCGGGGTCAAGGCAGGACCAAACATCAAAGGCTCACACACAGGTCTCCCAGAAGGCCTCCCCTGTCACCCTAATGTACTCCTGTCACCGTTATCACCAGCAGCCCTGCTGCAGCTCCTGGTGCAGCTCCTGGGTTTATGGGCATTTGTTAACCTGGTACTTTTAAACCCGGGAAGGAGTAGCTCCTAGAAACTTCCATATTCATGAACTTGGATGGTGCATATTCCGCCAATAGTCTGTGCACCCCTGACACAAAGGCGGGAGAGACGATAATCCATACCCTCCTTGAGAACTAATCTTGAACCTTCATCTATGCAAGCCGTGCCTAGGGGACCATCAGACCCAGTGCATGTTGGGGACCCAGCTTTAACTCCAGCCTCCCGGGCAACAGACACTAGAGACAAGGGGGAAGAGGGGGCATTGCAGGAGGGACCAGTGTGGTCACCCAGCAGGCAGATATTATGTGCCCCCAGAGCAGTCTTTGGAGAAACATGAATAAAGATAAAGCCCAAAGAACTGTCTGGTGATTTCCTCCTGTGACAGCCTGCAACGTCTGTCATGTGTATTTCTTTTCATCGTGTACACATCTCCCCCATGCCTGGTGTGAAAGGCCTCCCATGACACATTTCCTTTAGTCTAGAGTGTGCCTGGGGAGTATGACAGGTGGTAAGATCTAAGAATACACTCATCTGCCTTCTACACTAAAATGGAAAGGGGCCCAGCAGGGAAGTCCTGTGTTGAAATATTATTATTATCAATTACAGTGACACTTTCCAACAGTACAATGGTTTGTGATATTTCAAAGCATGTTAACATCTGCTCTTTTGTTTGGCCCTCACCGGATCACTTTGCAAGATGAGGGCTGTGATCCTGCCTCTGACAAGGAGGGATTGGACATGGACTTCAGAGGCTGGCCCAAGGCCACATGGAAGGTGTGACCTCAACAGGCCAAGTCTCTTCTGCCACAAAGAACATATGACAGGCCCTCTGGTCCAGGGAGTAAGAAAAGCAAGAAGATGGGCACTGACCACTGGCCCTCGGGTGCTCTGTGCTTTGGTTGGATGCAGTGGGGTCCTACTCCTACAGAGAGACTGCTTCAATACTGCATATATTCTCACTGCTTCCCTCCTGGTGTCAGCTGGACACACACTGTATGTTCTGAAGTCCACGGGTCTGTGAGGACATAAATTCTGAGGGTCTCACAAGGAGGTAGAAATAGGTTCAAAGAGTTTTAAAAATATTCATGTCATGTCACATGTTATTCATGTCAAAATAAATCTCCTTGCATTTCTGGGAATACATCCATGGCACAGTGGACAGAGGATAGTCTTAAACTTCAGAGGTATCAAGGTTCAAATTCTGACATCACCATTCCTACACTGTGTCATGTGGGAAAGTTACTTGCTCTGTCTCACCTCCTGTACCCATGTTACGAGATAGGAGTCACAAGTCCAGTGGACTGTGCTGAAATACAGTGGCCACTCTATAGACAGTGCCATATGTTATAAAAACCACATTTACAAAGATGCTTTTCATGGGTATATTTAAAGAGCAGACAAACTAGAAACAAATGGTACAAAATATAGGGCAATTCATCCCCCAAAATTAAATTAACAGTGAATCTTTAGTAGTTGTCATAATCATAGTGATCTTTGAAAGCCATGATGCCTGATGCCTGTTTGTGGTGACCCAGATGACGGCATCACAGGAAGAAAGAGGAGAGAGGATTCAGTGTTTAGTCGTGCCGCCACAATGGCAACCACCCGCACTGACACCATCTATGAGAGAGGAGGAGGAGGTACAGGTCGTAGACATGAAATCAAGTCCATGACACCAAGAATCTTCCAGGGTCCCTGCCATGAGTCCCGCTGTCAAAACCATAACCAGGAGATAGAACCTGGTTGAAAATAGCTGAGGGTGAAGACACACAGCATGAGTTATATCCTTCATTCCAAGAGCTGACGTAAGAAAGAAATAAAAGGGAAGTCTGACTTCCTACAGGCAGGCAAGGGGGCCAAGATTGTCCCCTCCTGTGGAGGGAGTTATTGCCCTGGGTTCACATCCAGTTTAGCATTTTTAATGAAGTGTCATTATTAGAACTTGTAGAAAGATAACCCAGCATGAATTTGGTAGACCTCCAACTCACACTTCCAACTTCTGCTGAGGTCATTTCAGGTAGTGTGTGAGATGTATGTGCGGCACCCAGAGCTCTGACTTTGGCATCTGAAAGATGACAGCAAGAAATATATCCTCTAAACATGTTCCCTCCAAGGACAGAATGTCCCTTCCTTGCCAACATGCAGCTCACTCCACCACAAGTCATTAGAGGCAACCCAATGCCCCTGGCCTCTGGTGAGGTAGAAGTATTCACTGCGTGCTCCCGCCAGCTACTCAGTACACCAGTTGGCCACAGCGCTGGGGCAGTGCGGTTTGTGAACTGTGTGGGACATTGGAATTGAGAATCCTGCTGTGGGGCATACAGAAACGTCAAAAGCTCTGCTACAGGGAGTTTGTTGTGCAGCCATTTATTTACTTTATTATTTAATAATGCTTTTAAATTTTTTTCAGTAAGTCCTTCCAGTACCAATAGCTCAAAGAAACCCACATGTATATCTAATGAAAAGTTAATGTGCTGAATTTGTACCTCTCAAGGAAGTTGATGAGCATGTACATCGGGATGCACACAATGTCGACATCTGCCGTTTACCATGGGAACCCTGGTAACCCAAAGAAAGCCCCAAACCTGAGAAAAAGAGATCATTTAATCTAAAATTTCAAGTGTGTGTGTGTGTGTGTGTGTGTGTGTGTGTGTGTGTTAAGACCGCCCTCAAAGATGATTAAACCACCAGAACTGCAGAAGGTGTATCGTTATCACTCTGCAAAGCATAACTTTTCATGTATTTCCACACTTTTATGTTTAGAATGTATCTCCTTCATTTTGATTCCAGTGTTTGTTATGTGGTTACAAAACATCAAGTGATACTGGCTGAGACTTTGTCTTCCTCAGAAGAATACCACACATAGCGAAATGATTCCAGGTTTAACACCATTGCCCTCAGATGCTTCAATCAGTTAAGTCCAGAAAATCAGTTAATTCCAATAATCGTTGGATTTTCTCATCAGTCTGTGGAATCAACATCAAGCTTTTGTAAGTTGATTCTGTTGAAGACAGAATAAGTTCAGTTTAAAAATTCAACATTGAAGATAAATTTTTGTTTTGCAATGACTATATTAATACAAACTTTAGCACACAGCATGTGGTAAAAAGATAATATTCTTACTATATTAAAAAACATGTATAGCAGAATATTTTGGGAATAAGTTGTGATGTACATATAATTGATAATTACATTCAAGCAAGCTACACTATTCTATTCAAATAGAAAGCAGTTTTCACATTTTAAATATTTTATATATACAGAAAAACTGAACTTCAAGATGCCTATGACAAAACTGATGTGGAATACAAAAATCATGAACATGGTCCTTGTTTTTCTCTTTGTAGGCTGCCATCAAGCTGTTATTAGAAATATTCAGTCTTCAAAGAAATACTTTGTGAACCAAACTAAATGACTGACAATGACAGTGAACCCTTTTGTAAATCAGTCCCTGAAATTCTAGTTGCATTTAGACCAAAAGTAGTTAAAAATCACTAAATATTCAACAAAAACTGTTCTTAAAATCCTGTTTTGAAGCTTTTTATCAAAATGTTATTATTGAAATCAAGCAGGAAACCACTGAAATTTATTCCCTTGAAAAGTGAGCTGAACAAATTAAGCAATGAAAGCCTAAACTGTAGGCTTATGAGGTTTTTTTTTCTGAAATTTTATAATTGTACCTCATCACATCTCAACGGCAGTGAGAATCTTTTGATAAAGCATATTTTTAATTGGGCAAATTATATTCTGAAATGTAATGAAATAAAACTAAGAAGATCCATGATTTTACAGCATCTAAATTTATCAAAACCTTCAAAAGAATCACAGAGACAATGTATTAATAAGTTTTGTCATATAAAAATTCTTGTTAAAATAAAAGTGCTCTGAGGGGAAGGCATAAGATAATTCCTATTGACATATTTGGACTAACATATTTTTCCATAAAATGCAATTCAAAAAAATTACATGCAATTTTGTGGAAAATGAAATATGAACACATTGGAAAAAAATACATTTTTCAGAAAGATACCAGGAACAGAGTACTTGAAAAAGAAATGGCTAAAAAAAAGATCAACAATGAGCTAAATTTTAAATCAAATTTATGGTAGGTTAAGTCCAGAAATAACTAATGACAGTTGATGTTTCATCAAAAATAAGTAGTTTTAAGACTGTCTATTGTTACTTTATTTTAAATTATGTTTAGATTGGATGTCCATGTGTACACAACCTTTATAAAGTGCAACAGTACTTCATATTGTTGTTTATGATTGCAAAGCAAACATAATTATACTGCATGTTAAGTGATGTGAGGCATCCCTTACCCACACCTCCATAAATCTATCATTGGTCTGTAAATGGCCCCAATGCTTCCAAGAGCAATGGTTAAGTTGCTGACTAAATGTCTAAAAGAAACAATACAACACTACTTATTGGCTTACTAGTTACTATGTACTAAGTGTTAGGAACCACATAAATAACCTGACAAATGTTAGATTATAGGTACCATCTTCCCCAATTTAGAATCAAGGGAAATGAGATTCAGAAGGTTAAAGTTCCCATGCCAGCACAACATGAGGGATCCATCTATCATGACCTATGAGGCTTCCATTATGTTGTACTGTCCGCCAAAATGGTAGATATCACAAAACCCTTACAACTTGTACAACTTATGTTTGCAATGCCTCATATCATTCTCTTTTTTCCTTTCTATGGCTCTTTATTTTAACTCCCTAGTTGTACATTATTTTTCCTAAAATGGAAGTACTGTTTTTTTGCTTTTATGAGTATACACATTTTGCTTTGAGAGTGGAGGCTATGCCTTCTTCAATACAGCTGTAAATAGAGCTCTCTGTATATTATAAACATTGGCCAACTCAGGCTAAATGAAATTTTGTTACACTGACCACCACCAACACAAAATACCGGTGGTAGTGATCAAAAAGGATAGAAAGGGGGAGAGAAACAACCATGAAGTGAGTTTTTCAAGGCTTCACTGAGCTTGTTATTTTCCCATGTGATCAGCCTCCCTCTGAGGTTGGAAACTGTGTTCTGACAACTGGGAATCACCACCTGACACCTGGCATCCACTAGAAATATTCTGGGATTCTTTGAACATGCATGGATCCCACCAGGGAAATGTAAGGAGTGAAGGATAAAACAATAACCTAAATTAACCAAAGTGATTTCTTTAATTAAGACATAAATGTTATGGTCTGCCATTTTAATCTGTAATTCTTACCCTCTGTGGGAATTCTAATTGCAAGGAACTTTAATTAAGAAAAGAAATCAATAGACACCAAATGTGAACATTTACGAGGAGAAATTGATGGTTACATTCCTTAGAAATACATCAGCTAATCCAGCAATGTTTTATGAAACTTTAATCTCTCACAGATCACACAAACTATATTTGCAAAAGACTAAAAGTAGAGGAAAAGGGGAAACTCTTGCATGCCATCACTTCCTGTCTCCCAGGTTTCATCACCATCCATTCTACCCTATGCCTCTGAGCAGGTACTAAACTTAGCTGTTTACACATTGGATTTATATTATTTTCCTCTTCCCATAGATAGGGAAATTCAGGCCAAGAGAGGCTAAATAACTTTTGCAAGGTCACACAGCTTGTAAAGGACATGGTAGTATTTGAACTCAGTCTGGCTCCAAGCCTTTTTCTTCTAAGCTACCTAAGAAACGAAAGTCCTCTGCACAGAGCAACTCTCTTTAAATTTGGATTCAATACATAGATGTGGCCAAGAAAAATCCTTTTCGTTACACACAGATCATATGTTTTGTTTATTTACGTTTTAATTGTACTAAAATACACATAAAATGTATCTCCTTACCCATTTTAAGTGTATTGTTTAGTAGTGTTCATTATATTTACATTACTATGCAACCGACCTTTTTTATCTTGCAAAACTGAACCTCGTACCCATTAACCAGCAACTCTATTTCCCTCTTCCTTTATGCCTAGAAACCCACACCATTCTACCTTCTGTTTCTATAATTTGACTATTCGGTACCTCATATAAGTGGAATTATACAGAATTTGTCTTTTTGTGACTGATTTATTTCACTTACCACAGTATATGCAGTGTTCATCCATGCACAGTATGTTTCAGAATTTCCTTCCTTTTTAAAGATTGAACAACATTTTATTTCATGTGTATACAACATTTGTCTCTTCAGTCATCTATTGATGGACTCTTGGATTGCTTCTACATTTTGGCCATTGTAAATGATGCTTCTATGAACATGGGTGTACAAATATGTCTTTGAGACTATGCTTTCAATCCTCTTAGGTATATAATAAGATTGGGATTCCTTGATAATATATTAAATTTCTTTTTGAGGCAACACCGTCATATTTTCCATAGTGGCTACACTATTTTACATTCCCATCACAAGGATCCAGCTTCACATCCTCATCAGCATTTGTTTTTGTTTTATTCTGTTTTTTTTTTTTTGTAGTAGCTATTGTAATGGGTGTGAGATGACATCTCATTTCAGTTCTGAGTTGCATTCTTAATGGCTAGTGATACTGAACTTCTTTTCATATACTTTTTGGCCGTTTGTACATTTTCCTTGGAGAAATATCTATTCGAGTCTTTTGCCACCATAAAATAACTCAAAATGGATTAAAGACTTAAACATAAGACTTGAAACAATAAAACTTTTGTAGAAAGCATAGGGTAAAAACTCCTGAACAATGTATTTGGAAATTAATTTTTTGGATTTATGACCAGAAGTACAAGAAACAAAAGTGAGAGTAGACAAATGGACTACATCAAACTACAAGTTTCTGCACAGCAGAAGAAAAACAAAACAAAACAAAACAAAACAAGACAAGACAACCTTTGGATTGGGAGAAAATTAAAAAATAGGCAAAAGACCTAAATAACTATTTTTCCAAAGAAGACATACAGATGGCCTTTTGAAAAGATACTCAATATACTAATCAAAAGGAAAATGCAAATCAAAACTACCTCACACCTGATAGAATGACTACTATCAAAAAATCAAAAGAGAGCAAGAATTGGTGGGGAGGTGAAGAAAAGAAAACCCTATTGGTAGGAATGTAAATTGGTACATTTTATGAAAAACAGTATAAATGTTCTTCAAAAACTTTAAAATAGAAATATTATAAGATCCAGAAATAACTTCTGGTTATATAGCAAATGAATGAAATCAAGATCTTGAAAAGATATCTGCATTCCCATGTTCATTGCAGCATTATTCAAAATAGCCAAAACACAGACCCATAACTAGTGAAGATATTGAATCAGTTGTCAACAATCTCCCCACAAATAAGAGCCCTGGGCCAGATGGCTTCCATGAGGAATTCTACCAGACATTTCAATCAGAGTTAATACCCATTTTTCTCAAGCTATTCCAAGAAACAGAAATGGAAGGAAAACTTTTGGACTCATTCTATGAAGCCAGCATCACTTTGATTCCCAAACCAGACAGAGATCCAGCAAAAAAAGAGAACTCCAGGCCAATATCCTTCATGAATATGGATGCAAAAATCCCCAACAAGGAGCCTACTAGAAAGGATCCATGAACTCAGCAAAGTTGCAGGGTACAAAATCAATGTACAGAAATTGTTTGTATATTTATACACCAACAATGAAGCAACAGAAAGAGAAATCAAGAAACTGATCCCATTCACAATTGCACAAAAAACCATAAAATACCTAGGAATAAACCTAACCAAAAATGTAAGAGATCTGTATGATGAAAACTATAGAAAACTTATGAAGGAAATTGAAGAAGACACAAAGAAACGGAAAAACATTCCATGCTCATGGATTGGAAGAATAAATATAGTTAAAATGCCATTACCACCCAAAGCACTCTACACATTCAATGCAATCCCAATCAAAATGGCACCAGCATTCTTCTCAAAGCTAGAACAAACTATCCTCAAATTTGTATGGAACCACAAAAGAACCCGAATAGCCAAAGCCATATTAAAAGAAAACCAAAATGGAAGGCATCACAATCCCAGACTTTAGCCTCTACTACAAAGCTGTGATCATCAAGACCATATGGTATTGGCGCAAAAACAGATGCATAGGTCAATGGAATAGAATAGAGAACCCAGAAATGGACCCACAAAAGTATGGCCAACTACTGTTCAACAAAGCAATAAATAATATCCAATGGAGAAAAGATAGCCTATTTAACAGATGATGCTGGGAGAACCAGACAGCAACATGCAGAAGAATGAAACTAGATCACTTTTTTACCCCATCCACAAAAATAAACTTAAAATGGATAAAGGACCTGAATGTGAGACAGGAAACCATGAAAACCCTAGAGGAGAAAGCAGGAAACAACCTCCTTGACCTCCACCGCAGCAACTTCTTACTTGACACATCCCCAAAGGCAAGGGAATCAAGAGCAAAAATGACCTATTGGGACCTCATCAAGATGAAAAGTTTCTGCACAGCAAAGGAAACAATCAATAAAACTAATAGGCAACTGATGGAATGGGAAAAGATAGTTGCAAATAACATATTGAATGAAAGGCTAGTATCCAAAATTTATAAAGAACTCAACAAACTCCAGCCTAAAAAAAAACCAAACAATCCAGTGAAGAAAGACAGAAGACATGAACAGACACTTCTCCAAAGAGGACATCCAGATGGCCAAGGACACATGAAACAATGTCCAGTATCCCTCCTCATCAGGGAAATGCAGATCAAAACCACGCTGAGATACCACCTCCCACAGGTCAAAGTGGCTAAAATGAACAAATCAGGAGACTAGATGGAGCAAGGATGTGGAGAAACAAGCACCCTCCTACACTTTTGGTGGGAATGTAAACTGGTGCAGCCCCTCTGGAAAACAGTGTGGAGGTTCCTCAAAAAAGTAACAATAGAACTCCTCTATGGCCCAGCAATAGCACTGCTAGGAATTTACCCAAGGGATCTAGGAACACTGATGCATAGGAACACATGTACCCCAATGTTCATAGCAGCACTCTCAACCATAGCCAAAACATGGAAAGAGCCTAAGTGTCCATCAACGGACGAATGGATCAAGAAGATGTGGTTTATCTATACGATGGAATACTACATGGCAATGAGAAAGAATGAAATCTCGCCATTTGTAGCAACGTGGATGGAACTTGAGAGTGTTATGCTAAGCGAAATAAGTCAAGCAGAGAAAGACAGATACATATGTTTTCATTTATAAGAGGAACAAGAGAAACATAACAGAGGACCATGGGGGAGAAGGGGAAAAAATATTTGGGGAGAGGGAGGGAGGCAAACCGTGAGAGACTCTTGAATACTGAGAACAAACTGAGGTCTGATGGGGGTGGGGGAAAGGGGAAGGGGGATGATGGGCATGGAGGAGGGCACTTGTTGGGATGAGCACTGGGTGTTATATGGAAACCAACTTGACAATAAACTACGAAAGAAAAAAAATAGCCAAAACACCTGTCAGTTGACAGATTAATGGACAAAGAAGATGTGACATAAAGATATGTATGTGTATGGATGTATATATGTGTGTGTGTATAGGTATGTACATATGTGTGTATACATATAGTTATGTACATATGTATGCTACTTATACCTACACATACATTATATATACCTACACATGCATACATATACATACACATATGTACATGCTATGGAATATTATTCAACCTCATAAAGGAAATTACTCTGCTATTTGCTACAACATGGGTTAAACTGGAGGACATTATGCTAATTGAAATAAGCCAGACACAGAAGAACAAATATTATACGATCGCACTTATATATAGAACCTTAAAAAAAAAAGCCAAACTCATAGCAATAGTGAGTAAGATGGAGGTTAACAGATGCTGGGAGATAAGGGAAAAGGGGGAATAGTGATCAAAGAATCCAGACATTCAGTTATAAGATATATAAGTTCTGGAGATCTAATATACAGCATAGTGACTATAGTTAATAATAAGTTCTTTTATGTTTGAAATTTGCTAATAGAGTAGATACATCTCAAGTGTACTTACCCTCCTACACACACACAGGAATAGTATCTATGGAGGTGATGTATATGTTAATTAATTTGACTGTGATAGCCATTTCACAATGTAAACATATATCTAAACATCACATTATACATTTTTAATGTATATAATTTTTATTTGTTAATCATACTTCAATAAAACCTGGATAGAAGGAGTCCTTTCCCTTTTTAAATTGGATAATTTGTTTTAGTGTTATTATTGAGTTGTAGGAGTTTTTATATATTCTAGACATTAACACCTTACCTTATAAATAATTTGCAAATATTTTCTCCCATTCTGTAGGTTGCCTTCTCATATTGCTGCTGTTGTGCCTTTAATGCCCATAAGTTTTTAATTATACTATGGTCCACTTTATCTATTTATATCCTTATTGCCTGTGCTTTATTTGGCAAAAAATCATTGCCAAATCTAACATCATGAAGCAAAAATCATCATTGGGATTTTAAAAGAGATTGCATTGAATCTGCACATGGCTTTGGGTACTATTGACATCTTAACAATATTAAGTTTGCCAGCCCTTCAACATGAGATGTATTTTTATTGTGTCTTTCATTTCTTTCAGCAAAAATTTTGTACTTTTCAGTGTAAAAGTCTTTCACCTCATGGGTTAAGTTTATTACTAAATATTTCACTCTTTTTAACCTGATTGAAATGAAATCGTTTTCTTACTATCCTTTTAGTAAGCATTGTTAGCAGGAAGAAATCCAGTTGATTATTGTATGTTGATTTTTGTATTCTGCAACATTCCTTAATTTGTTTATTAATTCCAACAATTTTTAAATTTAAATTCTAGTCAGTTAACATGTAGTGTAATATCAGTTTCAGATGAACAATATAGTAATTCAGTACTTCCATATAATACCGTGTGCTCATCACAAGTGTATTTTAATCCCCATCACATATTTCATATCTCCCACTAAACCTCCTCCCCTCTGGATAACCATCAGTTTATTCTCTATAGTTAAGAGTCTGTTTCTTTTGTGTGTGTGGAATCTTTAGTATTTTCTATGTATAAGATCATTTCATCTGCAACTAGAGATAATTTTATCTTTTCCTTTCCAATTGGAATGCCTTTTATTTATTGTGCTTCTCTAATTGCTTTGTCTAAGACTTCCAGTACTGTGTTGAGGTAGTAGTGGCAAGAATGGGCCTCTTTATCTTATTCATGTTCTTACAAGAAAAGATTTCATTTTTTCACCATTGAATATAAATTTAGCTGTGGATTTTTCATATATGTCTTTTATTATGTTGAGGTAGTTTCATTCTATACACACAGATCTTTTAACTGCAGCCTGCACAAATGATTTGAGAGCTATTTCAATACTCCATTTAAACAATGAATATTGATATAATATCCTCCAGGCTTTGACACTATGCAATGCCATGTGAGGTGATCCACAGAAGCATAATGACACAGTTTTGGCCTTAAAGAAAGAAAATTATCTTCATTAGGAAAATAAAACAGAAAGAAAATTGAGCTCGCACCTGTCAAAATGGCTAAAATTAACAACACAGGAAACAAAAGATGTTGGTAAGGATGCAGAGAAAGGGTAACTCTCTTACACTGTTGGTAATGCAAACTGGTGCAGCCACTCTGGAAAACAATATGGAGTTTCCTCAAAACTTTAAAAATAGAACTACCTTACAAACCAGCAATTACACTACTAGGGAGTTTACCCAAAGGGTACAAAAATACTGATTTAAGGGATATATGTGCCCTGATGTTTATATCAGCATTATCAACAAGAGCCAAATCATGGAAAGAGCCCACATGTCCATCAACTGATGAATAGATAAAGAAGTTGTGGTATATATATATATATATATGAATATTACTTAGCCATCAAAAAGAATGAAGTCTTACCATTTGCAACCATGTAGATGGAACTATAGAATATTATGGTAATGAAAATAAGCCAGTCAAAGATAGATATGATAATGATTTCAGTCACATGTAGAATTTAAGAAACAAAACAGATGGACATAGAGGGGTGAAAGAGAGGCAAACCATAAAACAGACTCTTAAGTATAGAGAACAAACTGTGGACTACTTCAGGGGAAGTGGGCAGGGAGATGGATTACATGAGTAACGGGTAGTAAGGAAGACACTCATGATGATCACAGAGTGTTGTATATAAGTGATGATTCTACTCCTGAAACTAATATTACACTATATGATAACTAACTGGAATTTAAATAAAAGCTTCAAACTACAAAAAAAGTCAGAACACAGCGTAATTATACGAACTGAAGGAGATTAAACATGACAGTTGTTCTGAAGGGAAATGGATGCAGACTCTGGTGAACAAGATGCATTCCTGGAAGAGGAGAAATCTGAGCTTAACTTAAAGGAAGAAGTATATTTAGGCAGGCAGATAAGAATGAAAAGAATCCTCCACAAACACTGTTGGGAATCTCCCTTACCTCATCCAGGACTCTGCCTACTTGTCACATATCAGACAGCTTTTTTGGATGACCTTATAAAAAAAGTTAGTCTCTATCCCATTGCTCTCCAATCCCTTCCAGTTTTATAGCATGAACCACCACATGAAATCTCACTCTGTATTTATTTGTTTACTTATTTATTGTCCCAAGGTAGAAAGTGAACTCCATGTGGTCTGTATTTTTCTATGCCTTGTTCACTGCTAAATGCCCAGTTTCTAAAATCAATTCTGGCACACTGTAGGTGCTCAATAAAAGTCTATTGAGCGAACAATTGATCAGTGATTGAATAAATGAGTGAATGAATGAATGAAAATATAAGGCACTGGAGTCAGAGTAAATACATATTTTGGAGACAAAGTCAAAGGGACATTATGTTAAGTCAGATTTCCAGTTTCCAGCACTGCCAGACAAAGAAATAAGGTCTTAGAGGTAGTTGAACAAGAAAGTCCTGGGGGGATGGTTTACCCCAAACTCTTCAGGAACAGAATATTGCACACTTGAATCAGGATCCAAAACAGGTACACGAATTGTAATTGGTTGATTTAGGGAGGCGCGGTGGTGGGGGCTGGCCTGAAGCGACTACATTCCCCACACTCTCACAGGGCGTGAAGGCCTTGGCTCCCAAGTTGTATAGCTGCATGACCCCGACGGATCTGAGACTGTGACACTTCCCCCACCCTCCCCTCAACTCCCAGCAGCAGGGAACCAGTGACCTGCAGGACCGTTTCGGGTAGTATAAACAAAGCCCATGGACTGAGACCTGGAAACGATGCAGGGCATGGGGCATAGAACTCGGCCCACCTTGGCTACATCCTCAACACAGGGAGATCAGACACAAAGGAGTGATTTGCAATGCTTGGTTGAGAAGGGACTAGGGCAACGCCATTTTTCTCCCCACAACCACCAAGGGGCCTCAGGGAGCAGCCAGAGGGACACAGTGGTGACTAAACCTGCCTACACCAAACCACGCCCATACCCACCAAGAGCTGTGTTTTTGTTTTTGTTGTTGTTGTTTTTACCTGAGCCTGGATTTGCGTGTTTATTGGTTTTGTCTGTGCGCTTGTGTACCTTTGTTACCTATGTGGTTGTTTGTTTTCTTTTTTCAGGGCTACCGCAAAAACAAGCCAAATTACACATGGTGGAGAGTCCCAAATACCACTACGAGGAGGGAAACAAAATAATCAAACTCTAAACAAGAGAAACCAAGAGACACCATTCAAAGAACACTTCCTGAACAGACAGGCCCTGGACAGTCTCAGAGCCCTCTTTAATACAGCAGAACTCGCAGGGGCAGAGAGTACAACAAGCTTTTAAAATTAACAAGATAGAAAACTAACCAAAATGAAGAAACAGAAGAACTCTCCTCCAAAGAAATTTCAGGAAAATGACAGCTAAAGAACTGCTCAAAACAGATATAAGCAACATAACTGAACAAGAATTAAATCATAAAATTAATCACTGGGCTTGAAAAAGGCATGGAAGACATCAGAGAAACTGTTGCTATAAACACTACGGAGCTCAAAAATAGTTATGATGAATTTAAAAATGCTATAAATGAGATGCATAATAAAATGGAGGTATCCAATGCACAGATTGAAGAGGCAGAAAGGAGAATAAGTGATATAGAAGACACAATTATAGAAAAAGAGGAAGCTGAGAAAAAGAGAGATACACTGATCCAGGAACATGAAAGAAGAGTTCAAGAGCTCAACAATACAATCAAATGGACAATATCTGTTAAATAGAAATCCCAGATGAGGAAGAGAGAGGGAAAGTTGCTGAAGGAGTCCTGGCACAAATTATAGCAGAGAACTTCCCCAACCTGGAGAGGGAAGTAGTAGTTGAAATTCAAGAGGCACAGAGAACTCCCCTCAGACATAACTTGAATCAGTCTTCTGCATGACATATCATAGTGAAATTGGCAAAATATAAGGACAAAGAGAGAATTTTGAAAGCAGCAGGGAGAAAAGGGCCCTAACATACAAAGAGAAAGCTATCAGAGTGGTGACAGACCTATCTGTTGAAACTTGGCAGGCCAGAAAGGAATGACAGGAGATCGTCAATGTGATGAACAGAAAAAATATTCAGCCAAGAATCCACTATCCAGCAAGCCTGTCATTCAGAAGAGAAGGAGAGATAAAAGTCTTTCCAAATAAACAAAAATTGAAAGGATTTTCTACCACTAACACAGTCCTACAAGAAATCCTGAAGGGGACTCTCTGAAGGAAATGTTACAAGGAATGCAAGAAGCTAGAGACACCACCACAAGCATGAATCCCACAAATGACACAATGACTCTAAACCCATTTATTTCAATAATAATACTGAATATAAGTGGGCTGAATGTTCCAATCAAAAGACATAGGGTAGCAGAATGGATTTAAAAAAACCCACAAAATCCATCTATTTGCAGTCTACAAGAAACGCATTTTAGACTGGAGGACACCTTCAGATTAAAATAAAGGGGATGGAGAATTATATATCATACTATTGGAAGTCAAAAGAAATCTGGAGTAGCTATACTTATATCAGACAAACTGGACTTTAAATTAAAGACAGTAACAAGTGATGAAGAAGGGCATTATATAATAATTACAGGGTCTATCCATCAGGAAGAACTAACAACCATAAATGTCTATGCACAGTATGTGGAAGCACCTAAATATATAAAACAATTAATCACAAACAGAAACAATCTAATAGATAAGAATGTGCTAATAGCGGGGGACGTTAACACACCACCTACAGCAATGGATAGATCACCTAGACAGAAAATCATTAAAGAAACAATATACTTGAATGACACATTGTACCAGATGGACCTGACAGATATATTTAGAACTCTACATCCTGAGGCCGTGGAATTCACTATCTTCTCAAGTGCGCATGGCACATTCTATATGATAGAATGCATACTGGGACATAAAGCTGCCCTCAAGAAATATAAGAGAATTGAGATCATACCATGCACGCTTTCAGATCACAATGCTTTGAAACTTGAAATCAATCACAGGAAGAATTCTGGAAAACCTCCAAAAACATGGAGGTTAAAGAACATCGTACTAAAGAATGAATGGGCCAATCAGGCAATTAGAGAAGAAATTTTTAAAATATATGGAAACAAGTGAAAATGAAAACACAGCAATCCAAACTCTATGTGATGCGGCAAAGGCAATCCCAAAGGAAAGTACATTGCACTGCAGGCTTATTTCAGAAAATTAGAAAAAGTGCAAGTGCAAAATCTAACAGCTCACCTAAAGCAACTAGAGAGAGAGCAACAAGAGCACCCCAAACCAAGTAGAAGAAGAGAAATAATACAAATCAGGGCAGAAATAAATAATATGGAAACCAAACAAACAGTTGAACATATCAATGAAACCAAGAGCTGGTTTTTTGAAACAAGAAACCAAATTGATAAACCTCTAGGCTTCTCAAAAAGAAAAGAGAGAGCACTCAAACAGACAAAATCATGAATGAAAACAGACTTATTACAACCAACCCCTCAGAAATACAAGCAATTATCAGGGAATACTATGAAAAATTATATGCCAATAAATTGGACAACTTAGAAAAAATGGATAAATTATTCAACACACACTCACTACCAAAGTTCACACAGGAAGAGATAGAAAATCTGAACAGACCCATAACGAGTGAAGAAATCGAATCAGTTATCAACAATCTCCCAACAAATAAGAGCCTTGGGCCAGATGGTTTCCCTGGGGAATTCTACCAGACTTTTAAAACAAACTGAATACCCATTCTTCTCAAGCTATTCCAAAAAATAGAAATCAAAGGAAAACTTCCAGACTCATTTTATGAAGCCAGCATCACTTTGATTCCCAAGCCAGACACAGATCCAGAAAAAAAAGAAAGAAAAAAAAAAAGAGAGAGAGAGAGAATTACAGGCCAATATCCTTGATGAATACGGATGCAAAAATCCTTAACAAGTTCCTTGCAAACTGAATCCACAGCACATAAAAAGAATTATCCACCAAAATCAATTGGGATCCATTCCTGGGTTACAAGGCTGGTTCAATATTTGTAAATCAATCAATCAACCAAAAAAAGAAAAGATAAAACCAACAAAAGAAAAGATAAAAACCATATGATCCTCTCGATAGATGCAGAAAAAGCATTTGAAAAAATACAGCATCGCTTCTTAATAAAGACTCTAGAGAAAGTTGGGATAGAAGGAACCAACTTAAACATCATAAAAGCCATCTATGAGAA
>NW_027532067.1:676353-773002 GCF_008692635.1 Crocuta crocuta
AATCTCCCAACAAATAAGAGCCTTGGGCCAGATGGTTTCCCTGGGGAATTCTACCAGACTTTTAAAACAAACTGAATACCCATTCTTCTCAAGCTATTCCAAAAAATAGAAATCAAAGGAAAACTTCCAGACTCATTTTATGAAGCCAGCATCACTTTGATTCCCAAGCCAGACACAGATCCAGAAAAAAAAGAAAGAAAAAAAAAAAGAGAGAGAGAGAGAATTACAGGCCAATATCCTTGATGAATACGGATGCAAAAATCCTTAACAAGTTCCTTGCAAACTGAATCNTTTTAAAACAAACTGAATACCCATTCTTCTCAAGCTATTCCAAAAAATAGAAATCAAAGGAAAACTTCCAGACTCATTTTATGAAGCCAGCATCACTTTGATTCCCAAGCCAGACACAGATCCAGAAAAAAAAGAAAGAAAAAAAAAAGAGAGAGAGAGAGAATTAAAGGCCAATATCCTTGATGAATACGGATGCAAAAATCCTTAACAAGTTCCTTGCAAACTGAATCCACAGCACATAAAAAGAATTATCCACCAAAATCAATTGGGATCCATTCCTGGGTTACAAGGCTGGTTCAATATTTGTAAATCAATCAATCAACCAAAAAAAGAAAAGATAAAACCAACAAAAGAAAAGATAAAAACCATATGATCCTCTCGATAGATGCAGAAAAAGCATTTGAAAAAATACAGCATCGCTTCTTAATAAAGACTCTAGAGAAAGTCGGGATAGAAGGAACCAACTTAAGCATCATAAAAGCCATCTATGAGAAACCCTCGGCTAACATCATCCTCAACGGGGAAAAACTGAGAGCTTTCCCCCTGAGATCAGGAACACGACAGGGATGTCCACTNAATTATAAGGGATCTGTATGATGAAAACTATAGAAAACTTATGAAGGAAATTGAAGAAGACACAAAGAAATGGAAAAACATCCCATGCTCATGGATTGGAAGAATAAATATCATTAAAATATCATTACCACCCAAAGCAATCTACACATTCAATGAAATACAAATCAAAATTGCACCAGCATACTTCTCAAAACTAGAACAAACTATCCTAAAATTTGTATGGAACCACAAAAGACCCCGAATAGCAAAGCCATATTGAAAGAAAACCAAAACGGAAGGCATCAAAATCTCAGAGTTTAGGCTCTACTNGCTATTAGAACTGATCCATGAACTCAGCAAAGTTATAATAGGGTACAAAATCAATGTACAGAAATCGGTTACATTCTTATACACCAATAATGAAGCAACATAAAGAGAAAAAAAAAACTGATCCCATTCACAGTTGCACAAAAAACCATAAAGTACCTAGGAATAAACCTAACCAAAATTATAAGGGATCTGTATGATGAAAACTATAGAAAACTTATGAAGGAAATTGAAGAAGACACAAAGAAATGGAAAAACATCCCATGCTCATGGATTGGAAGAATAAATATCATTAAAATATCATTACCACCCAAAGCAATCTACACATTCAATGAAATACAAATCAAAATTGCACCAGCATACTTCTCAAAACTAGAACAAACTATCCTAAAATTTGTATGGAACCACAAAAGACCCCGAATAGCAAAGCCATATTGAAAGAAAACCAAAACGGAAGGCATCAAAATCTCAGAGTTTAGGCTCTACTACAAAATTGTAATCATGAGCACAGTACGGTATTGGCACAAAAGCAGACACATAGATAAATAGAATAGAATTGAAAACTTAGAATTAGACCCAAAAGTGTACAGCCAACGAATCTTTGACAAAGCAGGAAAGAGTATCCAATGGAAAAAACAGCCTCTTTAACAGATGGTGCTGGGAGAACTGGACAGCAACATGCAGAAGAATAAAACTAGATCATTTTCTCACACCATACACAAAAATAAACTCAAAATGGATNCTTGACACATCCCCAAAAGCAAGGGAATCAAGAGCAAAAATAAATGATTGGGACCTCATCAAGATTAAAAGCTTCTGCAAGGCAAAGGAGACAATCCATAAAACCACTAGACAACCGACAGAATGGGAAAAGATAGTTGCAAATGACATGTCAGACAAAGGGTTCATATCCAAAATCTATAAGGAACTCACCAAACTCCACACCCAAAAAACAAACAACACAGTGAAGAAATGGGCTGAAGATATGAACAGACACTTCTCCAAAGAGGACATCCAGATGGCCAACAGACACATGAAACGATGCTCAGCATCCCTCCTCATCAGAGAAATACAAATCGAAACCACACTGAGATACCACCTCACACCAGCCAGAGTGGCTAAAATGAGCAGATCAGGAGACTCTACATGCTGGCGAGGATGTGGAGGAATGGGCACCCTCCTACACTGTTGGTGGGAATTTAAACTGTTGCAGCCTTTCTTGAAAACAGTGCGGAGGTTCCTCAAAAAATTAACAATAGAACTCCCCTATGACCCAGCAATAGCACTGCTAGGAATTTACTCAAGGGATCTAGGAACTCTGATGCATAGGAGCACATGTACCCCAATGTTCATAGCAGCACTCTCAACCACAGCCAAAACATGGAAAGAGCCTAAGTGTCCATCAACGGACGAATGGATCAAGAAGATGTGGTTTATCAGTATGATGGAATACTACATGGCAATGAGAAAGAATGAAATCTGGCCATGTGTAGCAACATGGATGGAACTAGAGGGTGTTATTCTGAGAGAAATAAGTCAGGCAGAGAAAGATAGATACCATATGTTTGCATGTATATGGAGATTAGGAGGAACTTAATGGAGGACCATGGGGAGAGAAGAAGTAGAAGAAGTGGGGGAAAGGGAGAGAGGCAAACCATGAGAGACTCTTGAATGCTGAGAACAAACTGAGGACTGATGGGTGTGGGGGGCTGGGGGGAGATGGGCATGGAGGAGGGCACTTACGATGATGAGCACTGGGTGTTATATGGAAACCAACTTGACAATAAACTATTTGAAAAAAATAAATAAATTTAAAAAAGAAGACATTACCATAAAAAAAGATGTGGTTTATCTATACAATGGAATACTACATGGCAATGATAAATAATGAAATCTGGCCATGTGTAGCAACATGGATGGAACTAGAGGGTGTTATTTTGAGAGAAATAAGTCAGGCAGAGAAGGACAGATTCCATGTTTGCATGTATAGGAGGATTAGGAGGAACTTAACGGAGGACTATGGGGTAGAAGAGGGGTAAAAATAGTGAGGGAGGAGGAGGGAGGCAAACCATGAGAGACTCCTGAATGCCGAGAAGAAACTGAGATCAGATGGGGAGAGTGGAAGGGGGGGTATGGACATGGAGGAAGGCACTTGTTGGGATGAGCACTGGGTGTTATATGGAAACCAACTTGACAATAAACTACTTAAGAAAAAATAAACCTTCTTGCAAAATAAAAAAAGAATAATGATGTTGGTGGTGTCAAAAATAATAACGACAACAGCAGCAATAAAAAAAATAAAGTTCTATTTCTTCTTACAAAGGCAAAAAAGAAAAAAAACAAAAGGAAAAGAGATCAGACTTGTGGTTACCAGAGGCAAATGGTGGGGGAGGGGAATTGGAGGAAGGTGCCAAAAGATAGAAACTTCCAGTTATAAGTAAATGCTAGGTATGTAATATACAACATGAGGAATGTAGCAAAGAACGCTGTGTGATATATAGGAAAGCTGTTAAGACAGTAAATCCTAAGAGTTTTCAGCACATGGAGAAAGTTTTTTCTTTTTTCTTCTTTTTATTGTATCTATATGAAATGATGGGTGTTGGCTAAACCTAATGTGGTATAAATTCCACAATATATATAAATTAACCTTTTATGCTGAATGTTCTGCAAAAAATAAAAAAAGAAAAGAAAGAAAGAAGTCTTAATAAACCAAGTTAGGAGGATTTGGGGCCGCAAGTGACATGAAAAAAACTGTAAGGGTTTCGTGATATCTATGCCAAACAAACCAACAAGCTAAACATGGTGTAAACTCACCAGTCTTTAATAGATATTGCCTCTGGATGTGAATGTTATGGGTGACTTTTTTCTTTTTAAAGGTTACATTTAAAAAAAATCAGTTGTGGGGAGANGATGTTTAAGTAGGTTCCTTCTATCCCGACTTTCTCTAGAGTCTTTATTAAGAAGGGATGCTGTATTTTGTCAAATGCTTTTTCAATACAAAACATATTTTTAATTAAAAACACAGAAAAGTGAGTATGACAGCAACTGAAGATGGAAAACCCAAATTGCTGGAATATTAAATAGTCAAAGGATAATTTCAGTCTATGTGGAAAATGGTTAAATCCCTTGTCTTCTAAAAGGCAAACAAGTAATATTCAACAAGATTTTCTAAGTTATTTTCTCAGATAAGATCTTTTAATACACTTAGCACTGTAAAACCAATAATAAGAGATTGATTCAGCAAGTTATTAGAAAGAACAGTTTAATTATCCCAGAATTTGGTTGGCTCTTAGCCTCTTAACCTGAAAATTGGAGGGCTGATTAACCAGTCACACCACAGGTTCTGACCAAGGATTTTAACCTTGAAGACCATCTGCCTGGAAAGTCTAGTTGAAATCAAAACAAACATCTTTAAGCTAATAAAAGGTGCTCCTGGGGAAATGGGTTTGAGTGACAAATTTGGCTCTGTAATTTCTGCAGGAATCCTTTCACTATAAAACATACATATATTTGTAATTAATGGAAATGAGCATATGGCTCCCTAGAACCATCTAAGACGTGCACACCCTCAGGCAAGGACAACCTCAAGGAGAAGGTGATATGAAATTGGTTTTAAAGAACAATGGACAAAGAGGAAAGGCACTACAGAAAACAGGGAGAAGCATGAGCACAGGTGTGGGAAAGTGAGCAAGTATGATATTGAAGGGGCAGCAGGAAACTGAGTGTCATAAGGTTTAGCGCAGGTGTGAGCAAGTGGGAAATGGAAGAGTCTTCAGTGGAAGAAGGTGTAGGGAGAAGATGTGCAGAGCAGACAGGAACAAGCTGACCCAAGGGAGCCTCCCACACAGATTCAGTATGAGATTAGGAGAAAGTGTGTGTCTATTTTGGTTTCTATCCCATAATCCTTCTTGCCCCTGTGAGTCTTAAGCCAGGACCCCCACAGAAGGCGCCATCTGATGAGTAGGCATCTTCGGCCTTTGTCCAACATCCAGGATGCCCCTGCTAATGGTCAATCTAGCATTGCGTCTCACCTGCATCCATAGGGACCTACGACAGCCTACATCAAAGAATGTCAAGAAGACCGTCCAACATCCCTCTTGTCTAGTGCCTCAATGTTTCCTGTCAGTCAAAATAGCTTTCCAAAGTCATTTGGAAACACTACTTCTCTGTAACCCACTCACACCCCTGGACCAGATCCCAATAGGCATTCACAATCAGCCATCTCCCTACATGAAGTCATCAAGCCCACCAAACCCCCACAAACCTATACTTGGTGAGAGAGACTCTGGCTCCTTTTTGGGTTCAGCCCAGGGGAAGTGGTAGAAGGAACTCGGGGAGGAGGGTGGGTAGAAGGAGAGTCATAGCCCTCTTGGTCTCTGTGAGTGGGCTACATGCCCCTCTCAGGGGTTGCAGGTCCTGTCTGGAAGCCTCTTCACACGAGCCCTTTCTGAACATTTCTCCACTCCTCACCAGCCTTGGGCCTGATATGACAATGGTTCCCCATGGTTGCTAATCCTGGGATACAGCCTAACTCTTTCAGAGATGCCCTGGTTACATTTTGTGAATAACCCTTTCATTGTAAACTTGCTTCAAACTGATAGTTTTGAGTGAACATCTGCTTCCTGCTGAGACTCTGACACACCACAGGTATCTGTTATCATTGAGAAGTATTGATGTTCTTATGCTTGGACATCGTGGGGGAAGTATGACGAAACATTCTTCTCTGAGGAGCTCAGCTGCAGCATGAATTGAACACTGCATTTCTTGGAGACAGAGTCAACTCTCTTCACCCTTCACCAAGAGTCAACTCTTCCTACCCTGGAGAAGATTGTACCTATGGTGTTCTATCTCTCACTCACACCTGATGCACTATTTTTAATGTGTCTGAGCTTTAAAGGAAACAATGGGTCTCCCATGAGAACCTTCACTTCCACCCTCCTTTTCAGATTGTGCTTTATTACTATAGTCTTTATGTTCTATTACTGATTTTTTAAACCTTTTTTTTCACATGTAAGACATTAAATTTTCTCTGGACAACAACCAAACCTATCAAAAAGTAAGAAGCAAGAAGGGCCAGAAAGGCTATCTTGTGAACTGAAATTGAGTCATGGATGACTGCAATGCAGACGAAATGTGTTCATAATTTTACTGAGTCTCAGAGTTAGAGGTTAGAGAGAAGAAAGGATCACAGTGTTGAATTTGGAGAGAGAGATAAAAATACAAGCTTCCCACATAGTTGTGGGAGGATAACACAGTGAGGATACTTAACACATCTTATTTTTCTGTATTCTGAGTATTGCAAAATGTAGACCATGGACTTAATTCTGCCCAAAATGGGTTTTGTTTTTCAGCCTGGAATAGAATTTTTAGAGTTTAATTTTGATGACTTTGGGTAGGATGTTGGCCACAGTCACCACTGCTCCTTATTGCTTACACCAGATGCATTAGTAATTTACATGACTTCACTGGCTCTATGGTGATCTGAGACCATAACTACTATGTAATCTATATAGTCTATATCCTTGCCTATAAAGTCATCTGCAAAAATGAGAATCATGTTCTTTCCCTGATCAGGTGGGTGACCTGAAAAAACTAATGTTATTTGTCTAGGATCAAGCTAGAAGATGTTTTATTCCAAGGGCACAACTCATGAAAGAGTAGGGCTATGGGAGGGACAGCTTAAATGATTGAAAGCAATGGCAGGAGTCCAGCAAACGGAACACAGATGGGCTACAGGATTCTGGGAGGGCCAGAGACTTGGTGGATATCTGGAGTCTGGACCTTTGAGCCTACACAGGACCTGGTGGTCAGCCCACAGACAAGAGAGCCACCAGCTGCTATAGACTTGTTGGCATAGACAGTGTCAATGTCAGTAGCAGGTATAGGACTTTCCAGAGATGTCCTAATCACCATTAGCTCTGAAGGACCCTTGTAAAACCCTAGAGTTAAAACTTGAACACCACTTCAAATAGGACCAACATTGAATTTTCCAGCAACTCACGTGGATATAGATCTAGACTCCACCATATGAAGAAACGTGACATTGCCGATGGTCTAGTGCAGCAGAGCAAATGTATTCTTGTTAAATGTGCTTACTAAATGCTTGTGCAAGAGTAGTAGGCCTGACAGATGGGCTTCCAGAAGGGTGAATGGACAAATCCTCCTCCCTTGAGGGTGGCCTAACCAGGGCCATGTTCAGCCATGTTCTTTTGTCCATCCATTCAGTCTGTGGTGTTTCTGATGGGTTGGTGTCTCAGCATCCTGGCTGCTAAACATTTGGAACATCATCCATTCCTGTAAGCCAGGAATAAGGAGGTGAACCAATGAGGCCCTGGACAACTACACAGGCTAAAGGAGAGGTGCACACAGTGATTGTGGTCAGAGGTTGTCCCCACATGTTGGAAAGGTTTTTAATAGACAGCTTACCTCCCTTCTGTATCAGAAGGGCATTGAAGGTAAGTGTGGGGGTTGGGTATATGATATATATGTGTATATATGTATGTACATATATGTGCATGCATGTTTTAGCTGTATGTGTATATAAATGTGTGCATGTGTTATGTATTGCAAATGTGCACATGTGTATAAATGTGTATGTGCCTGTTTACTGTATATGACATATACATATATAGGACCTTGCATACATACTATATCCAGTTTACTACAGATCAATTTACATATATATGTAAGTATTTATATATACACATATACAGGGAGTTGTATTTATATTAATATAATTTTGTGTATATGTAAAGCTGTATTTATATGCATGTATATAAAGTTGATTCTGTAGTAAAGTGTGTACTGTCCTATTCCATGTACTAGCTTCAAATGTCCCCAGACAACCACCTTGCCTCTACCCAGAGACCTGAGTTGACACACTCTCACCTGGGACAAGAGTAGCTGCCTGGTGTGTCCCCTCTGTGAGTACAGGGGAAGGAACAATTTCCATCTAATGGGGCTGTCATGCAGCAGATGCTCCAGTCATGATTCCTCCACAGGCCCCTGCCCACCAGGAAACCCCTACCTGTAAGTCCAGCTCCAACCTACAGCAGCTGCTCACCCCAGAGCCACAAAACGGTCAAGACCATGCGGCTTAAGAGTGAGAGCCCTGGCTGCTAATGGACGTTCCCATTCTTGTCAGAAGGCACTGGAGGGCAGGGTAGATATTTGTAGATGTTTTGTGGCACCGTCACCCAGAAATGAATTTTGCTGTTGGTCCCTGGAAAGAGCCCAACAAGGGTCGCTGTCCAAGGGGACGTCCCTGCAGCCCTTGCCCAGCTTGGCCCATAGGAGGTCCTGGAAGATCCTTGCTGGTTGAGGGTGAAGTTGAAATCACTGCTTCCTCAACTGGCACCAGCCACTGTTTGGGGCCTTTCCCCAGCCTTCCCACCCAACTCCTACCTTTGTCCACATGAGGGCTGGGGTTGTGGGGAGAGGTGTAAACTATGAGTGAGAGGAAAAGATACAGTAAGGATCCTCATGCCTGTGCCACCCTCATTCCTCACAGCCCTCTCCCTTTACCCAGGTCATGGGCCAATCTGTACATTGCTCATGGACAAACAGACCAGCCTTCATGGCCATGCCACAAACCTCCACCTCATCCGGGTTAGTTCACATGGCATTCTCAGGACTATGAGCTCTGTAAGGGAGGCTTGGTGGGGATGTGCAATGGTGAGTGAGAGCAGGCTACAGAGCTGTTAATAATTCTGCATGGAAATGAAGGAGGAGACGAATGAATGAATGAATGAATGAATGAATCCAAGATGTTTCTTCTACTAGCAAAAATAATCCATGCTTCCACACATTAGATTTCCATGTACTTAATTTTCAAAGCACAAGTAAATCAGTAACTTCGGAACGATAAGTTAAAAGACAGAGGGAATAAACCTTTTCCACGGAAAAACAGTGGTTTGGGGAAAGTGTATGTTCCGGGGAGTAAAGCCCCATTGGAAAGCCAGAACAAACCCTGTTTCTTGGAGGAATTCTTCCTTTTAAATGGCTGCCCCTGGATACCTGGGTGATTTAGTTGGTTGAGTGTCTGAGTCTTGACTTTGGCTCAGATCATGATCTCACAGCTCTCATGGAATCAAGATGGACATTGGGCTGTGTGTTGACAGTGCAGACCCTGCTTAGGATTCTGTCTCCCTCTCTCTCTGCCCCTTTCTTACTCCCCCCATTCTCACATTTGCTCTCTCTCTCTCTCTCAATCAATCAATCAATGGCTGTTCCTATCCTGATAAGGCCTTATTTCCATGAGCAAAGACAGTTACCATTTATAACTTGTGCTTGGCCAGTGGGGATGTATATCTAGAGCATTTTTCACACCAAGAAAGTTGTGCCTTATTATTATTCTTAACACTAGGTCAGGAGAATTAATTCAATGTGAGAAGCGTTTATCATGGGGCTTGCTGGCTAAGTCCAGCTTCACTTCTTTGGCAGCAGAGTTCAGCAGAGCTGAGTGGAGGCCAGCGAGAGGAGTCTGGACACACATGGGGTTTGTGTAACCACTTTTATTGTATGTATCTAGTACTTATTTGATTGCTTCTCAGCCATCACCATTACCCTCAGGCAGTGGTAATGGGGCAGGTCCATTTTTCCTTAAAGGCAACTGAACAACTGCAGGCAAAGGGAGGAGGGAGAGCCAAATGGACCTATTCATGCTCAAAAATGAGGATCTTCCGTGAGTGGGAAGAGGGGCTATCCTTTCATACATTGACAGAGGGGAAGCTGCTAGAAAGCCCACATGCTAATGGAAAGTCTGTTTCCCCTTATTTCATGTGGCTAGTCTGGTGCCTTTAGGTCACTGTCTTGAAAACCTGAATTATCAGGATATCACCCAACCCTCCACAGTGATGGAGCCTTCTTGGGGGGTCCAGAGGGGCCACCAGAGCTGGGAGTAGCTGTCCCCAGCTGCCCTCTGGGATGTGCTAAGCTCCATGGGGTGGGGTGGACATGGAGGCAGCCACCTGGACTAGCCCTATAGTAAGATGCATCATGGCAATGCCTCCGGTTTCCTGAAAAGCTAGTCAGGTTTCACAGGGCTTTGCCTCTCTAGCCACTTTGAGATGCTACCTACTGCGCCTCTGACCTCCGCTAGCACCATGCTGTTAGGTGATCTCACCTCTGGCTTTCGTTCAAACTCCCAGCTCCTTACCCCCTCCCCTGCTCCCAGGCTCTGATTGTCCTTTGGGGGTGGTGGCAGGGCAGAGTCGGCACCCAGAGGAGAGTCATGAGGATGGTCTGAATTTTAGTGCCTTCCCCTGGACAACTCTTCTCTAAGCAAGTGGGCTCTCTGCAGATAAGCTGAGAGGAGAGGAAGCCAGGCCAGGGGATTCACCAACTTGTCCTAGAAGGTCAGGGATACTAGCTCTGGGGGTGCTGTTTGTAGTTGGGCCATAGACGAAACAAGACTACAGGTTGCATTTCCTTATGCCAACCAGTGACAAGGCTTCCTAAAGGGCAGGGCAGTACCTACAGGTCCCAAGGCATCCACTGAACTCAGGTGTGGCTCCAACCCTCCATGTGTAATTAAGCCCTCATTGCCAATCTGCCCCCAGACCATCTCTAGTCTCCAAACTGGTGTCTCAGTTGAACTTCTACCCCTTTGGGCTCCTCCTGCATGCTGTCACCTCCCTCATATACCTAGAACAACGGTCAGCAAAACTAAATCCAACTCACCACTTGTTTTATAAAAAAAGTTTTATTGAAACTTAGCTATAGCCAATCATTTACGTATCATTTATGACTGCCTTTGAGCTACAACAGCAAACTCAAAGCATGGCACTGACTGATTTGAAAGGCTCTCAGGATCTTCTTGGTGTAATCTGAAACTGATCCCTATACTCAGAGGGCAGGGAGAGACCAAAGAAAGAAGCAGGCTATGCCAGGTTGGCAGGTGGCAGTTTCAGTAAGTAAAGAGAACCTATATACAAGGTTTTCTTGGGTTGCAGCAAAATTCATGGATCCCTGCCCCTACACACCAAATCTTAAAAGTTAACAAAGAGGCCTTAACTGGATTCAGGCATGTATACAATGCAGATGTTCTCAACACCACGTTATTATCTAAAGGGTGTATCCTTGGAGCAGCCTCTGAGAACAGGAAGGGCAAGTAGAACCCACGTTCCAAGGACAGAGAAGGAGTGGGGAGCTTTTGAGAGGTTAGGTCCAGCTCACAGGTCACTCAGTGATTATGTCTTTTCCATGACACCCCCCAACAGCCACTCCCTGTGACAGAGATAAGATAGCCTAAAAAATCCCAAGTGTTTACTCTCTGATCCTTTAAAGAAGCTTGCCAACCCCCAACATAGACTGCTTTTACCACACCAACATACCCCTCAAACACCCTCAGCATCTTTCAGTGAACATAGGATTTGTGGTCCAGAAGCAAGGCCTTCCAAATTCTGATCTTTCCTTCACACAAACTTTCCTTGTCCTCTCTGCACATGAGATTGGCTAGGCCTCCTCTTTGCAGGAGGAGTTCTTTTAATTTTATGTGTTTGTCTTGTGGCCTGTGAACAGATGTGTGACCAGGCTGTGAATGTGTACAGTTCTTTCTAAACAGTACTTCAAGGTGTCCCTGCATAAGGCAGATCATTATTCAGCTCCTCAACTAATCTGCACATTAATAAGAAAATGGAAGGATTCCTTGGAAGGTATTGTCTGGGAGAGAAATCAATTATTTACAACTCATATTTAGTTAAGTAACCACACTTAATGCCTAGAGAGGTTTCTTCGCAGGACTCATCCTAATGCATTATGGTAGATACTCACATCCACAACACCTGCTTTGGCAAATGGAGAGGAAGTGCTAGTTATACAGACCATGTCCAAGCCTGAGCTTGAAAAGTAATTGCATCTCGCCTTCTTGCTCTTCCTTGTTACAAGAAAAGAAGGCCCCCTGGGGCAGCTGCCCCATCTGTCAGAACCTGGAAGGAAGAGACATTGGGAATAAAGATGAACAAAACCAAACAATAGCAACCACCCCAGCACTGACATATAATATAAGCAAGGTAAGTGTGCTTACAAGGCACTGAGACTGAGGGCTTATTTGTTATGCAGCAAGGTTGACTAATAAGTAGAGACAGAATCATCAAGATTTTCCAAGGTCATTCTTGCCTAAAACAACCTTAATCCTTTGGTGACCTCAACTTTTATGCTAATGTCTCCAAAATTTATTCCTGAACTCCAGAACTATCATTGGCCTACCAGTTTCTTCTCAGCAGTTCCTAGAGGCATCTGAAGTGCAACAATCCAAAAACGAACTCATCCTCTTTCCTAAGACACTTTCTTTTTCTGGGGTTCCTATGGCAGCTTGCATCATATCTATTTAGGCTGAAACCACACTTCCCAGATCACTGACCCTGTGTGGTTCCAGGATAGCATGACCACAGAACACATTTTGGGGAAGATTTAGAAGGTGGAGATAAAACAGCATCTGTGTGCTTTATGCTCTAAAGGTTGGTACAGGACCAGATTCTCTTGCAAGTTGATACAAGTCAACAAGTCAGATGGAAAGTCCCTGGGCTTTCATCCAGGAATATGCAGGGGATCTGAGATCAAAACAGGGAGGCAGTCCTGTTTGTTCAGGTAGAGCTGTGGGCCTTGGAACAGCTTTTATAAGGGGCACTGGGTCAGACCTGAGAATGCTTGTTCCAAGGGACAGAGGAAGGTAAGGTCTATGGTCAAGGTCATCCCAGAGAAACAGGTGAACACAGAGAACTTAACAGATTCAACATAGAGGAAAAGTGCTCTCAGAGCAAAGAAGAGGTAGATGGTGAGCCATGTGGGCTGTAGAGCTGGGGACAGTGTGATGTGCTTGGTGGTGACAGACTGAGTCCCAAGGTGGGCTTTCCTGAAGGACACTGCATAATCTTAGCTCAGGACATCACCTCCCTGGCACTTTGAATTTCCCCATGTGTAATGAAGGGAGTGGTACAAATGATGGCTCTCTCAGGTCCTTTTAGGTTCTGGCATAAATACTAGAATTTTGTTTTGCAGTTCCTTCCACCAGCTGTTTTTGCTTGTTTAAAAGGAAATCAATTTGTGCTTTTTTTCCTTCTACTTCCCTCCTTTCCACCACAGCCCTGTCTTGAGAATTATGCAAACTACATTTGCCACCCAAGGTGAAGTTGATTAAAAATGCTAAACGAGACCTTAATGGAGTGTCTACCACCATTTCATTTTGGTTAACACTGGTGGGCAACCATCAGTCCTCACACAGAGCTTCCTACTCAGATCCCAGACACATGCCATCATTAACAGTGATTAATAGGCACAGGAACAAATCATGTTTAAAGGCATATGATGAGCACTGAAATTACTGACTGGTAGAATGGCTCTGAGAGTCTTATGGAAATGTTGCCTCCCTTTCCCCTCACTTTACCCCCCACAACCATACAAATTTTTATTAGCATAACTTAAAATTTCTAGTACTTACTTCAGCTGCTAGAAAATTTAATAAAAAGCACCCCCAGGGTGTTCTCTCAAAAATCTGTTTTATTTTATAGGAGAGGTGGTTTGAATTATAGCAAGAAAAATGCCAGCTACTGAAAGGAAGCAGCAATTCAACAATATTAGTTTCAAGGAATTCAATCAAAATGACAGCAAATAAAGCACAAACCAAAAAAATGCAGTTGACTCTTAGCAGTGTTTGACTGTTCTTGAAACATCCTCTTCCTAGCTTCTGTGTCAATATTTCCTGAAAACTATCTTCCTGCATCTCCCATGTCCCAAGCTACTTCTCAGCCTTCTCTTTACTCACTTCCCAGGTCCGGACTACAAATGATTGAGCTATCAAAATGCCACCATGTCCCCCATTTCTCCTGGATGCCTTGCCCTGGCCAACCCCAGCCACAGACGCCATCTATATGCCTACAACTCATCCATTTATGTGTCCAGCAGTGACCTAATCTGTGGCTTCCAGACTAGCTGACTGCCATCCTGCCCTACACTTCCTTTTGGATATTGCAAAAGTAGAGCAAACTCAGCATGTCCAGTTGAACTCATCTTGTTCCCCACACAGGCTAGGTTCTTCTCCAGTGTCCCCATAACAGTGGAGCCTTCATTAATTCAATAATATAAGCCAGAACCTAAGAATATGTATAATTGTCCCTCTCCTTCTTCATCCCATGGCTGTGCCATCATCAAGTCAATAGATATTGGTTTCTAAATCAAATAAATAGATAGATGACCCATAGATGATAGATAGGTAGATAATAGATAGATACATGCATACATACATATATACATACATACACAGACATCTTTCAATACATATATTGATTTTTTTCCATATAAGTAGTGAATACACATCATTAAAAAAAACATACAATCACAAAAATTGGCCATGTAAAAAGTCAATAATAATGTCAAATAATTCCCTAAAGGACAAGTCATATGAGCCACAATCATTAACCATGATGCAGTAAAAGTTAATAAAGACCTCAAAAGGATATGCCTCCAAAAATCTATTAACACTAAAAATTTTTTAAATATGTTTGTCAATAACTCTTACACTATAAAGAAATCAAAACTGAAATTTAAAACTATTTAGAAGATAGAGCATCTGGGTGGCTCAGTCAATAAAGGGTCGGACTTCGGCCTACGTCATGATCTCGCAGTTCATGGTTCAAGCCCCGCGTGGGCTCTGTGCTGACATCTCAGAGCCTGGAACCTGCTTCAGAGTCTATGTCTCCCTCTCTTTCTCTGTTTCTCTGTCCCTCCCCTACTCTTGCTCTCTCTCTCTCTCTCTCTCCTCTCTCTCAAAAATAAATAAATGTTAAAATAATTAAAACTATTTAGAGAAGAGGTGCCCAGGTAGCTTAGTCAATTAAGCATCTGAATCTTGATTTGGGCTCAGGTTATGATCTCAGTTTTTGAGTTTGAGCCCTGCACTGGGTTCTGCATTGACAGCTTGGAACCTGCTTGGGATTCTGTCTCTCTCTCTCTCTCTCTGCTCCTCCCCCACAATCTCTTAAAAATAAATTAATAAACATTTTTAAAAGTCATAAAATTATTTAGAGGAATAACAATGATAGGACTACATAACAAAATCTACCAGCCTGGTCAAAGAGGCTGTCAGAAGAATATTCATAGCCATGAGTACACTATTAGATGTCAGAAAGATCAGAAATCAATGAATCAGGCTTTTTATGCAAGAACGTAGATTTAAGGGGCGCCTGGGTGGCTCAGTTGGATAAACATCCAACTTCAGCTCAGGCCATGATCTCATGGTTCATGGGTCCGAGCCCCACGTCAGGCTCTGTGCTGACAGCCAGCTCAGAGCCTGGAGCCTGCTTAAAATTCTGTGTCTCCCTCTCTCTCTGACCCTCCCCTACTCACGCTGTATCTCTCTCTTTCTCTCTCTGAAATAAATAAAACATTAGAAAAACATAGATTTTAAAAAATAACAAAATAAATCCAAGTACAACGTAAAATATAAGCTTATCCCTGTTCCTAAATCTAGAGAAGGGGACACATGATAATATCAACCAAAAAATGACAATTTACTTAGGAATGCAGATATAAAGACCATAAAACAGGCACAAATCAAGTCTAACAATTATCAAGTGCCATCCCTGAAATGTAAGGGTAATTCTACTTAGGTATTGTCTCTTCCTTATTTAGTCCCACATTCCTGAGGTAGAGCTCAGAGCTCTGGTGCAGGTGCATGACCCAGACCATCTGTCAGAGCCTTGAATTTGTAAGCAAGCATTGCAGGCAGACCACCCAACTCTGGAAGTGAGGAGAGCACTGAAATGCAGAAGGTATTTTCAAGGTGGGGAAATCAACATGGCCTCTGGTGCTATTAGGTGACCAAACAGCCACCTCAGGAAAGGGGGCAGCTGTGTTTGTTTCTCAGTTTTCCTGAAATCTTCCTTATCACTGCACTTTGGAGAAGTCAGGGACAGGGAGGTTGACCTGAGATGATGCCTACATCTCTGGGCATCAGCAGCAGCAGGGCTTTGGGCAGGAGTGCTGGCAATGTCATCTTGAAACTGAGGACATTGTCAAGGAAGAAGACATTGCCACTCAAGGCAAAGAAGCAAGAAGGGAAGTGGTAACCGCAGAGGGGCCAAGAGAACCAGCTCATAATATCCATGACATGTTGCTGGGATTCCTAGAAATGTCTGGGGTTAAGTTGTCATAGTTTGGACCCCAACTAAACCAGGAATGTACAGATTCCTGACTTGACGGCTGCCATATTTTTAATAGGATATTTGTTGTTGTTGTTGTTGTTGTTTTAACAATTAGTTCCACAAGCTCCAGACCCTGTGTCTTCACAGTGGGGACTCAGAAAAACCTTGCACAGTGGACAAGTATTCCACTAAGTTTAACTGGTAAATGAGATTGTAATGTTTCCTATTTGTGGTATTCTTCATTAGATAAAGAGCCTTCATGCTTTCTTATTTGATTATTAACACTTTTTTGGATAAGGAAACTAAGGCTCAAAGCAAACCAGAGCTTACAGAGGGCCACTAAGCTAGTGACTGTGGGACGGACTCGAACCCAAGTCTCTATGGATGAGCACAGGCTGCCTCCATATCTTGGCTATTGTAAATAATGCCACCATAACCATAGGGGTGCACATATCTTTTCAAATCAGTGTTTTGTTTTCTTTGGGTCAATACACAGTTGTGGAATTATTGGATCATGTGGTATTTCTTGTTTTTAATTTTTTGAGGAACTTCCATACTGTTTTCTATAGTGGCTGCACCAATTTACATTGCCACCAACAGTGCACCAGTGTTCCCTTTTCTCCACATCTTTGCCCACTCTTGTTATTTCTGTCTTTTTAATACTAACCATTCTGACAGGTGTGAGGTAAGAGAACTGTCAGATGCTAAAGAAAAATGAAAGATAGATGCTGTGGGAAGCAGGCAGAACACCAAGTATGGCCAGAGGCCTTACCTCAGAAGAGGTTGTGCTGCAGTCTGCCTGAGTGCAGCTCTTGGTTGGAAGCTGGTCAAAAGAGGACAGCATTCAAGGTTGAGAGAGACTGAGGTCAGGGGCAGAGCTGGGAGTCCCCAATTCCCAGGTCTGAGAACACTTCTGGCCAAAGCTGTGCAGCATCCCAGTCAGTAGATCTAAAGTTAGGTGCAATTCACGATATAGATAGACCAAACGAAGGCACCTATCCTATAAAGGATAAATAAAAAGCAGACAAGAATGAAGAAAGGAAACTCTTATCCTGCCTGCAGGATATAATTTATGATGTAGATTACCTTTGTTTTCCAGAGTACTCCTTCAGCATACAGCCCAGCCATTTTACTGAGCTGTGCACTACACTGAACACAGAATATATTTATATTCTTTACTCCCCATTTTCTCTGGGCTAAATAATTTCTTATATGAAATAGTACTGCCTCTTAGCAATTCTTCCTTGCTTCTCAAGAATGCTTCTCTAAAGAAATAGAGCCAGTACACATGAGTTTGAAAATTTAATTCTGTTCCCAAAACACCAAAAGATATATCCATTGCCAATTCCTTTTTCCTAAAAACAGGTCAAAAACTAGTGGTAGAAAATGAGCATTATAGAATGAAAAACACTTTGCTTTTGGTGGACCAACTCTGTGGTTCCCAGCTTCTGCAAACCTGTTTCCTTTTCTATATAGTTGAATTCATACTGCCTGCCCTTTCTACCCATAGAGTTCTTGAATGAACACCACAGGAACAGTCCCTCCCTCATTTTTAAGCCACCACACATGGGATAAGTGACTTTTAATATTATCTAAACAGTTACATGAAGGTGTTTGTGTTGATGGTACATTGTATTATTTTCATTAAGTAGCATTAAATTAACCCACTATTAAATACCAGGGCCCGCAGGGGACTCAGTCAGTTGAGCCTCCAACTCTTGATTTCGGCTCAGGTCATGATCTCATGGTTTGTGGGTTTAAGCCCCACACTGGGCTCTGTTCTGGCAGTGCAGAGCCTGCTTGGCATTCTCTCTCCCTCTCTCTGCCCCTCCCCGACTCGTGCGTGTTCTCTCTCAAAAAAAAAAAAATTAAACACCTGCTACTGTGAAAAGCCTGGGAAAGAATCAGGATGGAGGACAGAGGTGAGGACAGTTTATTTGTGCTGGTGACACAGAAGACAGAGATTAGGCAGCGGGTGAGACTGCAGAGGGATGCCAGAGGAGCAGGTCCCCATCAGCCCAAGGAGGCCTTCCCACTGAGGAAGCCCCTCCTCCCCCTAGTACCTTGCCACTGGCCTCATCCTCATGTGGCCACAGAGCCCAATCTCCTCCCATCACAGGGTGAGCCTTTGGGTGCTCCTCTCTGGTACCCCAGCCTCTCCCTCTCCTCCAGGTCACCTGCATGAGCAAACAAACATGCTCTGGGGTGTCCCATGAAAAGCAAAACACTCCTTCCAAATACTTCTGTATTTACCTTAATTTTTCTTCAACAAATTTTTTCAAGGGAATTATCCACACTCTCTGCCTCTCCTTCTCTCCCACTGTCTCTTTTTTAAATAGTTTATTGTCAAGTTGGCTTCCATATAACACCCAGTGCTCATCCCCACAAGGCCCTCCTCCATGCCCATCACCCCCCTTCCCTCCCCTACAGCCATCAACCCTCAGTTTGTTCTCAGCACTCAAGAGTCTCTCCCACTGGCTCTTAAGCTTTGTCTGGCTAAGTGTGGGCACCAGCACATTTGCCCTTTTATGTCTGTACTGACTGCTCGCAACCAGCAGCTTGCCTTCCTCCTTAAACCCTGTCTTCTCTTGGCAGCTGTGTCACCGTCTTATCACTTTCTCTCATCTCTCTCTGACCTCCTCTTTCAGCCTCGTCCTGTATGCATCTTCCTTTCCCCAAAATGGTCATCTTCCCAACACATGAAGGCCTTTGCTCCGGGAGTTCCCTCTGCCCACAGCACAGCTTTTCACACCCCTCAAGCCTCAGCACATGGAGACCTTCCCTGACTCCACATCCTAAAGCAGTCTTTCCCTCATTTTTTGCTCAGTCCCATTACCCATTTATGTCCACCATAGCAAAGTATGTAATCATCCTGTTTATAAATATGATTAAGTTGCTTACAGTACATCCTCCTACTTGGAGGTAAACTCCATGAGGGCAGGAGCCCTACCTGTCTTACTACCAGTTATACTCTAATATGGTGTAGGAACTCAATAATATTCACTGAACGGATGCATATCTTTGTTTATCAACGCACAAGGTAGAGCCACATATCTATCTGCAAGCTGGGTTGTGCTACAGGAATAAACGACCCCAAAATCTTTGGGGCTAAAAACAATAGAGGAATATTTTGTTGCTAACATTACAAACCTATTGTGGGTTAGCAGAGGACTTTTCTGTTCACTGCAGTCACAGTGGAAGTTGGATGAACAGTCAGTAGGCCAGAGGAAAGAAGAAACCCTGGGGGTCACATGGCAGCAGTTAAATATCCCAGCCCCAAGTGGTGCATGTCACTTCCATTTAAGACTCACTCTGAAGATCTCTACAAGGACATGCCAGGCATAGAAGATGAGCATCAGCCTTCCGTGTGCCTGTAGGGAAAAGTAAGCCAGACATCAGAGCAGTAGGACTGCCACAGCCACCAAGGAGACACTGGGAGAGGTCAGCCAAGGAGTGAGAGAAGAGCCAGAAATCAACAGAAAGGAGGTGATCAATAATCCCCAACCCTGCAAAGGTGGTTTGTAAGTCTCCATTGCACTTGGTGACTCTAGCACATGAAGTTGCAGTGGACTGCGAACAGGAGAAGCAAACTCAGTAGAGTGGACCAAAGGGAGACATGAAGAAATGAAGGTATAAGAATCAGCACAACTTTCAGAAAATGTGATTGGCAAGGAGGGATTGAAGCAGTAATTAGAGAGAGATAAGATGGAAGTCCTCATTTCCTAGGTCAAGAGACAAACAGCTATGCACTGTGGGATAGGTTAGAGACCAAGAGAACACAGATAGAGATGGTAAAAAGAGGAACCCGTGTCTCTTATGCAGGTTTTGGGGAGGCGGTGGAAGCGGCCAGGGGTAGCAGTGCCTTGGACAGGTGGGCTGGAAATGGAACAGAGATCCTAAAAGCCCTGGGGGACCCTGATGAGACTGCATATTTTTGTCAGCTATTACAGGATTATTTTCTCACTTTCTGCTTACTCAACAAGGTCAGAAACTGCAACTGGAGAGAAGGAGGCCCAGATGACAAATAACTGTTAAAGAAATTTTCTTGGGTCAAGTAATTATTATACCAACAGAATGAAAAGGAGAAGAGTACTGCCAACAGTAATCAGAGCACAGATGCTGAGGTTAACCAGTGGAGGGGAGAAAGAGGGAGACACATGGCAGGAAAGGTGGTAGATGGAGTGGTCAAAGGCCAGTCCCAAAGGTAGAAGGGCAGGTAGGTGGGGTCAACACAGAACCAACTGTTTCTATCCAGGTAAGCATGGAGGCTGGCAGCGACAGAGCAACTGGCTCCTCTTTGACAGGGAGTCAAGGTCAAGGTGACTTTAATAACTGGGCAGGTAAAAAGGATCTTTAAAAAAGACAATTTGCTTGGATGTGACATAAAAGCCAAAGAAATCATTCAACAGAGAATATGCTTGCAAATAACAGAACTTAATCACCAAAGACCTGATTGGAGAAGGTGTTCCTAAAAGCAGTAGAGGAATGGAGGTGTTGGGGGCAGGTGGAGTGCTGGGGTTAGGCACCAGGTCTCACCAACCAGCTCAGATGTACCTGATCCCTTGAGAAGCGGCAGATGGGACACAATAAATTGAAAACATTTACCTCTGTACCCTCTCACTCATTTGCCTGCACACCCCAACATCCTCTAAGGGGCCTGTTATGCTCAGGGTTGCCCTGGTAGGCACTTCCCAGAGGAATGCTTCTCACAACTCTGTCCTGGTTACCAAGGACAGACAAGAATGCTGTAGTACCTCCATCCTAAAACTCCTACACGAACAAATCTGTGTTAAAAATTGTTTTCTTGGGCACCTGGGTGGCTCAGTCAGTTAAGCATCCAACTGGCTCAGGTCCTGATCTTGCATTCTATGAGTTCAAGCCCTGCATCAGGCTCTGTGCTGACAGCTTAGAGCCTGGAGACTGCTTCGGATTCTGTGTCTCCTTTTCTCTCTGCCCCTACCCTGCTCACACTCTGTCTCTCAAAAATAAATGAATGTTAAAAAAATTAAAGGACATTTTTAGAAAATAAATAAAAATAAATATTTTCTTATGTAAAACCTTTGGCATCCACTCACAAGGGTTCCACAGGAGATAGACACCAGCCTGCTGATAGATATTCCTTTATAACAGGTAGCTTTTAAAAAGTATTGGAGGCTCTTTGTGGCTGTTAGCAGATAGTTTTAGACAATATATAGAGGTCTTTTAAAAAGTATTGGAGGCTTTTGTGGCTGTTAGCAGATAGTTTTAGACAATATATAGAGGTCTTTTAAAAAGTATTGGAGGCTTTTGTGGCTGTTAGCAGATAGTTTTAGACAATATATAGAGGTCTTTTAAAAAGTATTGGAGGCTTTTGTGGCTGTTAGCAGATAGTTTTAGACAATATACAGAGGTGTGTGTTGTGTGCGCGCGCACGCACACACGCGTGTTCGCATGTATGCCTGTTTTTTACTCTTCAACATCATAGGGCAGAAAGGTGGGAACAGAAGAGATAGGTAGAGAAAGTCAGTCCCACCATTCTAATTGTTACAGGTGTGGAAGAACTAAAGTAACCGCAGGAATGGTTGCTTTTAAGGATTGGATTAAGGACAAGGATTGAAATTCCTAGGAAAATATATATATTGTGTTTTCATACATTTCAATATTATTCAGTGGTGCAGATTAGTAATGGGCTTTGTTAATTATCCTTGCCTAATGCCAAAGTGCACTGTGATGCTTCCAATACTAATCCTACCTCAAGTAATCACATTTCTCAACAACTTAACAAATTTTTAAATTAATAGCTATATTCTCCAAATATCTGTTAGATAAACTTTTACTCGGACTAGAGTTAGCTACTCAAAGACTCAAGGACTTTTTAAAAAATGTTTATTTATTTTTGAAAGAGAGAGACAGAATGCAAGTGGTGAAGAGGCAGAGAGAGGAAGACACAGAATCTGAAACAAGCTCTAGGCTCTGAGCTGTCAACACAGAGCCTGACGTGGGGCTCGAACCCACAAAATGTGAGATCATGGCCTGAGTCAAAGTCAGATGCTTAACAGACTGAGCCACCCAGGTGCCCTTCAGAACTTTTAAAATTAAAAGGGCTTGGAAGGGGGAACAATAGTACATAACACTGCCAGCCTTAAGTGTTTTATCAACATTTTCTCGAAGGGCAAGATGGCGGAGAAGTAAGGAGCTCCGTACTTGCACTCGCGCCCATACATCACACAGAAAAGATCTGAAGCCATTGGAAACCTTACAAAACCTGAGAGATTGGGAGACAAAGGACGCAGAATCCACTGAGAGAGCCTTCTAACGTGAGTGCGAANACACACACACACATCCCAAAATAAATAAATTTAACCAAGGAATAAATATAACCAAGGAAATAAAGACATGTCCACTAAAAACTATGAACTTTACTGAAAGAAATTAAAGAATGCCTAAGTAAATGTAAAGATATACCCTGTTCATGGACTGGAAGATTTAATAGTGTTAAGATGTCAATACACCCCAAAGTTACTTACAGATTCAATTTAATAATCAAAATTCCAATGGCCTTTTTTGAAGAAATGATAAAACTTAGCCTAAGATTTACTTGTGATTGTAAGGAACCAAAAATAAACATAACAATATTAACAAAGAACAAAGTTAGAGGATTCATACTTCGTGTGTTAGTTTTCTAAGGCTGCAACAACGAAATACCATAGACTGTGTCATTTACATAAAAACTTATTTTGTCACTCTCTAGAGGCTTAAAGTCCAAGATCAAGATGTCAGCAGGATTGATTTCTTCTGAAGTCTTTCTCCTTGTCTTGTAGATAGCTCTTTTCCCTGTATCTTCAAATCCTCTTTCTTCTGTGCATATTTGTGTCCTAATCTCTTTTTCTTATGACACCAATCATGTTGGATTATAGCCTGCCTAATGACTTCATCTTTTTTTTTTAAATGTTTTATTTATTTCTAGGAGAGAGAGAGAGAGAGAGAGACAGCGTGAGCAGGGGAGGGTCAGAGAGAGAGGGAGATACAGACTGAAATAGGCTCCAGGCTCTGAGCCGGCAGTCAGCACAGAGCCCGACGCGGGGCTCGAACCCACGAACCGTGAGATCATGACCTAAGCGAAAGTCGGACGCTTAACCGACTAAGCCACCCAGGCTCCCCCTAATGACTTCATCTTAAATCAATCACCTCTCTAAAGACGTTCACACCAAATAGAACCACATTCTGGGATAGTGGGAAGTAAGACTTCAACAAATGAATTTGAAGAGAACACAACTCAGCCCATACATAACATTTCCTGATTTTAAGACTTACTGATTTAAAAACTTACTACAAAACTACAGTAATCATAATAGTGTGGCACTGATATAAGGATAGACATGTATAAATGGAATAGAATCAAGAATTGATAAATAAACCCATACATTTAGGTGAAGTAATTTTTGACAAGCACGACATTCAGTGGGGAAAGAATAATCTCTTCAAAAATGGTGCTGGGACAACTGGATACTCACATGCAAAAGAATGAAGTACCCTTGCTTCAAACATATATATAAACATATATATAAACTAACTTGAAATGGGTCAAAGACCAAAATATGAGTTAAAATTATGTAACTCTTAGAAAGGAACATACATATAAGTTTTCATGAACTTAGATTTGGCAATGGTTTCTCAAATATAACACAAAAGCACAAGTAACAAAAGAAAAAGTGATAAGTTGGACAGCATCACAATTAAAATTCATCCATCAAAGGACACTATCAAGCTAGTTAATAGAAACAGAGAATGACAGAAAATGTTTGCAAATCATATGTAGGCACACCTTGTTTTATTACTCTTCAGTTTACTGTGCTTTCCAGATAGTGTGTTTTTACAAATTGGAAGTTGTGGCAACTGTGCCCCAAGCAAGTCTATCAGCCCCATTTTTCCAACAGAACTACTCACTTTATGTCTCTGAGTCACAGTTTGGTAATTCTCACAAGATTTCAATTCTTTCATTATATTTGTTATGGTGATCTGTAACCAGTGACCTCTGATGTTACTATCGTAATTGTTTGGGGCACCACAAACCACATCCATGTAGACAACAAACTTAATCAGTAACTGTTATGTGTGTTCTGACTCTTATACCAACTGGCCTGTGCTCCCATCTGTCCCCTCAGGCCCCCCTATTCCTTCAGACACGACAATATTAAAATTGGGTTAGTTAAGACCCTACAATGGCCTTTAAGTGTTCAAGTGAAAGGAAGAGTCACAAGTCTCTTACTTTAAAACAAAAGGTAGAAATAACTAAGCTTCATAAGGGAAGTACATTGAAAGCCAAGATATGCCTAGGCCTCTTATACAAAATAGTTAGCCAAGTTGTGAATGCAAAGGAAAAGTTCTTGAAGTGCTATTCAAGTGAACACACAAATAAGAAAGTGGATGGACCTAGAGGGTATTATGCTGAGTGAAATAAATCTGACTGAGACAGGCAAATACGATATGATTTCACTCATGTCAAATCTAAAAAACAAATGAATAAACAACAAAAAGCAGAATCAGACCTATAAATACAGAGAACAAACTGATGGTTGCCAGAGGGGCAGAGAAGGGGAATGTGCAAAATGGGTGAAGGAGAGTGGGAGATACAGGCTTTGGAATAAATAGGCCATGGGGATAAAGGACACAGCATAAAGAATATAGTCAATAATATTGTAATTAATGATGTATGAAGACAGATGGCAGCTACATTGGTGGTGAGCATAGCATAACATACAGAGTTGTTGAATCACATTGTTCTAAACTTGAAACCAAAATAACATTGTGTGTCAACTAAACTCAAGCAAAAAATATTAAAAAGAAAAGAGAAAAAATTTTAAAGCAAAACATTCTTATTACTGATATGGAGAAAAATTCTGGTTAGAAGATCAAACAAGCCACAAAATTCCCTTAAGCCAAAGCCTAATCCAGACCAAGTCCCTGACTTTCTTTAATTCTCTGAAGGCTGAAAGAGATGAGGAAACTACAGAAGAAAAGTTTGAACCTAACAGAGGCTAGTTCATGAGGTTTAAGAAAAGAAGTGGTCTCCGTAACATAAAATCGCAAAGTGAACCAGTAAATGCAGATGTGGAAGCTGCAGCAAGTTACATGGAAGATCCAGCTAAAGTGATTAATGAAAGTGGCTACACTAAATATCAAGTTGGAGTCCATCCTTTCAAATCCTGCTGCTGCTTTATCAACTAAGTTTATGTAATACTCTAAGTCCTTTGTTGTCATTTCAACAATCTTCACAGCATCTTCACCAGGAGTAGTAGATTCCATCTCAAGAAAGCACTTTGCTCATCCATAAGAATCCACTCCTCATCTGTTCAAGTCATGAGATTGCAGCAAGTCAGTCCCATCTTCAGGGGGTAAAATGGGTAAAATGCTATCAAATAGCAACATACACTACAGAGAAATTTTTCATGAAAGGAAGATCACAGACTTCATTATTGTCTTATTTTAACAAATTCCTACAGCCACCCCAATCTTGAGCAACCACCACCGTGATCAGACTTTCCACCAGAAAAAAGATTACTACTTGCTGAAAGCTCAGATGATGGCTAGCATTTTTTAGCAATAAAGTATTTTTTTAAATGTTTACTTGTTTAATTTGAGAAAGAGAGAGAACTCATGAGCACAAATGTAAGAGGGGCAGGCAGAGAGAGGGAGAGAGAGAATCTCAAGTAGGCTCTGCACTGTCAGCACAGAGCTTGATGCTGGACTCGAACTCACAAACTGCGAGATCATGACCTGAGCTGAGATCAAGAGTCAGACTTAGCCACCCAGGCACCACAACAATAAAGAATTTTTAACTAAGGTATGTACATATGTTAGACATAGTGCTATTGCACACTTAATAGACTACATTAGAGTTTAAACATAACTTTTATATCCACTATATAGCCAAAATAATTCATTTGACTTTCTTTAAAACAAACAGTATTTCTGAAGTATGCCTGTATCTATCTGGTAAGGCTTTCATATCCAGAATATATAGAGAGGACTTGACTAGATATCTCTCCAGAATACATAAATACACAAATGGTGAACAAGCTTTAGTCACCAGGAACATGCAAATCAAAACTATAATGAGACACCACTTCACGCCCACTACAAAGCCATAATTTTTAAAAATAGAAAACAAGTACTGGGAGAACTCGGAGAGATTAGAGTTCTCGTTTGCTGTCAGGACTGTGAATGGCACAGCCACTATGGAAGCCAGTTGGGCAACTCCTCAAGAAGTTAAAGATAAGATCACCCATATGGCCTGGCAATTCCACTCCTAGGTATTTACCCAAGAGAATAAAAACAGGAACTAATATAAAAACTTGTACACAGATGTTCATAGCAGCACTATTCACAGCAGTCAAAAGATAAAAACCACCCAAATGTCAATCAATGTATCAATGGAAAAAAATGTAGTCTAGTCATACAACAGAATGTTACTCAGCCATAATAAAGCATAAAGTAATGATACATACTGTGGTAGATATAAGGTGATGATCTTTGAAGATATGTTCAGTGAAAAGTGGTCAAACATAAAAGATACATTTTGTATGATTCCATTTACTCAGAAATACTCAGAAAGGGCAAATCTAAAGAGATACAAACAGTAGATCCGCCTTTGCCAGGAGCTGAGGGCAGGGTGGATGGGGAGTGATGAGAACCGGATTTCCATTTGGAGGGATGAAAATGTTCTGGAACCAGATAGTGGTGATGATTGCCCAACACTGTGAATGTACTTAATCCCACTGAATTGTACATTTTAAAATGATAAATTTTATGTTATGTGTATTTTTCCAACTATAAAAAAAAATGATAGGGAGATAGCTGCCTGGGTGGCTCACTCTGTTAAGTGTCCGACTTTGGCTCAGGTCATGATCTCACAGTTTGTGGGTTTGAGCCCCGCATCGGGCTCTGTGCTGACAGCTCAGAGCCTGGAGCCTGCTTCAGATTCTGTGCCTCCCTCTCTCTGCCCCTCATCCAGTCGCTCTCTGTCTCTGTCTCTCAAAACAAAATAAAGACATAAAAAATTTTTTAAATGATAGGGTGAAATACCAGCAAAATAGGAAAAGTAAATATCACTTCTACAAAAAAAGAGTCATCAAAAATAAATGAAAAATTCAACGGATAGTTTAAATAGCAGGGTGTTTGCAACTGGAGAGAAATTAATGAACTAATGATAGAACTGAAGTGATTTCATAGGAGATGAGACAGAAAAACATGAACAATGTAATGCATTACAGGACAAGTCAAATAAAATAAGTAGACTAAACAAATATCACATTAGAATTCCAAATTAGAATTCCTTGCTTCACAAGGACAAGCCTCTGCTGAACTGGTGGGCATAGTATTGTTGGCCATGGGGTCTGTTTCCACACTCAACTTCAACTGTAGCAAAAGAGGCTGCAGATATAAGAATATGGGTGTTGGGGGACCCTAGACTGTAGGAAAAATGTATGCAGCTGCTGGTGCCAAGCCACGGTCCTAGATACCATTCTTTTTCAATACTAGTAAATAGCTCAGAACATTTATAAGTGAACTTCCTGACTAAGGACTGGTGAGTATGATCTTGAGCCCTACCCTGTAGTCTCACCTTCCCCAGCACATAAGGCCTTCATTGACTTTGTCTCCACACCCTTGTTTCCTACTTACCTGACCTGCAACCAAACCTGGTCATTGAGATAACTAAATCCAATAGGTATGTTGCTTTCACAGACAAAATCTCCTACCCTGTGCTGTCTTTCCATGATGTTAAAGCCTCAATTAGGGCATTGCCTCCTCTGGGAAGCTTTCCCTAACTGCTGATACTATGGTGGAGGACCTTTCTCTGTGCTCAACCCCTCTGGAAAACAGCTGTCCATTAGTGTCTCTCTCATTTCTTCAAGGCCAAGACTGTCACCCAAATTATCTCCAGGATCAAGATAACCTAGGTCCTAGTAAATGCTCAGGAAACTTGAAATGTAGAATTATACAAAGTAAAAAATACATGATTATTTTGGGGAACACTAGAAATCCATATTTGTGCACTTCTTCACAGCAACTTCTACCTGTGATCTCATTTACCCTCTCAGCAGCCCCACAAACCAAGGTTACTAACCTCTTCTTATGGGGAACGAAACTGAGTCTCACAGCATCACCCAGGATCAGCCAAGATCACTGGCTGGACAGAGGCTGCACCTGATCTGAAGTCAGCTGCTACATTCCACAGGTCAGGCTTTCTGACTGTAACAGTGTCTTCCCCACTTCCTGAGTGCCTTATTTGCATATGATGATCACTGAACAGTGCTGCTGCTTTACTGTTTACATTGCTAAACCACTCCTCCAGGGTGACAGTCCCTCCCACAGCCATCTAACCTACATGTGGGGGGTGCTGGCCTTGTGGGCTGACAGGGGGAAGGCCACAGTGCCTCCTACCTCCACTGTTTACTCACTACCTCATGGGAGATATGAGAAACACTAACAATTCCCAGAAGGCTGAGATCCAAACGTGGAAAGAATGACACCAAAACACATTGAGTAAAGCCTCTGGAAAGAGAAAAGGCAAGAGCAAGCTCAGGAACAGATGCTTTCCTGAGTGTGTCCCTAACTGGTGGGCCACCAGGCCCAGACCAAGGTCCCTAAATGAATCTTATTAGAAGTACTTTTAAAAGAATGGAATACCAAACACAGAGGTTTCATGTTTTTCCCATTAAAATATCTATATATTTTAAAATTAACATATAGTGTAATAATGATTTCAGGAATAGAATTTAGTGATTCATCCCCTATGTAAAACACCTAGCGCTCAACCCAACAAGTGCCCTCCTTAATGGCCATCACCTATTTAGCCCATCCCCCCATGCAACACCCCACCAGCAACCTTCAGTTTGCTCTCTGTATTTAAGAGTCTTTTATGGCTTCTCTCTCTCTCTCTCTCTCTCTCTCTTTCTCTCTCTCTCTCTGTTTTTATCTTGTTTTTGCTTTCCTTCTCCTTATGTTCATCTGTTTTATTTCTTAAATTCCACATATGAATGAAATATATTTGTCTTTTTCTGACTGACTTATTTCGCCTAGCATAATACATTTTAGTTTCATCCACATGAAACTAAATGTGTATCAGTAAATGGTAAGATTTCATTCTTTTTGATCACCAAGTAATATTCCATTGTATATATACACCACATCTTCTTTGTCCATTCATCAGTTGATGGATATTTGGGCTCTTTCTATAATTTAGCTATTGTTGATAGAGCTTCTATAAACATTGAGGTGAATGTGCCCCTTTGAATCAGCATTTTTTGTGCCCTTTGGATAAATACCTGGTAGTGCAATTGCTGGATGGTAGGGTAGTTCTATTTTTAATTTTTTGTGGAATCTTCATACTGTTTCCCAGAGTGACTGTACCAGTTTGCATTCCCACAAGCAATGCAAAAGTATTCTTTTTTCTCTGCATCCTCACCAATATCTGTTGTTCCCTGAGTTGTTAAATTATCTATATTTTAAACATTAATACTAGTTCATGCTAGTTGAGTAGTTAATTGTATGCCATACAATTGCTATTACTATTTCATCTCACATAAAAAAAAAACAGGCGGTAGGTACTAACATTGCCCCCCTTTTACAGATGAAGAATGGAGACTTAGAGTTTATGGAGCTTGCTGAAAGTCATAGATTAGAGTCTAGTGAAGCCAGGATTCAAGCCCAACCCTGGCTTGATATCAAAACCAAAGATTTAAACTCTCTCTTATACTCCTTCCCAATGATCAATATAACAAAAGATGAGGTCACTAATGTTATGCTAGTTATGGAAAAATGTGTACGTTTTTAAAATAAATGTAGGAATATGCATCAAAAAGATCTAGTCATTTATCATAATAAATTTGGAAAATACAGAAATGACCAGAAATATTATCAATATACAAACTCAAAGATTCTTCTCGTGTCATGATTTATGATTATTTTTTTAAATTAAAGGAAAGAAAAAAGTAAAAAAGAAAACAATCATCATTTAGATAAAAGGAAATATACTACTGCATACACACAAAGGTAGAATGATATTGTCATTAAAATGTTTTCTCAGTGGCGCCTGGGTGGCTCAGTCGGTTAAGCGTCCGACTTCGGCTCAGGTCATGATCTCACAGTTCGTGAGTTTGAGACCTGCATCGAGTTCTGCGCTGACAGCTAGCTCGAAGCCTGGAGCCTGTTTCAGATTCTGTGTCTCCCTCTCTGACCCTCCAATGCTCATGCTGTCTCTCTCTCACACTAAGAAATAAAGAAAACATTAAAAAATTTTTTTAATGTTTTTTCAAATAATGTACATTATATGGTAAAATTCAAATAATATATTATGTGATAATAGTATTATAAAAATTATATATATTATACAGTATTCTATCAATTGTAAAAAGGAGTCTACATAGGAGGCAAGATGGCAGAGAAGTAAGGAGCTCGGTACATTTTGCCTGCACCCATCTCTCAAACAGAGAAGGCCTGAAGTCATAGGACACTGAGCCATAGGAGTTTTGGAAGAGAAAGAGACAGAGTACACTGGGAAGGAAATCTCATAAGTGCGTGAGTGCAAACTGGGGAAGATAAAAGCCAGACAGGACCCAGAGATATGGAGGGAGGGGAGGAAACCCGGCTTGCGTGCAGCTGTGGTGAGTGATAAACTGGAGAAAGGTGGCGAGCTGCCACGAGTCCGGGGGAAATGAAAGAAAAGCTGAGATTGCTCATAGAACCGTCCCTGGAGAAGAGAAAAAAAACCCTCGACTTGGAAAGACAGTGTTTTTTAGCTCTGGCTGGGGTGCTGACTTTGAACTAGGTGCCCTGGTCCCAGAAGGTGCCAGGAAAAAGTGAACTGCTATGCGCCCAGAGCATTCATGGAGGCTGCCGCCCGGTGAACTGGCAGCAACGCTTGCGGAGGTGGTCCAGGCGCGGGGTGAAGCGGCAGTGGCGCGCACGACACTGGCCCGCTGAAGCGGCGGCAGTGGTGACCCAGTGAAGCTGTACCATCACCCGGTCAAGCAGCAGCGGCACGCGCAAGAGCAGCCTCCTGAAGTGGCAGTGGCGGTGACCTGGTGAAGTGGTGCCGGCGCCCAGTAAAGCAGCAGTGGTACGTGACAGTGGCCCGCTGAAGCTGCGGTGGCGCGCTGCAGCGACGCGGACTCTACGGACCTGAAGTTGCTACATTCCCCGAAGGCACTCGGGTTGTATCCCTGCTTGACCCCCACAGATATGAGGCTGCGACACTTCCCCCACTCCCCACTCAACCCCCAAGCAACAGGGAAGCAGCGACCTGCGGGACTGTTCAGGGCAGTATAACAAAGCCCATGGATTGGGACCTGGAAACACGCTGGGTGTAGGGCATAGAACTCAGCCCACCATGGCTACATCCTCAGCACAGGGAGATCGGACCGAAGATGTGATTTGCAATGCTTGGTTGAGAAGGGACTAGGGCGACGCCATTCTTCTCCCCACAACCACCATGATGGGTCTCAGGGAGGCCAGCGGATGCAGTGGAGACAAGACCTGCCTACACCAAACCACGCCCATCCCCTCCAGATAGCTGTTTTGTTGTTGTTGTAGCTGTTTTTACCTGAGCCCAGGCTTGCGTGTTTATTGGTTTTGTCTGTGCATTTGTGTACTGTGTTCCCTCTTTTTCCAGGGTTGCTTCAAAAAACAAGCCAAACTACACATGGTGGAGGGTCCCAAATACTACTAACAGTAGGGAAACAAAATCACCACTCAACAAGAGAAACCAAGAGACACCATCCAAAGAACACTTCCTGAACAGACAGACCCTGAACAGTCAAAAGAGTCCTGTCTAGGGGTGCCTGGGTGGCTTAGTTGGTTAAGCATCCGACTTTCGCTTAGGTCATGATCTCACGGTTCGTGGGTTCGAGCCCCGCGTCGGGCTCTGTGCTGACTTCCAGTTCAGAGCCTGGAGCCTGTTTCAGTCTGTGACTCCCTCTCTCTCTGACCCTCCCCTGCTCATGCTCTCTCTCTTTCTCTCCTAAAAATAAATAAAACATTAAAAAAAAAAAAGTCCTGTCTATTACAGCAGAACTCTCAGGGGCATGTAAACAACAAACTTTTACAATTAACAAGAGATAGAAAGCTAACCAAAATGAAGAAACGTAAGAACTCTACTGCAAAGAAACTCTAGGAAGAAATGACAGCTAGAGAACTACTCAAAACAGATATAAACAACATAACTGAACAAGAATTTAGAACAATAATCACAAATTTAATCTCTGGGCTTGAAAAAAGCATGGAGGACATCAGAGAAACTATGGCTACAAACAATATGGAGCTTAAAAATAATTATGGTGAATTAAAAACTGCGATAAATGAGATACATAATAAACTGGAGGCATCCAATGCACGGATTGAAGAGGCAGAAAGGAGAATAAGTGATTTAGAAGACACTGTTATAAAAGGAAGAAACTGAGAAAAAGAGAGATAAACTGATCCCGGAACATGAAAGAAGAGTTCGAAAACTCAGCAATACAATCAAACGGAAAAATATCCGTATCATAGGAATCCGTATCAGAAGAGGAAGAGAGAGGGAAAGGTGCTGAAGGAGTTCTGGGACAAATTATAGCAGAGAACTTCCCCAACTTGGAGAGGGAAGTAGAAGTTGAAACTCAAGAGTCACAGAGAACTCCCCTCAGACGTAACTTGAATCGATCATCTGCACGACATATCATAGTGACATTGGCAAAATATAAGGACAAAGAGAGAATTTTGAAAGCACCAGCGGGAAAAGGGCCCTAACATAAAAAGGGAAACCTGTCAAAGTGGTGACAGACCTATCTACTGAAACTTGGCAGGCCAGAAAGGAATGGCAGGAGATCTCCAATGTGATGAATGGAAAAATATGCAGCCAAGAATCTTCTATCCAGCAAGCCTGTCATTCATAAAAGTCTTACCACATAAACGAAACTTGAAAGAATTTGTCACCACTAAGCCAGCACTAGAAGAAATCGTGAGGGAGACTCTGAGGGAAGTGTTGCAAGGAATGTAAGATACCAGAGACACCACCACAAGCATGAATCCCACAAAGGACACAATGATTCTAAACCCACGTATGTCAATAATAACACTGAATGTAAATGGGGTGAATGCTCCAGTCAAAAGACATAGGGTAGCATAATGGATAAAAAAACAAAATCCATCTATTTGCTGTCTACAAGAAACGCATTTTAGACAGGAAGAACCTTCAAATAAAAAGTAAGGGGATGGAGAAATATATATCATGCAACAGGAAGTAAAAAAAAAAAAAGCTGGAGTAGCTATACTTATATCAGACAAACTGGACTTTAAATTCAAGACAATAACAAGGGATGAAGAAGGGCATTATATAATAATTACAGGGTCTAGCCTTCAGGAAGAACTAACAATTTTAAATGTCTATGCACAGAATATTGAAGCACCTAAATATATAAATCAATTAATCTCAAACAGAAACAATCTAATAAATAACAATGTGCTAATAGCAGAGGACTTTAATACTCCACTTACAGCAATATATAGATCAACCAGATACAAAATCACAAAAGAAACAATAGACTTGAATTACATTGGACCAGATGGATCTGACAGATATATTCAGAACTCTACATCCTAAGGCCAGGGAATTCACTTTCTTCTCAAGTGCACAAGGCACATTCCCCAGATAGATCACATACTGGGAGATAAAGCAGCCCTCAATAAATGTAAAAGAATTGAGATCATACCATGCACAGTTTCAGATCGCAATGCTTTGAAACTTAAAATCAATCACAGGAAGAAGTCTGGAAAATCTCCAAAAACATGGAGGTTAAAGAACACCCTACTAAAGAATGAATGGGCAATTCAGGCAATTAGAGAAGAAATTTAAAAATATATGGAAACAAATGAAAATGAAAACACAACAATCCAAAATCTATGGTTGCAGCAAAGCAGTCCTAAGAGGAAAGTACTTTGCACTCCAGGCCTATTTCAAGAAATTAGAAAAAGCGCAAGTGCAAAATCTAACAGCTCATCTAAAGGAAATAGAGGTAGAGGACAAGAGAGCCCCAAACACAGCAGAAGAAGATAAATAGTAAAACTCAAGCAGAAATAAACAACATAGAGACCAAAGAAACAATTGAACAGATCAATGAAACCAAGAGTTGATTTTTTGAAACAATAAACAAAATTGACAAACCTCTAGCCAGGCTTCTCAAAAAGAAAAGAGAGAGCACCCAAATAGACAAAATCATGAATGAAAATGGACTGATTACAACCAACCCCTCAGAAATACAAGCAATTATCAGGAAATACTATGAAAAACTATATGCCAAATTGGACAATTTAGAAGAAATGGACAAATTCCTAAGCACACACACACAACCAAAATTCACACGGGAAGAAATAGAAAACCTGAACAGACCAAGTGAAGATCAAGTGAAGAAATCGAATCGGTTATCAGAAATCTCCCAACAAATAAGAACCCTGGACCTGATGGCTTCCCTGGGGAATTCTACTAGACATTTAAAACAAAATTGATACCCATTCTTCTCAAGCTATTCCAAAAAATAGATATCGAAGAAAAACTTCTGGATTCATTTTATGAAGTCAGCATCACTCTGAGTCCCAAGCCAGACAGAGATCCGGCAAAAAAAGAGAACTACAGGCCAATATCCTTGATGAATACGGATGCAAAAACCCTCAACAAGATACTTGCAAATTGAATCCAACAGCACAAAAAAGAATTATCCACCAAGATTAAGTGGGATTCATTTCTGGGTTACAGGGCTGGTTCAACATTCGCAAATCAATCAATGTGATACATCACATCAACAAAAGAAAAGAAAAAAACCATACGATCCTGTCGATAGATGCAGAAAAACATTTGACAAAATACAGCATCCCTTCTTAATAAAGACTCTCGAGAAAGTCGGGATAGAAGGAACCTGCTTAAACATCATCAAAGCCATCTATGAGAAGCCTTCAGCTAACATCATCCTCAACGGGGAAAATCTGAGAGGTTTCCTCCTTAGATCAGGAACACGACAGGGATGTCCACTCTCACCACTGTTGTTTAACATAGTGCTGGAAGTCCTAGCATCAGCCATCAGACAACAAAAGGAAATCAAAGGCATCACAATTGGCAAAGAAGAAGTCAAACTTTCACTTTTCACAGACGACATGATACTCTACATAGAAAACTCGATAGACTCCACCAAAGCCTACTAGAACTGATCCAAGAATTCAGCCAAGTTGCAGGGTACAAAATCAACGTACAGAAATCGGTTGCATTCTTATACACCAATAATGAAGCAACAAAAGAGAAATCAAGAAGCTGATCCCATTCACAACTGCACGAAAAACCATAAAGTACCTAGGAATAAACCTAACCAAGATATAGGAGATCTGTATGATGAAAACAATAGAAAACTTATGAAGGAAATTGAAGACACAAAGAAATGTAAAAACATTCCATGCTCATGGATTGGAAGATTAAATATAGTTAAAATGTGATTACTACCCAGAGCAGTCTACACATTCAATGCAATTCCAATCAAAATTGCACCAGCATACTTCTCAAAACTAGAACAAACTATCCTAAAATTTGTATGGAACCACAAAAGACCCGAATAGCCAAAGTAATACTGAAAAATAAAACCAAAACCGGAGGTATCACCATCCCAGACTTTAGCCCTTTCTACAAAGCTGTCATCATCAAGACAGTATGTTATTGGCACAAAAACAGACACACAGATCAATGAAATAGAATTGAGAACTCAGAATTGGATGCAAAAATATACTGCCAACTAATCTTTGACAAAGCCATAAAGAGTATCCAATGGAAAAAAAGCCTCTTTAACAGATGTTGCTGGGAGAACTGGACAGCAACATCCAGAAGAATGAAACTAGATCAATTTCTCACACCATACACAAAAATAAAATCAAAATGGATAAAGGACCTGAACGTGAGACAGGAAACCATCAGAACCATAGAGGAGGAAGCAGGAAGCAAACCCCTTGACCTACACAGCAGCAATTTCTTACTATACACATCCCCAAAAGCAAAAGAATCAAGAGCAAAAATGAACTATTGGGACCTCATCAAGATTAAAAGCTTCTGCATGGCAAAGGAGACAATCCATAAAACTACTAGACAACTGATGGAATGGGAAAAGATTGTTGCAAAGACATACCAGACAAAGGGTTAATATCCAAAATCTATAAGGAACTCACCAAACTTCACACCCAAAAAAACAAACAACCCANTTTTTAATTAAAAAAAAAGAAACCAAAAAAAAGGAGTCTACATAGAGAAAAACAGAAATATGATTAGTGATTTTATGTGTTGTGGTTTTTATTTTCTATCTTATAATATTGTTACTTTATTAATTTGTGCCAATGAAAGTGCATGTTTATAATAAAAATTTATGGTGATAGTGTTGGAGGTTTTTTTTTTAGAATAATTGAGATCTTGAGTGCTGACCATGATAGTATAGGGTTTTAGACATATCCTCCTTTTATAAGCAGTTCCAAATAGAATAAAAAATAGGAAGCATTTTTTTCCCAAGAATTGGGCAACAGATTGTACAAGGCTGTGGTCCTCAACACATAGGAAACCCACACACAGCCTCCACATTCAGCCCAGTTTTCTCTAGGGAGACACTTTCCAAAATTTGGTACAGTAAAAAGGGATTCAAATAGAAAGTAGTGTTTCATTGGAAAGAGGAAACAGCGATTGGAGGTTTGGGCCACCTGAATACGTAGAATTTGCAGGGTGCGTTCAGGGTGGGAACCTGAAAGGCCTGACATTTAATAGTACTGTGGAGTTGCTAAATGAAAAGATATTGCAGAGGTCACTTAAGGCTGGGAGATGTTGAAATACAATGTCAAAGACAGGAGACTTCAGGCATTCAGTTGAAACTCCTGCTGAGATTGTTCAAGAGAATTAAGTGCTAGTGCCCCAAGCCAACCATTGTACATAATGAATTTCATTTCCCCATTCTGTGTCTCTAAAATGTTAGCAGTTATGTACTGTCATCAGGAAACTGAGGGAAAAAAGTCACTGAAAACATTTTTAATGTTCTGTGACTCAGATTAGAAAGTGTGACTGAGAAAGAGTATTCTAAACTCAGCCTAACAAAGGCAAAAACTAAGCCTCTTCAGGCTCAACATTATTCTCAAGAAAATTTACTGCCTTCCAGCATAAAGCTTAACACTCTTTAACAGGAGACCTACAAATCTGTAATCATCAAGACAATATGGTATTGGCACAAAAACAGACACACAGACCAATGGAATAGAATAGAGAACTCAGAATTGGACCCACAAATGTATGGCCAACTAATCTTTGACAAAGNGGGGAGGGGGGAGGGGCATGGAGGGCACTTGTTGGAATGAGCACTTGATGTTATATGAAAACCAACTTGACAATAAACTTTTTAAAAAATAAATAAATAAAAGGAGACCAAAAATATCATCACTTAGCAATGTAAAATTTATAATTTTCACCATAAAATCAATAATCACTAAACCCATTCACAGATTACATGATTCTATATATAGAAAATATAAAGAATCCACAAACAAAAAGCTACTAGAACCAGGGCTCCTGGGTGGCTTAGTCAGTTAAGCACCCAACTCTTGATTTTGGCTCATGTGATGATCTCATGGATTGTGAGTTTGAGCAACTGCAGAGCCTGCTTGGGATTCTCTGTCTCCCTCTCTCTTTGCCCTTCCCCTGCTCATTCTCTCTCTCTCTCTCTCTCTCTCTGAAAATAAATAAATAATCTTAAAAAAACTACCAGAGTCAATATTAAATAAATTCAGCAAAGTTGCAGGTACAAGATTAACATGCAAAACTCTGTTACATTTTTATACACTAGTGAATAACAATCTTAAAAGAACATAAAACAATTCCATGTTCAACAAACAATAATCAATAGCATCCAAAAATATAAAATACCTAGAAATAAATTTAATTAAGGAGGAGAAAGACTTATACACAGAAAACTATAAAACAGTGCTGAAAGAAATTAAAGAGTAACTAAATGATGGAAAGATAGCTCCTGTTTATAGATGAAAAGATTTAATATTAAGATGTCAATAATATTAAAAACTTATATACCGATTCAATAGGATTCGTTTTGCAAAAATATAACAAATTATGCTATGACTCACATGGCATTGCAAGGGAATCAAAGAGTCAAATTAAATTGAAAAAGCAAAATCAGAAGGCTCACACATCTAACTTTCAGAACATATAACAAAGCTACAGTAATCAAAACAGTGTGCTACTGGCATAAGGACAGACATATAGAGCAATGGAATAGACTTGAGAATCCAGAAATAAATCTATACATTTGCAGCAAATTGGTTTCATCAATGGTGCTAAGATTATCATCCTATGGGGAAAGAATATGCAAACAAATGGTGGTGAGACAATTGGACATCCATAAGCAAGAAAACAAAGTTGGACCCCTATCGCACACCATATACAAAAATCAACTCAAAATTGATCAAAGAGCTAAATTTAGTAGCTAAGACATAAAACTCAGGGATAAAAACATAGAGGTACATCTCCATACCTTGGATTTGACAATAACTCTTGGATATAACCTCAAAAACAGGAGCAACAGAAGAAAAATAGATAAACTGGATTTGTCTAAATCAAAAATCTTTTGTGCATCAAAAAATATTATCAAAAATATGAAAAGACAAATCTAAACAATGGGATAAAATATTAGCAAATCACATATTTAATAGGGCTTAATATCAAAAATATATCAAGATTTCTTACAACTCAACTACAAAAAGAAAAAAAAAATCAGCTAAATTACAGGCATGTGACTCACATAGACATATACCAAAGAAGGTATACAAATAGCAAACAAGCATTAGTTATTAGGGAAATGTAAATAAAAACAACAATGTGACACCTATTCATACCCATTAGGATGGCCATAACACACACACACACACACACACACACACACACACACACACACTAACAAGTCCTGTCAAGAATTTGGAAAAATTGAAACACTTATACAATGCTGGAATTTTAAAATAGTGCAGTCACTGTGGAAAACAATTTGGTTCTTTCTCAAAAACATAAACATAAAATTACCATTTGGCCTTGCAATTCCACAATGAGGTAAATGCTTAAAAAACTGAAAATACAGGGGCGCCTGGGTGGCTCAGTTGGTTAAGCGTCTAACTTTGGCTCAGGTCATGATCTCACAGTACATAGGTTCAAGCCCCACATCAGGCTCTGTGCTGCCAGCTCAGAGCCTGGATGCTGCTTCAGATTCTGTGTCTCCCTCGCTTTCTCTGCCCCTCCCCGGCTCGTTCTCTCTCTCTCTTTCTCTCTCTCTCAAAAATTAATGAACATTGGGGTGCCTGGGTGACTCAGTCGGTTAAGCGTCTGACTTTGGCTTAGGTCATGATCTGGCAGTTCATGAGTTCAAGCCCCATGTCAGGCTCTGTGCTGACACCTCAGAGCCTGGAGCCTGCTTCATATTCTGTGTCTCCCTTTCTCTCTTCCCCTTTCCTGCTCACAATCTGTCTCTCTCTCTCTTTCTCAAAAATAATAAATAAACATTAAAACTTTTTAAAAGTAATAAATAAACATTAAAAATTTTTTAAAAAGAATGAAAATACATATTCATACACAAATTTATACACAACACTATTACAGTGTTACAGTGTTACAGTAACACTATTCACAATAGCCAAAGGTAGAAACAACACAAATGTCTATCAATGAATGAATAGATAAACAAAATGTGATATATTCATGTAATGAAATATTATGAAACCATAAAAAGGCATGATATACATATTACAATGTGTATGAACCCCCAAAACATTATGCTACATGGAAAAAGAAAGACTCAAAAAGTGACATATCTTTTGATCTTATTTATTAAATACCCAGAATAGATAAATCCTAGTGGTAGAACACAAATTGGCAATTTCCAGGGGCCAAAAGCAGGAGGCAGAGAGGAAAGGGGAGCAATTTTTTAATGGATATGAAGTTTTACTTTTAAATTATGGAAATGTTTTGGAACTGGATAGAGGTGGTGGCTGCACAACATTGTAAATATACTAAATGCCACTGAATTGTTCATTTAAAAAAATTTTTTATGTCTTATTTTATTTTGAGAGAGAGAGACAGAGAGTGAGCAGGGGAGGGGCAGAGAGAGAGGGAGACACAGAATCTGAACCAGGCTCCAGGGTCTGAGATGTCAGCACAGAGCCCCACGTGGGGTTCGAACCCACAGACTGTGAGATCATGACCTGAGCCAAAGTCAGATGCTTTAACCGAGTGAACCACCCAGGAGCCCCTGAGTTGTTCATTTTTAAAAAATGGTTCATTTGGGCGCTTGGGTGGCTCAGTCAGTTAGTTAAGCGTCCAACTTCAGCTCACGTCATGATCTCATGGTTCGTGGAGTCAAGTCTCACTTCGGGCTCTGCTGACATCACAGAGCATGGAGCCTGCTTCAGATTCTGTTTTTTCCTTCTATCTCTGTTCCTCCCCCACTCAAAAATAAATAAACAGTTTTTAAAAGTTTTAGTGAAAATAAAAAATACAAATGGTTAACTTTATGCTATATGAATTTTATTTCAATAAAAGAAAGAGGGTAGTAAAGGGATGGAGAAATACATACCATTCTAACACTAATCAAAAGATAGCTGGAGTAGCTATATTAATTTCAAACAAAACAGACTTCAGAACAAGGAAAGTTATTAGGAATAAGAGATGTTATATAAAGTGAAGTGGCAATTACCAAAGAATTCATAACAATCTTTGACATATAACCCTAACAAAAGAGCATCAAAATACATGAGACACAATACTGATAGAACTAAGAAAAGTAGATAATGCACTTATAGTTGGAAACTTCAATACTATCTTTCAGTTATTGATAGGTCATATAAATCAGATATAACACTATCAAACAACTTTTGATCAAAGTGAAAATTATAGACTACTCTATCAAACAGAAACGGAACATTCTTATCAAGACTGTGTGAATATTCACCAGGATATACCACATTCTGTGCCATAAAGTACACTTTTACAAATATAAAAGAATAAAAATCCTATAAAATATGTCTCAGGTCGCAATGGAATTAAGCCAGAAATCTATAACAAAAGCATATCTGAAATATATTTGTAAATTAAATAATTACTTCTAAATGTCACATAAGTCAAAGAAATACTGGGAGAAACTTGAAAATATTTTTGAACTAGATAAAAATGCAACTTTTCTGTGGGATGCAATGGAAGCAGTTATTAGAAGGAAGTTTATAACATTAAATAGATATATCAGAAAAGAAGAAAGAACCAAAATTGATCATCTAGCTTTCACCTAAAAAAGTGAGAAAAAATCAGTTGAATTCTAAAGAAACTAGAAGAAAATTTGTAATAAAAATTAGACTTAAGTGTATGAAATTGGAAGTAGGAAAACAATAGAGAAAACCAATGAAAACAGGGGCTGATTTTTTAAAATATCAATAAAAATGATAGACTTCTAGCCTGATTTAATGAGGATAAAAGAGAGAAGGCATAAATTATCAATATCAGAAGTGGGAAAAAAAGGGATTACCACCACTGATCCCATGACATTGAAAGGATAATAAAGAAATACGATGAACAACACTATGTCCATATATATATATTAGTTAACTCAGCTTAAATGGACCAATCCTTAAAGGATATAAATTATAAAAATTCAAAGAAGGATAAACATATAATTTAATAGACCAATGCCTACTAAAGAATTTGAATTGATAACTGATAACCTTCCAGATAAGAAGGCACCAGGCCCAGATGGTTTCATGGGTGAATTCAACCAAACATTTACAGAAGATATAAAACCAATTATCTGCAATGTCTTACAGAAGATACAAACAGAGGAAACACTTTTTTAAAAAAATATTTTTATTTATTTCTAGGAGAGAGAGAGAGAGACAGCGTAAGCAGGGGAGGGTCAGGGAGAGGGAGACACAGACTCTGAAACAGGCTCCAGGCTCCGAGCTGGGAGTCAGCACAGAGCCCGACGCGGGGCTCGAACCCACGAACCGCGAGATCATGACCTAAGCGAAAGTCGGACGCTTAACCGATTAAGCCACCCGGAAGCCCCAGAGGAAACACTTTTTAACTCACTCCATGATACCAGTGTTATCCTAATTCCAAAGCAAATTAAAGGTACTATGAGAAAGAAAAACTACAAATTGATGCAACACTGATACAAAAATTCGCAACAATATATTAGCAAATTGAATCTCACAATAATATATAGAATTATACAACATTACTCAGAGAGATTTATTCCAGATATGCAAAACTGGTTCAACATTTGGATATCAATTTGTGTAATTCACCATATCAATAGGCTAAAGAAGAAAAATCATATGATCATATCAAATGATGCAGGAAAAAAACATTTTAACAATAAAAAGGAATGAAATATGGACACATTTAACTACATGAGTAAATCTCAAAAACACTAGAGCAAAAGTAGCCAGACGTATAAGAATATATACTGTGGGATTCTATTTACATGAAACTCTAAAGAAGATGAATCTAATCCACAGTGGCATAAATCAAAACAGTAGTTACCTTGGATTGGAGGGACTGAGTGCAAATAGGCTTTAGCACTTTCTGGGGTGATACACATGATTATGTCATTATAAGTCTGTAGGTTACATGAACATATGCATTTGTCAAACTCTACACTCTGTGCATTTCACTAAGTATACATCATAAAAATAAATGTTTCATAAAGAAAAATGGATGCATTATAAAGGAATTTAGTGTTTGGTGTTGTGCTTAATATTTTTATTTTCTAAAACCCAGGGATTTTTTCAACTAATATACTTTGCATTTTAAAGAGTATTTAAGTCATAGAGACTATCAATATTTATTTGCTGTTGGGTTAATGACTGAGTGGGAATGCTCTAAGGTGTCTTCAGTTTTCTGAATTCCATTCCATTTACTAAGTAAAAATAATTTATTCTTTTCATGGTTATTCTGAAAGTAAATGATATCATGTTACACAAACTGCTGTATTAATGGTGTTGGTGTTGGTGGTGTTGGTGTTGGTGATCAGAACTGTGATTGAGATTATGCTGCATGCTGTTGATGCTACTGAAAGTCTAATGTCATGGTCAATGATACCTCCGCTTTCCTAGGGGAATAAAATTAGCCTCCATACCTCTTCCATTAGTGGGTCTATATCTAAAGCCTTCAAAGAATTATGGGAAATGATGGTACTATTCTGAGAGTCCTATTATATGGTTAACAATAAACCTTGGTTTCTCATTCCTTGAAGGAAGATAAAGAGTGCTTAAATATTTATGCGTTCTCTTTAAGGATCATGTGTGATCAAGATGATTAACAATGTACCTTGATTTACACAATACGTAAATTAATATGATAGAGTTCTTTGAAAAGCAAATAAATTTTTGAAAATTAAATCCTGTTTTAAATTCATTAAAGAAGGTGGATATTTATGAATAAGCCTCCTTGTTTCTTTTAGAAACTTCTAATGTTAACACATTGGGTTTGCATAAAGATACAGACAATGTAAGTCTTCCTAAATTGCTCTATAACATACACAGCCCTTGGATGAGGCCTAGGTAGTAGCAGACAAGTGAAGGGCATGCGTCCTGACCATACAGAGCCCTCAAGGAGCCATCCTCAGTAGTTCTCCAGCTTTCACTTGATATTTTTGTACTTTTCAAAGACCCACCTTTTCCACCATTGGTGGAGATTCCTAAGAGGTTGGTCTTGGGAGTAAAGGCCAGTAGCCCAGATATTTCTGAACCCAAGATGAGAATCTCATCTGTCTTTATTTACATTAGCTTTCTTGCAACTCACAAAAAGCCCATAGGGTATACAGGTCAGGACTATTGGACTATATTATTATTATTATTATTATTATCATTATTTTATAGCCAGTTTTCCTATCCCCAAGATGAGCTTTCTACCCATAGCTCTTGTCCAGTTCTACTACTCCATCTCTAGAGGTAAACCAGTTATACCACCATATTACTCCAAAGCATCAGAGATGTGATCTCACCAAATAGCTTTAATTACTGAGCAGAAATGTCTCTTTTCCTCCAGAAACTTTAAGTAGGAATATTAGATGAAATAAACTAAAAAGTTAAAGAATACTCCAATTTGTTCAATTGAATATTATTTATGGAGAAATAAGTACTAAGCACTGAAGCTAAACCAATGTGCTGAGCTCAGAGTCAAGAAGGCACAGAAGAGCAAGTAAATTACTCCTTCCTACTACATGCAATAGCCGAAATACACACCCCACCACCCAGGGGAAACCCGGTATGGGGAGGTCCATGTTATCCATAACCTGGAGGCAGTGTTGAGTGCAAACAGGAGTTCAGCAGAGTTGCAACTGGGTGACTGCAACTCTGCAAATCTTAACAGTCCTTGAAAGATGAGTTCACTGGACAGATCTGTGATTCTAATAACTAATCAACATAGTTGAGCTTGAGGCAAGTGGTCTGTGGTTTCTTCCATCAGCCTGCCTAGACAACTCCTTGACCTTAGGAGAACTTCACTCCTTTGCTCTCCTGGAAGGACAGTGGTTCATGACTAGGAGGGTGGGAATCAGGAGCCCATGCATGCTCCAGCCCCCAGAACAGGAATTTAGGCTAGCAGCAGGGCCTCACCATATCAGTCCTAGAGGAGAGCTACCTTCCATGCCTGGAATCTGAAGCTGAGCCCACTGCTTATCAGTGCCCAGCCACATCTCAGACCCCTCCTGGGATCCCATTGCCCATGAGCTCATCTTTATCCAGCCCCATCTCAGATGCCTCTTGAATCCCATCCTTCCAATCTAGACCCTTCCTAGACAGTCAAGAAGCACTGGGCTCTCGGGGTCACAGTGTGGCACAACCCCTCGAAGATGGAGTATCTGTCTTCTCACTCTCCCTCCATAGGTCTTCAGGGCCAACTCTATGCCTACGTCCCCAGGAAGACTTACCACATATCCCCAGCTTAAAATATGTCAGAATTATTTGCCAGGCCCAAACCATTTGCTGACATCCTATGTTAAGTGTAGAACCTCCCAACTAAGACGTTTGTGTTTTGCCACTGAATGTCCTTCAAGACCCTTTTTCATCTTTCTCTGTGGACTTGGTGCCAGGGTGTTTCTTTAGATTGTGCTACAGGCAGGAGACCTGATTCAATCATTCCTAAAGCAATGTTTAACTTTTCATCCCCAATCTCAGCAGTACCATCCCCAAGGAGAAAAATTAAGTTTAATTTTATGAGAGAAATAAATGAGAACTGATAAGAAGAGGATGGGGATAGATGAAGAAGTTAACAGGGAAGAGAAATAATGTATAGGGACTACTATATGTCAAATATACATTTATTTAATATAAGAAGAGATAAATTAAATACTAAAGAGTAGGAGTTTGGCATAGAGAGTTGAGCTTTGAAGAACCATAAACTCTTATAATATCTAAGTTTCTCCCCCAAGAACCAATTTTTATTCCTTTGGGGATCATATCATTGTGTTGAAATTCATGTCACACAGACAAACTCCTAAAGTGAACACTTATGTTAAAATGCGTTCTACGGTTAAAATTAACAACTCAGGCAACGACATATGTTGCCGAGGATGCGGAGAAAGATCAACCTTTTTGCGCTGTTGGTGGGAATGCAAACTGGTGCAGCCACCTTGGAAAAGATAGGAAATTTCTTCAAAAAATTAAAAATAGAACTACACTATGACCCAGAAATTCACTACTAGGTATTTATCCAAAGGGTACAGGACTGCTCATTCACACACACACACACACACACACACACACAATGGGAGAGGACTCATCAATCAGAAAGAATGAAATCTTGCCACTTGCAATAACGAAGATGTGGAATTTAAGAAACAAAATATATGAACATAAGGAAAGCAAAAATAATATAAAAACAGAGAGGGAGACAAACTGTAAGAACTTTTTAATTAGGAAAATAGTGTCATTGGCGAGGTGTTGGGCAGGATGGGCTAAATTAGCAAGGCGCATTAGGGGGACACTTTTGAAGATGATCCCTGGGCATTATATGTAAATGATGAATCATTAAATTCTATTCCTGAAATTTTAAAAAATTAAAAAATTTTAAAAAATAAAATGTGGTTCTAGACCTCATTTCCTCCAGCACATGTATCCCAGGGTCTGCAGAGGTAAGCTGGTGTCCTCACCTCTCAGCATATTTCCAAAATCAACACTGGCAGTCCCTACCCCCTCCCAGCTCTGGCTGGGTACTCCTCCCAGTGTTCTACCACTACTTCAAACTTGGTTTGCTCCAAATTGCAAAACACCTCTGGCAAGGGCAGAAAGGTGCTTCCAGCAGCCCATAGGTTTGCTACCTATCTCAGGAAAGAATCTGGCTGTGCCCAAGAAGCCACTGTGGTCACCTTGTGCCTCTACATTCAAGCCTTTTCCTACACAGAAAGGCCATCCCAGCCCATGTGTATAGAAAGGGTTAGTTGAATTGTGAAAATAGGTAACAGCTCACTGTTTCACAGTCTTCTAATTATTTACTAATTAGAAATAACCACAACTGTTCATCAAGGGACTGAATGTATATTAATGGTCGGCAAGGCTATTTGTGTGATGCTTCTCTGATAGGAAAACTAAATATTACTTGACACCTTACCACAGTGCTTTCTGACAGGGCTTTAAACATCAGTCAATTGTTTAAAGTCTCACATATATTGACTTTTTAAATTACAGAGCTTTCCAGAGTGGAAGGTGTATAGAGGAAGAAAGAATGAGGTCGCCACAAAGAACTCCATTTGTCTTAGAATTTGATCTATTTCCTTTCAGCTTTATTAAGACCTTACTTTGTTTTATAGATCCTATGACCAGGTGTCGATTTGTTTCCAAGACATGGTGTTTGCTTATTATTTTCTCAGGACAGAAGCCTCTTCTCCTTAATTGGCATGTCAGGATGGATGGCGACTTCAGGAAAGAGCATGCATTCTGAGCAATTTGATGTTGCTTCTGCAGAGCACGGCGCCTCTGGGAAGCCCACCCCCACTCCAAACACCCACTCTGGTTGTATTTGCAATTCCACATCAAGGAGAGGAGTAAAAAGGGTGTGCAAAATATTTACCCAAGGGGAAAAATGAAGCCCCTATACATGAGATGTTACTTTTTAAAACAGTAAATAGAGATACAAGGAACAGTGTTCCTTCATTCCAGAACACGACTCAGTCTAGCAGGCAATCAAGTTTATTTATGAAGTTGGGCCTTGTCCTAGGCACTGCAAACATTGCAAGTAAAGCAGAATGGTTGCCTTCAAAGAGTTACAGTCTACCTGGTAAAGACATCCAATAAATATTTAAATAGATGAACAGGACAATTTCAGGTATGGATAAGTACTATAGAAAAGATAAAGGCTATGTCACCAAGAGCTGAGAGAAGATCCTTATTTACAGTCGCCAAGGAGAGCCTTGCTAGAATGGTGGCATCTGAGATGAGACATGAGTAATGAGACAAGTGATTGTGTGTGGATGCAAAGGAAAAGCATCCCAAGGGGGAGGAACAGCAGGTGCTAAGGCCCCGAGACATAGCAGGAATGAGTTCGGCATGTTTGAAAGAAAACAAGAAGGTCCAAGATCGAAATGAGGCCAGAGTGTGGGCAGGATACCATGAGAAGACTGAAAGATGTGCTCTCTCCTTAATGTAATGAGAAGCTCCTGGAGGTGGGCCACATCCTTTATGCTTCAGAAAGAGCACCCCATCTGCTTGACAATAATTGAATCATCATGCACAAGAGGGGGCAAAAAGACCAGCCAAGAGACTATTTGCAGCCCAGGCAGAAGATGTGGTAGGATAGACCATCACTGCCCCCACCTGGCATGTCTCCTTGGGAAAACCTTAGTGTTGTTGGGAATGATCTCCATGCAGGTACTTAGTCTGAGATTCCATTATGAGCAACATCATTTTTGGTCAAGTCCAAAGAGAGGATTTCCCAACGATGCCCACTTTCTGGCTGGCCAGATAGGATGTGATGGCTCATGTAGCCTACGGAGCAGGAGAAATCTCAATTATTTCTCACACTCCAACCTCAAAGATACTTCCACATCTACTAGATTTGCCATTCCCTCACTCATCCATCTGTCTTTTTGGAGCCAGGGCCCCAATAAAAGTGGAAACAGACAACTGTATATCCTTAGGATGTCCCACGCTGGAGGGGGAGAAGGACATAAGCAGCACCATGTCATAGAGCAGTGTGGGACTGGATGCAAGAGCAAGGCACAGCAAACACTCATTGCAAAGACTGCAGAAGACTACTTGGGGCAGTCAGGGAGGGCTTCCTAAAGGTGCTTCCTTAGGTGGAGAAGCATTCCAGGCATAAGAGGATGGGAAAGGGAAAGACTCAAGGGCATGAAGAATATCCAGGTTAGGATTGGGATGAGATGGGGTGTGGGTGCAGAAGCTGAGGTTTATCATGACATCCTCCTAAGTGACTTATTTCTTATCAATTTACAAAGATCTTGAAAGAGGAAATAAATTTAACATTTATGGCGTTACATCAAATGGAATATTAAACTGTTCTTAGATCTAAAAGGGACCTCACAAACTATACTGGACATCGCTGCCACTAAAGGACATCCATCAGTTCATACATCCCCTTCCTCGTTGCCAGCCAATGCCAGCCTGTTCAGTTTTCCACTCTCCTCTGTGCAACCAGGTGCTCCACAGGAAGGGGTCTACTCCCAGAACTGGGAGTGGGAAGGAGCCTGCCAAGCATTTCTCATGCCAGCAATTGCTCAAGGCATACACCTGTGACATAATTTTGGTCACTGAGACACCAGAAGAATTTTCTAAGTTTTTTGGAAAAGTTTTCCACATTGATTAAAAAAAAAAAAAAAGACCTAGGGGAAGAAACACTTCTGTCTTTCCACTGAAGCCAGGTGCATCAGCACATGACACCAACACTGTAGCAACCATGTGGAGCCCCTAAGGGTGATATCACTGACGGGCTGAGAACGATAGAGTCAAAATGTGGACAGAGACATAAACCATTGCCTGGATTCATCAAACACAAAACCACCCAACCTCAGGTGACAAGCATAGAAGATCGCACTCCAAGGCTCCAGAACGGCAGACCAAGAACACCTGCCAAGTAAAACTACACGCTTGCTTAAAGCCCTCCACTTACACATAGATATAGACTCTTAGCAATTTAATGCCCCAAAGAGCATTTTACACGTGCTTTTTGCATCTGACTCAGGACCAAAGTTCTAGGTTAAAGAAATGAAGCTCTGAATAAATGTATGGTCTCAGACTGGAAGCTCAGGGACATCCCCTGAATATCCAAGAGGGAACAGAATTCAGATTGATGGAACATCACAGCTAGGAATTTCCACATCAGGCCTCTGAAAATGACCTAGTCCAGCGATCTGGTCCTCCACTCACCCACAGGAAATGGAACCAACTGGGAGTCTGTGATGGAACTGGGGCTGAGCCCAGAGTATAGGACGTTGGCCAGTGCTTGTACCCTTACACTTGTTCTAGAGGAAGAGACTTTGAGGTCAAGGACATGGTACTAGATCAAGGCATGTCTCTGCAGCTTACCCAGCGGGGTCCCTCAGGCCTCCCTTGTGAACAATACCCACCTCTCACAGCTGTGACAAGGATTTCAGGAGTCCACGTGTTGGAGAAAGGCAGCCATTGCTCCCCCACCTCCTTTCCTCTTCCTGGGCACAAGAAGGCCACACTTTCCATCCTCCAAGGAGTTTGGTTGGGCTAGTGGCAGCTGAGAATGGGTGGCATCAGAACCTATAGGCCTGGCCCAGTCATCTGAGCCACTCTTCTCACTTTCTCCCCTGGTTGTTGGCCCACTGAATACAGAGCACCACTGGGGTATGCCAAGGAAGTCCTAGACGACAGCAATACTAAAAAATAGGATGGGGCACCTGGGTGGCTCAGTCAGTTAAGCATCTGACTTCAGGTCATGATTTCATGGTTTGTGGGTTCGAGCCCTGCATCAGGGGCTCTGTGCTGACAGCTCAAAGTCTGGAGCCTGCTTCAGATTCTGTGTCTCCCTCTCCCTCTTCCCTTGCCCCACTCATGTTCTGTTTCTCTCTGTCTTAAAAATAAATAAACATTAATTTTTTTAAAAAAGTAGGAGACTGGACCCATCAATTATCAAGTGGAAGACTGCTGAATTTCCACTTAGGCTTTAATGTGAGCAAGAAATAAACCTCTATTATGTTAGGTTTTGTATTGCTTGTTACAGCAGCTAGCATTGATAATCCTGACTAATACAAATGTCATATAAAACATAATAATGATTATAGATGCTCAAAATAATTGTGATTTTCTCTTTCTACCTTTGTGTTTCTCCTTGCTTCCTAGAACATGTTTTATCCCTATAAAATCAAGGAGCAAGCATTAGGGCAGAGAAGGCTAGCAGGAGGCTCCTTTAAAGCTCTGCCTGGAGTGGCTAAAATGAGCAAATCAGAGAAATCTAGATGCTGGTGAGGATGTGGAGAAACGGGCACCCTCCTACACTGTTGGTGGGAATGCAAANAATAAATTAATTAATTAATTAATTAATTAAATATTAAAAAAAAAAAAAGTTCTGCCTGTTGGCTCTGTTCCCCTCAGCTCTGCTGCTCTTCTCCAAACCCCACAGAAATTCTGGACCTGTGCCATGTGGAGGAGGTCTGCACTTCCAGGCACTTCCTCCAACCCTGGTGAGGCCTAGGGTGCAGGTACTAGGTTGCCCTGGGACCTGGAGAGCGAGGCTCTTCATGTCCTTTTTCTGTGACCTCATTAACTTCCCTGGCTCCAGAAGGCTGTAAGGAGCCTGGACAATATAAGTGAGCTTCGTCTTCAAGGTTGGCCCTGAGGACTCTGTTCCATGCCAAGGACATAGGGACTGAACATACACAGAGATCCATCCCTGAGAGGATGCTTCCACCCTGAGCACCCACAGAGAAAAGAGTATGTGGCCGCACATAGGATAGTACAATAATCCAGAATCTCTGTCCTTAATATGAACAGGGACATCAAAGGTTTTGTTTCTTTTAAACCTATATGCTATACAGTCATTAATCCATCCTTACCCATCCATCCACCTATGTGTCCAATTCTCTGACTCCTGCCTTCCCACTCACAGTCTCTGTTCTCTTCTAGAACCCAGCACCACTTCAAGGCCCAGGAAGCAGGTATCTTACAGAAGTTAACAAGCGTACAGATTTTGCTGATAGACAAAGGAGAGGTAGACAAAAGGAGTCAGACTTCAGACCCAGTTCCTGGCTGGGGACACTCAAGGCTTCTCAGAGAACTTCAGACAGAAGCAGCAGGCAAAGGCTTTTTGTGGAGGGAACACACTCAGCCAGAAACTGAAGGAAGGTCATTGTGGCTGGGACACAAGACGTGAGGACTGATGCCCAGTGTGTCCAGAGAGGAGATGACCAGATGGTGCAGGTTCTTATAGACCACAACAAGGATTTTTGTTTTAACTTAAGAAGAATAAACAGTCACTGAAGAATTTCAAACCAGGCAGTGACATTTGGTTTATAAAGATCTCTTAATGAGAAATCAAACAGAAAGCCATTACATTTGTCCAAGTGAGAGATGATGGGCACTTGGATTACGGTATTGGCCATGGAGAGGTGCCTGAATTCAAAACATAATTAGAGAGAGAGAATCCATGAGAGTGAAGGAGAAGGTGGCATCTAGGAAGACCCTGAGGCCTCTCCTGCCTAGGTCATGAGACTGCCCCTGCTGAGATGGGAGGTTGCAAGACTAGATGTTTCGGAAAGACCAGCACCCAGACCAGGGCAGGTTGGCTGGTGGTGCCTTCAGGACATCATAGAGGCAACTGGACGTGCAGTCCAGAGCCCCAGGGGAAATCTGTGTGGGAGTTACAGATTTGGGTGACATGGGTGTGACAACAAGGGGGTGACAGGCAGAGAGGCCTGGAAGAGAGGAGCTGTGGAGTCAGGGAGGTATCCTGGCTGGTCATTACCACGTGAAGGGCCCTGAAGCTGGTGACCAGCAGGGAGAACTGATTCTTGAGTTCCAGCAAAGAGCATGCTTGCTGCTTCTCCAGAGAGGTTCCTGCCTCCCTTAACACCTTTCCCCCATGGCCTCGGCACCAGCAGTAACCCCCACAAGTCATGACATTTTGTGCTCCTCAGGTTTTCATCTGTGAATGGGGAGCTATCTTAGTTCTACCTCTGTGGGAAATTAAGAGAAATTACTTCAGTACACGTTATTAACGACACATCTATACATGTCAGGATTACTAACAATGGCTATGAAAGTCTGGGAGAGTGTTCTCAGTGCCCTGGCTCTGACTTCTCTGGGGTGCCTACTGTGTGAGAGGGCACCAGTCAGTGTGAGGAATAAATACAAACTCCAGATTTTTCTATTATCTTTCAGAAGGCAGGCCCCCACCACCTCAACATTCTCACAGAGCTGTAAACCCATGGTAAATCCTGTGCTTAAGCCACTCATTGCTCTTCACACCCAACACAGACCCCTAAATATGACATTGCAAAGCCAGAATTTGACTAAGGAGTCTAAGTTCACATCCTGGCTCACTTGCTATCTGTGTGAACTTCGGTGGGGGGGTGAGGGGGGAGACTGTAACCCCGTGCCTCAGTTTCCCCATCTGTCAAGTGGAAATTTTCACTTCCACTTCCACTTTCAAACTTTACCCAAGTGTTATGTTATGGGGTTCAAATTAGACCACAAAAAGTATGAACCTACCTGAAAAGTAAGTGGAATCAATTATCAAAAGCAATTAACAGATTCTTGGTCAATTAAATTGATTATGAACAACTTAGGAGCCTCTCCTCCCCAAAATTGAATTTAACAAAAATTTTAAAAAGTGATCAATCTAGTAGTATCAGTCTGTTCTCTGTGTACAATTCATCCTATATGCAATTAAACCAAGAAAATGTGCTAATTCTGATAATGGTGTCAAGATGCAACTGTTCCACCAGACAAACTCCCAACATGATATCAGCTGCTACTCCTGTACTTTCCCCCTTTCCCAGTTATTTCTGTGGCCAAAGTTCTCCTGTAGAACATTCTTGCCAAATCCTTTTACATCAGGTCTTCATTATGCCCTGAAAGATTATTCATGGGCATGCTAACCATTGATTTCTATATTCAGGAAAGAAACACTTTAATTAACAGAACAATAAGAATCTATTGGAATATTTTTCATGGCTCAAATCTGCTGAAGAAATGCAAAATGTTAATTTAGGAAAGTATCAATATGTCCTCTGCAGATAATGCACTGCCCATTGTCTGGTACATTTTAAAGGAGTTTGAGACAGACAGAAGGCATTTGCAATTATGGGTCTTGTGAAATATATAGACACCAGTTCTTTTTGTTAATAATAAACCTGGTTATCCAAGCAGTATAAGCAACTGAAATAAAAGGAACTAATTATCACAGCAGACTGGGACAGCACATAGATAATGCAGCATTCTTTCAGACAAACAGGTGGGAAAAGATTTTTTGCTTCAGAATGTCTTTACAGAAGGGATAGATGTAGATAAGATCATCTTTTTTGTGTGTGCAGAAGACAGTCCCAAAAGCTTTTCCTGGCACACTGGGTGATGATAGTCCAGCTCATCCCTTTTTCAGTTTGTTCCCCCAGCATGCAGCCCTTCCTAAAGGATGGCATGGTTGGGTCACAACTTCAAACTTTCCATGCTTCAGTGGCCCCAAGATAGAGCCCAAGCTCCTTGCCAGGGCTCACAAGTTTTGCACAATGCAGGCTCAGTGACCCCATTAGCACCCTCCTGCCCCCAAGTCTCCCATTCTGGCTCCAGAAGACTCTCCTCCAGATCTGCCAAACTCCCCTGCCCTCTCCTTGATTTGCTGTGAGCAGCTCAGTTACACTTGCCAGGATGTGCATTCTGAGGATCTCCTGTATCTGATCTGCAGTAGGCACTCAGAAATACTTACTGAATAAGTGAATAATCAAGTAAATGGGGAGTACTTTACAGGAGCCAGCCCATGTCTCTGACCAGTTCCAACAGAGGCTGTGACTAGAAGCTGGTCTACAAACATGAAGACAAGACAATGTCTATTAGGGAAGAAAGGGGAGATGCCAGTGGCTGGTGTCCAGAGCCAGTCCTGGCCAGGTCCGGAGTTTCACATGCAGAACTACCTCATGCTGCACTGCAGCTAAGGCACAGTTTGAAACAGCAGTGACTGAGCCCCTAACTAGTGCAGGAAGGCAGATTCTAAGAACACATTCTAAGAAATGTGTTTCCTTTCCTTCCAGGGAGCAGATAAATAGGGCATAAGGACTCTTCCTCCCCCTCTTGTGTGGCCAGTGCAGCTCAGTGGAGAGGTAATGAGGAAGGACTGTCCCAAAACATTAGCCAGAAGTGCTCCTGTGGTTCAAAAGTAGCTGCCATCAGGATAGGAGGATCAAAGCTTTCTGACCACCAAGCCAGGGCAGTTTTCCTGAGAGAAATAGAATCCTGGAGGGCTCCAGTGATGCCGTACCTGCACTGGGCTGTTGAGGTTGGTTGGATGACAGCATCCGGGGAACCACAGTGGGCCTCCTCCAAGTAAGTGCACTAGGAACAAGGTCCACTCTGCAGAGCAGTGAACCATGAACTGCACAGGATGATATAATGTTTCCCAAAGCTAAGAATTACAGCTTAAAATGACAGCTTTTCTGTGTATAAAGGTTCATGTCCCTGAGGGCTTGATCTAGGACCATCTTGCCTACTCACTCTACATCCATTCCATAGCTACAATCACCCCCATATGCCCATGTCTCCTAGGCCTGGACTCCAGCAGTTTTCTTATCTGGGTCACAACCTCACACCCTACAGCCTGGACAATGGATGTCCCATAGGATCTCAACATCAAAACAGAACTCACATCATTCTGTGTGTCCTTTTCCAATGAACTGGACTGATACTCACCAATTTCTCAAATCAAATGCTAGAAAATCATCCTTCATTTGTCCTATATCTTCTCCCTCCTCCATCAAATCCAATCCCCAAATATAATTGACTTTACCTCTCAAAGAACTCCCCAGTTGATCTTGTGTCTGCAGCCAGCTCTCATAGCTGACCTCCAAAACAATTGTAACAACTTTCCAAAAGTTCTCCCTTACTTCATTCTCTTTATTCCATCCATACACACCACCAGGATGTCCATGTCACTTTGTTGCTTAAAATCCTATGCCTTGTGGCACCTGGGTGGTTTAGTCAGTTAAGCATCTGACTCTTGATTTTGGCCCAGGTCATGATCTCACAGTTCATGAGTTCGAGTCCCACATTGGGCTCTGTGCTGACAACATAAAGCCTGCTTGGGATTCTCTCTCTCTCTCTCTCTCTCTCTCACACACACACTCACACAAATTAATTAATTAACTAATTAATTAACTAAAAAAAGGTTTTTTAAATCCTATGTCTTTTATCCCCAAGCCCATCCTTCTCTATTCTATGATAAGTTTGGAAATCTGCAAATGGCCATTCCTAGACTTCAGGCCAGCTGGCTTTTGTTAGGATGTGCCACTGAAAGGCAATCATAAGGGAAAGGGAGAGTGGACTCTCCTAGACATCCAGTGATTGCTAACCTCCCTGTAGGGGCAGGAAAACACTTTAGCTCCAATGCCTTTTGGAACTTCCAGCCCTGGCTCTGCAGTACACCTCCAGAAATTAAGAGCTAATCTTGTAGCACCCCTCATCAACTCAACATAGATAATATGCCCTCAGAGGTCCAGCTGCCAGCTTGTTGTCTCCCTTAAAGACTCCAATGACCCTGCCTCTGGGTTCCTAAGATCTGGGGACATAATTTCCATTTGTTACTACAATCTTAGGAATAATAGCTGCTTCTTGCATTTACACATATTTGAGTTGCTGCAGGATTCCTTGTATTCTGTTCTTTTAACTCTCTAACACCTGTGTAATCAATACCTTGTATTAAATTGCCTCTCATTGAAATACATATCATGGTTTCTCTTATCCAGGCTGTATCTCAACTGATACAGGTAGACTGAAAACACAGTTTATCTACTCCCTCATAAGATACCAGTAAAATAAAAATAAAAGTTTAAAAAGTCTCAACCTTCAAGGACAAAGAAAACACATGAAAAGATAACAGCAGATGAGCGACATCAACCAAATTTTACAGAATGAAGAACATCTAAAAGGAAGTAACTGATGTAGTAGACCAGAGAAAGCAAAAACCGAGGGACATGTAGTTGCTTGGAGATTACAGGAAGCAAGGCAGTTTAAATTCCAGAACTTTAGAAGAGACTCAGAAATGGGAACTACAGACACCTCTGAGTTGAATTTGCAGAGTGATTCTTAAAAGGGCAAAAAGATTTGAGCCTGCACATGTATGTACAAGTTGCAAATAGATCCCTTCCTCCAGCCAGGATAGCGAGAAGCTGTCTCCCCACTGTAGCTGAACAGATCAATATTGAAAAGGTGAGCCACAGAGGGTCCTCAGAACACACAGCTGAGAGTGAGGGGGGTTGTCCTGACCATAGGGAAATTCAGCAAAAGTCTGCAGTGCAATTCAGCTTGCTTCTCTTATCGTCCCTATTCATTTCCCAGGAAGCTATCAGTAAACATGCACCAGCATAAGAAAGGCATAAATAGTTTCTTTTCTTTTATAATTTATTTATTTATTTTTAATTGATCTCTACATCCAATATAGGGCTCAAACTTACAACCCGAGGATTAAGAGGTGCATGCTTCACTGACTGAGATGCCCCTAATTTCTTAGATACCACACCATCATAAATGACTGAAATTTTTTTAAAAAGTAGATACCATCATTAAAATGAAAAACCAAATTTTATTGCTTTTTATTACCATTCTCAAAAACAGAATGGATAGAATATTTGCAAATCATGTATTAGATAAGGGATTTGTATCAGATGTATAAGAAATTCATAAAAATCAATAAGAAGAATTTAAATAACACAATTTAAAAAATGGAAAAAGGATTGAGGTTAACATTTCTCAAAAAAAAGATATACAAAAGACTAATAATCACTATACAGATGCTCAACATTATTAATCATTAAGAAGATGCAAATCAAAACCACAATGAGATTTCATTTCAGCCTCTTAAGATGGCTATAATCAACAAGATTAATAACAATTGTTATTACAATTGTCAAGAATATAGAAAAATTGGAACCCTCAAATATTAGTGGTAGGAACGTAAAATGGCTCAACTACTATGGATATCAGTTTGGCAGCATTTCAAAAATTTAAACAAAGATGCACCATATGGCCCAGCAATTCCATTCTTATGTATATATCCAATAGAGATGAAAATAGGTACTCTCTCAAATACATGAATACCCATGTTCATAACAGCACTCTTCACAATTGCCAAAAGATAAAAACAGCCCAAATGTCCATCAGTAGATGAGTGGACAAAAAAATTGTGATAGAGACATACAATGAATACTGTACAGCCATAAAAGGCATGAAATACTGATATTACTATGTGAAAGAAGCCAGACACAAAGTCACTTATTATATTATTTTATATTATTCCATTTATATTAAATATCCAAAATAGATATATCATAAACACAGAATGCAGAATGGTGGTTGCCAGAGGCTGAAGGGAGTGGAAACTGGGGAGTCAGTGCTTAACAGGTATGGAGTTTTACTGTGGAGTGATAGAAATGTTCTGGAACTAGATAAAAGGCGAAGTTTGCACAACATAGTGAATGTGCTAAATGCCATTGAATTGTTCACTCTTAGATAGTTAATATTCTGTTATGCGAATTTCACCTGGGTACACATGTTTCTTAAATGTTTAGAAAGACCAAAGTGTAGAGATTATATATGAAGCCAAAAGCCACAAGAGCCAAAGAAATGAATATGATTGTCCCTAGAGTCAGGATGGGTGAGAATTGGACTTCTGTTTTACTTATCTGGCTCAATAAATTATGAAATGCATAACTTTGAAGAAAATAAAATTAAGAACAAATTTTGGTGAAAAAGCCACGTGAAAAAAATTCTTCAAACATGTGGGAATTCAAGCAATACAGTACCCATAAATCCTGGGTTTTGTTTCATGGATGTTTAAATGTTTAATGTAATCCATGTAAATGGTTTTAAAAGTTAAAGCTCAAAGTTTATAATAACAGTTTCCCAATGAGAAATGAGTTACTTACCTCTAGAATCCCTAAAGCATCCTGAGAATTTCCATCAAGGACAGTCTTACAGAAATTAGAAAATAGCTTGATATGCCCTGGAAAATGTAAATGGAGAACTGATGGGATTACTTAGATATGCCACAGCAAAATGTAGCAATTTTAAGAAAGCACCTGCAGTCAGTTGACCTAAGAAAGCAAAATTGCCTGTCTGTGTGAGGTGTTTCAGATAATTTAATATTCCACACTAGCCTTGCCTGGACAGGCATGGTCATGACTGAGGAGCAAGAATCATGCCTTCAGTGCAGAAAATTCATGGAGTCACTTCAAGAAGGATTATGACTCCAGATTATGATTTAATTAACTGGAACATTCCTGAGACAGCAGGGATAACTTTACACAATATTTTCAATTTTGAAATGCACTTTATAACTTAATTGGTCTAACAGCCAGCAGCCCAAATCTTTCATTGGGCTATGACTGTCCCTCCATCAGGCAATCCCACACACACTAATCCTCACACCCTCATAACTCAGGAACACGTGGCACAATTACATTTAAGCCAATTAAGGTGTAAATCTCTTTGCAGCATCCGATCTCCTTTTAGGTATGTTTTAGCAGGAAAACAGCTTGGCGACAGTCAATTTGATGTGCAGATGACCTGGTTGTAACAGGAGAAGCCCTTTCAGTTCCTCAAGTCCACGTTAGTCAGCCTCAGGGGTGGGGTCAGGGAAGGTCCAGGAAGGTGTGTCTTTAGGAGCCGCTTAGGGGAGGAGAAGGAACCCACCAGAGGGTGTCAAGTACAATTGTTATTTGAAAACTCTCAAAACTCTCATGGCAGGGTCATGGGCATCACAGCCAAAGAGGAAAGCAAGCTGAGAACACTGAGGGAAGCTAGACAGCATGTCCAGTCAAGGAGCAAGGCTCGAGTTTGCAGGAACTGGGCAGCAAAGGAGGGGTCAGGGAGCTCAGGAGAGTGGCAGAAGGTAAAGGCACCTGTAAGAGGGAGGCTGAGTGGTGCAGGGAGTAGGGGCCACAGAGTGTGGACTGGTTTTTGCAGTGTTTCCTTTACCCATCCCTTGCCTTCCCTTGCCAGCCTCAATCCCCTTTCCTTCTGAAACCAGAGGAGACCTTCCTGGAGACCATTTTTGAGCTGCTCCATCAATGATGGAGCCCACTGTTAGGCTAGCTTTGGCTCCCTATGGCCAGACTTGATAGAAAGAGACCGTTTTCCAAGCCAACACCAAACGTGCCCTGGCAGCATGTGCTGAAGATGCAAAGTGCCCTCCTCCCATCTCTTCTTCAGGAACCTCCTTCACCAGTCCCTGCATGTTCTAAGCCAGTGGTCCTCATGCTTCAGCCTGCATCAGAAACACCTGAGGTCATCAAACACGAGTGCTGGCCACTCAGTTACTGGTGATGATAATGCTAGTGCACAAACCACATCTTGAAAACTGCTAAATATTCTTCCCCACTCACTGAGCAAGTTCTCCAGCCTTCAGGCTTATTTGATAGAGGAGTTCTTTAACCTCGCCATGCCTCAGTGACCTTATCTGTACAACACGAGTAATAATACCCTCACCTCACAGTATTGTTGAGAGGACTGAGTGAGCTAATACACATAAAGATTTAGAACAAAGCCTGATACATAGTAGGTGCTATACAGTATATGTTCCAAATTATTATAGTGTCTCAAAGTGACAATCCATTTCATAGGATTGGGTATTTAATTGGTGTACTCATGGTGTCTAGTGGGAACCCTGCTAATTTTCTCACAAGAAATGGATCTGGTGCCATTGTTTCTGCCAATATCCCAGCTGACATTTCAATTTAGATGCCAGCTGTACACTTTTCTTCATAGGTGAGTAAATTAATCAGGCAACTTGGAGTCAGAGCCTACCTTCCAAATGCTCTGTGCTGGCACCTGCTCTGTACCTCTCATTACAATTCTCCTCATATATTCCAAGGTCTGGACATTGAACTGAACTGTGCTCCCCTTATCCAGTTTTTCAACTTCACACCAGGCTGGAGAGAACTCAGAGGCTGGCCTATCAAGTCCAGGTGAATTTAGGGGTAACAATAATTTGACTCTGAGTCATGATTTTGTGTCTTTAAATAAACTGTAATTTCTTTGTGCACAAAACAATCCCTTCTTTTACCCCCTGTGCTGTCCAGAAATGTGAGATGGAGGCTTGTCCTGAGGCAGAGAGGTGCTTATGCCTGAATGAATGTATTTGCAGAATGAGGGGGTCAGGTGAGCAGAGCAGACATGAAAACTAAGAGGACGTAGTCAAAGTGCTGATGCTGCCACGCCCTCATGGTCAGCCTCTCACCTTCCTGAGACTCAGTTCCTCACCTGTAAAGTGGAGATGACATCCCTTCCCCAGGCCTCTAGAATACAAGTGGCTGTAAGTACATGACACAGGCACACAGGGTGCTCATTAAAGGTGGGGATCCTTCCAGCATCCAGTGCATGCACCTCCCCAAATGCCATGAAGTGGGACCATGCTGCAGCATGCCTGATCCCAGCACCCAGCACAGTACCTGGCACGTGGGAGAGGCTCAGAAAGTGTGTGCAGAATGGGAGGGAAGAGTTTTCAGCTGAACTGTGGGTGGGCATGTACTCTCTCTGCTGCTGGGGGAAGGAAAATCAGTCATTCTCCTGGCATTCACTGCATTGGCATATTGATTGCTACATAGTAGCTTCTGCTCTCCTGGGCAATTATGTATATAAATTGATCCATTGATGATCTGTTCCAGCATCCTCTCACTTTTCCTGTTAAGCAGACAAATATAAAATTCTAGGCCCATCCTTGCTGAGGGTGGATGCTCTGTGACTAGAGCTCCTTCAGGTGCCGCTGGGAAGGCCAAAACATCACTGCAAATTTATAGTTTTGCTCTGAGCTGTGAAAACTTCTTTCTTCAGGCCTTTGATCTGATTATCGTAGGCAATAGTTCTCAAAGTGTGATCCCTAAAGCAGCAGCATCACCTGGAAATCTGTTAGAAGTGCAAATTATCAGTACCCAGCCCAGATCTACTGTACCTGACACCTGAGGATGGAGTCCACTATTTACGTCTCATGAGCCTTCTAGGTGATTCTAAGGCTAGAGTTTGAGAGCCACTGCTCTGGGCACCTCAGGAAAGACTTAAATTGAAAAGACTTATTGAAGGTGAAGAAATTCAAAGCCAAATACACATGACTTGCTCAAGGTGAATCATTTATTTATTGCTTTATTTATTCATTAATTTGTCAGATACCTCCCAATTGCCTGCTTTGTGCATGACAAAGGGCTAGAAACATGGACTAAGAGTCCCATATTCCAGAGTTCAGAGTGTAGGGGTCAGAACAATTCCCTCAGTATGGACCATTTGGGCATGAGATTATTTAGAGCCAAATTAAGGCCCAAACACTCCCCCTAAAATAATTTATATAAAGGACCTGCTCCAGGAAAGGGGACTATCACTACAGATAACTACATTTTAATATAACCAGGGGAGGTTTACAGGGAGGAGTTTAGCAAAGCTGTGTTTTTAAATCCCTTTGTGTCTCATTGGTTCTGAAGGGGCCAGCAAACTTTAGTTTACCAAAACATACTTTTTTCACCTTCGTGTGAATTCCTTTCCTTCCCTTCAAAGTCCCAGACTTCTCCTTCGTTCAGGATGACGTGTACACCTCATTCTGCCTGACTGTCTTCAGAGACTCGTGTTTATGTGGATTCTCAGTATGTACAAAAGCAAATTTTATTTTCTACAATTAATGTCCTACGTTAATTTAATTTTTGAAGTTTATTTTATTTGTTTTAGGGGAGAGAGAGAGCTTGCATGAGCATGTGCAGGGGGAAGGGGGAGGCAGAGAGAGAGGGAGAGAGAATCCCAAGCAGACTTCATGCTGTCAGCGCAGAGCCTAATGTGATATGGGGCTTGATTTCATGACCATGGGATCCAGCCACTTAACCAACTGAGCCATCCAGGCACCTCATGTCCCATGTCAATTTAATTCTTAGGCCAGCTGGTAGATTGTTAAAGGGCAGAGGAAATGTTTTCTCTCCAACAACAGTCCAGTGAGAGAAAACAGAATTGTGAAAGAGATAATTAAAATCTGCAATGGATTCAGCAAATACTCTCAAAGCCTAGAAAGGCTAGACAGCTTCCCCAGGATAGGATGGTGAACACGGTTACCACATGTACAGCCTTGTGCAAGCTGCGGCTGAGGAGGGACAGTCCCAGGCTAGGCCAGGTGTTATACAGGCACACCCAGGGCTGTGGAAGCAGTGACGCGGCAGGCAGAGCTGACCGGCTAGGAGTGTGAGGCTGGGCTGAACCGTGGTGGATCGGTGACAGTAGGAGGAGACGAAAAGCACCCAATATGTATTATCTGAAACCTGGCATGGCCAAGGATCCACTTGGTCTCAAGCATGCTGATTCCAGGTGTCTTAGGGGTCCAAGTGGAGGTGTGAAGATAGCAACTGGATGTATTGATCTAGAGCCCCAGGGAGAGGTCCACCTAACAATAAGCAGATGAAGGTCTTCATCCCTGAGGGGGCCTGTGGCTCATGAGACCACCCAGACAGGCCTGAGGGAGAGGATGGCACTGGCAAAGGAGAGACGCTCATCTCTAAGGACAGACTTCATGGCTGGATCCCCTCGTCTGCTTGGTTGGTTGTGTCTCTCTAACAAGAGAGAGGAAAGAGAAGACAGGGTATGTTGAAGAGGTGATAATGGGGTGGGGCCAGCCCTCTGCTTCCTCTGCCCAACAGACCCCAGAGTAGGTCTCTCATACACCAGCCCCCCACGCCCCCCCCCAACTATGGGGAAAGGCTGGAGGGTGGACAGGCATTTCAAAAAATGGCTTTGCTCTATGTGGGTCTGGGTGTCAGAGAGCCTTCATCCAAACCTGGCTCTGACCAGGATTTGATTGGTGGCCACTGGGAGAGCCTAGGTGGCCTCCCACAGCCTCATCTTCCTCATTGCAGAAGAGGGACAGTCACACAGTTTTCACTGAGGCCATTGATACCATCCTGCTGTGCACAGCACCTGGCACTGAGCTGGCCCACAAGGGCGATACATATAGTTAGCAGAGGCTAGAGATAAAACCATCTCATATGCTACTCATGTCAGCCCACTGTACAACCACACAAACTCTCACAAATGTGTTCAGTGAACCACACACTGGGAGAGGACCTCAGCTTAATCATCCTTTCCTGGCCCTAATCCAAAATCTCTTAACTGTGAACCACAACAATGCCTGTCGACCTAGGCTTTAATCGGTCGTTCCCTTGAAAAAGAAACCTCTGGATTTTCTCAGGCTCTGGAGTGAGCTAAGCTGGTTTCCCTGGAGAGGCTTATGTGCACCGGGCCCCAGTAAAGCCAGATGTGAATAAAATACCCCCTGCTCTGAGGCACACGCTGGCTGCACGGACACTGCCGGGTTCCCCTCCCCCTCCCCACTGCTGCTGCATGCCCGCACCTCCAGAGGGAAGAAACAACAGCACACATCCCAAAAACCAAAGGACCAAATTGCCTAGTAATGGCTAAACTCCAAAGGAAGCGACATTCAAAACACGAGGCTGTCTCTGCGGAAGAGAGGCTTCCCTCTCAGAGTAACCCCATTAAGAAGCTCTGAAAACGGTCCTCCACGGCTAATTTCAAGGCTGGACTGTAATCAAGCCTGAACATCTAAAACTATATAAATTAACACTCTCATTAGGGCCTTAGTAGCTACAGGCTCTGTGCAAAACAGGCCCATTTAAATGTAAATCTTGACATTCAGCCCAAGACTAGAAAAAGAAATAGTTTCCACACTAAGCACTGGGAAGGAGAATAGAATTAAATATTAATTCTATATGAAGGGAGACCTTTTAATCATGTTTACATTTAGATCATTATGATTCTAGGTCTTTTTTCCTTTATGTAGATTTCTGGATTTTTAATTACCTACCTGAAACCCAGACCTCTCAGACTCTCCCTTATGCAACAGGTAATACAATTACTTATAATTTTGTTAACAGTGGAGCTCCCACAGGGTATCTGGGTAGCTCAATCAGTTAAGTGTTCGAGTCTTGATCTCAGCTCAGGTTTTGATCTCAGGGTTGTGAGTTCAAGCCCCATGTTGGGCCCCATGCTGGGAGTGAAGCCCACTTATAAAAAAAATAAAATAAAATAAAAGTGGAGCTCCCAGCACTGTTAATTGACAGGGATCCTGGGTCACTGAAGATAATCAAGCAGAAATGAAAACATGTAATTCTGGCTGAAAATGAAGAGAAAATCCTGCCCTGTATAAACTGCACTAGTGAGAGAGCTTATGCTCTCTGTAAGACAGTGGAAAGGCTAACATCCCTCATTCCTACATAGTATGTTCTGCAGAAACAGTACTGGAAGAAATGTAGTCATTTCAGCTAAGGGCAATGTATTTCTGTCTCAGCTTTCAGGGCACGAAACCTGGGGTCAAATCCCCACCCTCCCCTAATTAAGTAGGTGACATTCAGTGAGTCATTTAATGCACTGGAGCCTCAGTTTTCTCACCTGCAAAATGGAGTGAGAACACCCTGCTGGCACGATGCTGTAAAGGTTCAGTGTGATGACTCAGGCCAGGGTCTGGGACCCCACGCCCTCACAGAACCTCTCCCGGCTCCCAGCCACCCACTGGCATGGCCACAAAGAGTCAAAAGCAGCCTACCAGAGTGCAGGAGAGGGGACCACATTCTGGCTTTTCTTAGTAGTAACTGTGTGACACTGAGAACATAGCACAACTTCCAACACCCCAGCATCCTGCAAAATAGAGACAGCCTTACCTTCCTGGAGAGTTGAGAGGACAAAATACAAGCTCCCTTTCCTCCCTTCTCCACAAGTTTCCTCACTACATCCACCCTCAAGGACAGCAGGTGCCTGGGAACATCTCTCTGGAAATGTGAGGTAGCAGAACATGGGTTTCCACTCTTCAAGTCATTACTATCTCTTCTTTTTAAGTCTATTTATTTATTTTGAGAGAGAGAGAGAGAGAAACCCAAGCAGAGCAGAACTCAGCAGGACTGAGACACACAAACCATGAGATCATGGCCTGAGCCAAAACCAAGAGCCAGACACTTAACAGACTGAGCCCCCCAGGTGCCCTTGAAAGCATTACTAACTACTTAAAACACATTCCTCTACACACTATGCATAGAGGAAGGACACCCTGTGCATAAACAGAAATAAGACGACCAGCCCAGGATATCCACTGGGGCTCCACGCTATCTATGGGCAAGTCCTCAGGGGGGTGGGCTATACACTCAGTGCCCCACGATGGAGGTAACTGGGTACCTACAAACCAACATGCCTTTAACACTCCATGCACCTCACTCAATACACCCACTCACATAATCCACACCCAGGTTAGTGCGCCCCCTGCCTATCCCCCAGGACGCCTGCATGTCCTTTAAGAATGTCCTTGTGTAAAGACACCATAAGTGTCTCCTTCATTGTATCCATATTTTGATTACTTGCCTATGAACCATGCTGTCCCTCCAGTCACTCACAGACATGTACCCAGGGTTGCCATGTGCTTCTTGTTGCCAGACACTGGCATTAAACTGCAGAGGCCCCAAGGGGATTCCTGAAGATATTTAGAACCCCATCTAGCAGCTCCCAGGCAATCTGAAATTATCAATTTCAGCAAAAGCAACGTGGTATCTAAACGCAACTTTCAAAGTGTTACCTAATGCCCTAGCAGATCCTAAACCCCTCTGCTGCAGAAATTCTGGGCTGCAAGATGAACAAGACCAAGTCTTGCTTTCAATAACCTTACAACCAGTCAAGAGCACAGTTGTCAACAGTCAAGAGAACATCCCAGCACCAGTATCTTCTAGGGTGACACAAGATCTATATTCCCTAGGGCCAGAGTTCAAGTGTCTATATGGCTAGAGAAAGATGAGACAGTGAGATGGGCAGGGACCAAAACCCTAAGCAGGATCCACATCCTAAGATGACAAGCTTAAACTTTATCAGGGCAGTTTTATCTGGAGAGTGACCAATCAGCTTGAATCTTGCTCCAGTGTAGATGTTGGACTTCAGGAGATGGCGTGGAGCAAGAGTCCCCTTAGTAGGGAGGCTGCAGCAGGAGCCCAGGGCCTGGAAGACAACCAGTGATGTCTCGAGAGGAGGAGTGTGAAGGAGAGATGACGGTCATCTGCAGGGTGCTGTTGCAGTTCCGATTAAGCAGAAGCAGGTGCTATGGTGTCTGGGTGTAGGATGCTTACAAGGCATTGAGGACGTGTGAAAAGACAGAGATGAGGCAGGCCAGGCAGGGTAGCCCAGATAGGGGTCTCCCACAGGGAGATCCAGGCAGTCATCTCCATGCCACCACTGACAAGTGGGAGAGAAGCAGGCATGGGGGCACAGGCTCTGAATCTATCCCTGAGCACCTAAGCACCAGGCAGAGAGAGAGGCAGAAAGAGAAGCAGGTGCAGGTGCAGGTGCAGGGTGGTCTGAGGGCCCTGCTGAAGCTGCCTGACATGCAGGCAGAAATTCTCATTTTTATCGATCCCTATTTCCTTCTGGAGTACCTCTAGTAGGCAAGACTAGGTTCATACGTCTTTGGGTCCCTGACATTTAGTGCAGTGTTAACATACAGTAGATGCTCAATAAATATTTGGTGAAAAATCCCGCTGCATCAGGAAAGCCATCTTGGCAGCTTGGAGCCGGGTCCTAAGGCCTGATCTCAGGGCAGGCACAAGGTGCAGTCACACAGCACTTACCTTCCCCACAGCCTGCTTCCTGGTCTCCTACCAGCTCAGTGGAAGTGAAGCCATGCTCCCTATGGCCATGCTCCTGGCACCTCTTGCAGCCCATGGTAGGTTCTTAGTATAGTTTGTTTAATAGCTCAGCAATGAGAAAGAAATATCACAGGCAACACACAAAGCAGTTCTAGTAGTGTGATCCTGAGGATATCATTTAACCACATGCACATCCCTGGCTCTGATCCATGGCTTTTAACGTGTACAATGTTCTAGACATGCTGAAAGGAAGGCAAGAGGCACCTTGAGAAATCTGATTACGATCCTGTTAGTCCACCAATACCTGTGTAGGGTACAGTCTCATGTACTCAGGTAATGACTCCTGAAGAACACCTACTATATGCTCTACTTGCTATGGTCAGGACAGGCTCGGTTATACTGAGGTAGCAACCAGTTCCCAATTTGAGTGGCTTAACAACACCAAGTACACTTTCCATCTGGGCTATGCATCTGTCAGGAGCTGTTTGTTGGGGGCAGTGGTCTGCTCCACATATTCCTTCAGAGACCGAGGGTGAAGGAGGCTCCACCCTTTAGTGGGTGAATCATCTGGAGCACACAGTTCTTGGGTTGCCTCAGAAGCGGCAACTAGCTGCAGCACGAGCACCGACTCTTTGCTGCCTTGTTAGCTCCTGTTCCCACAGCTAGTCGCCTATCCCAGCCTAACTACACAGGGCTGGGACATGTAGGGGACCAGATGGACTGTTTGATGAACCCTGCCTCTGCTCTGGGAGATACTCTTTCCTGGTGAGAAAACCAAGAGGCTCAGAGGAGTTAAGTCCCTCGCCCAAGATCACATCAAAAGTAATGATCACAATCAGGCTGTGTGGCCCCAAAGCCCCTGCTTGTAACCAATACACTGTACTGCCTCTCTCATTGTCTTGACATTGATGTGAATGATTTGGGCCATAAGTTGCTATTTTCCAGACACATACCTAAGTCTATTCCATAGGGAGAAGAGGGGTGGGGAGTGAGCTTGGAGCTGGAGCATAGTCTGGCCAGGACTGGGGGCTGATAGCCAGTGAAAGGAGACAGACTGTAGGACATAACCAGAAGAAGAGAGGTGCCCACACACTAGTATATGTTCCTTACGTGGCTGAGTATCCCCATGTGAAGAGGGCATAAGCTAATGGAGGCTCCTCCTGAAGATGCCCTGAGCCTCTCACAGCACAGAGATCCGTGATGTGGAGCCCTTCCAGCTCTGCAGCAGCTGCGCAGGACAGGCTGCATCCAGCAGAGCCCTGCTGCAGGTTGGCATGAACCCCACAACTCAGGGGAGAGGGTCTCCCCAGGGAATGAAAAGCTAAGCATTACCAGGGAGCTCAGGTCAGGGAATCCCCACAATGTCCCCCTCACAGCACTGAAAATGCCCTGTGTGACTGGCCCCAGTAGATCTAGTGCCTATCACAGGGTCTGGCATGACCATGGTGGCACAATCTGGGTGAGGCATGATGGAAAGATGGGTGGGTGGGCAAAGGGGGATGCTTAGACAGCACCATCAGACCTCCACCTTGCCTGAACTCCCATAGAGCCACAGAGTGTGGCCAGTCCACAGTGTGTGAGAGGCCCACAGAGCCCTGCTCCTTCACACAGGGGATTTCTGGAGTCTTCAAGATGTGTCCTGCTTTTTCAGAAAGCAGAGGAAAACTCCAGCAGTCACTGCAAGGAAAATAAAACAGTCTAGAACAAGAATTCAAAGGAAGCAAGTTCTACTTTGCATATTTGTAGTAAAGGGAATTGCTCCCCATGAAATTATATGGACTCCTCCTTTTATAGCCAATGCGAGATCAAGTTGTGAAATACTGGAAATTTCAAGATTTAATTAAAACCTAGTTCACTGCACTGAAGTTCACTTACAAACTGTTGCAAAGATTAATAGGAGATATCAAACCAAACTATTTGTGCACGACCCGTTGGGTCATAATTTATGAGAACAAGAGGAAAAGAGCAAGATCATTGCCTTAAAATAAATTTACTGCTTCTCTGGCTAAGTAAAATGGAAATCATAAAAACCCTCGGGTCAGCTCCACCACACCAGAAGGAAATGGCAGGCCAGCCAGCGAGGTGACAATCAATCAGCAGGTATTCATCAGGGTGTACTAGATGTTCCGCTATTCTTGCTCAGAGGGGCCCAAGGGAGGGAGAAGGCCCCCTCCTATTCTAGTCATTCCTCACATGACTACTGAAGAGACTGAGGATCAGAGGGACCAAGTGACTTGCCCAGAGTCACATTGCTAGAAGGTGGTAGAGCTGTCATTTGGACCAAGCCATCTAGCTCAGAGTCCATGCTCCTTCCGCCATAACCTGCAGACTCCCTTGTGTTCCATCCTTTCAGGAACCTGACCTTCTAAGTGAGGGAGCATCTCTTGAGGTGCCAAACACCAGACCCAAGCAGGGACACTCAACTCAGAGCTCGAATAACTAGACAGTGGCTCCCAGAAGATTTCTATGTGCTGATCCCTGGAACCCATGAGATCTACCCTATGTGACCGTTAATTTTACCCTATGTGACCGTCAACTTAGCTGAGCTATAGCTTCCAGATATTTGGTCAAACACTGTTGTAGATGTTTCTGTGAAGGTATTTTTAGATGAGATTAACATTTAAACCAGTAGACTTTGAGTAAAGCAGATTACCTTCCATAATGTGAGTGGGCCTCATCCAATCAGTTGAAGGCCTTATGAGCAAAGATTGAGGACCCCCAAGGAAGAAGGAATCCTACCAGCAGATGGCCTTAGGACCTGGGCTGCAGCACCAACTCTGCCCTGAGGTCCAGCCTGCTGGCCCACTCTGCAGATTTTGGACTAGCAGGCTCCAGTTGTATGAGCCATTTGCTTACAGTAAATCCCTTTAGGTAGGTAGGTAGGTAGGTAGGTAGATATACAGACAGACAAATAGATATGGGTGGATGGGTGGATGAATGGATGGCTTGATTGATAGATAAATGGATGATAGATAGATGACAGATAGATAGATGATAGATAGATGATAGATGATAGATAGATGATAGATAGATAGATAAGATAGGAAGAATCTATCCATATAGATATCTATATAGATAATATGCTATTATATTGTGCATAAAGGTTATTATCATATGGAGATCAGCATATGTGTATACATACATATACGTATGTACAAAGATGCTCTGTTTCTCTGGAGAACCCTGGAAATACACACCATATGGCCAAAAAAAGGATTTTGCAGTTACAGTAAGTTAAGGATCTTAGGATGGAGGAGGTCATCTTGGATTTGTCCAGGTGGGGCCAATGCAGTCACAGGGACTTTTACAAGAGGCAGGCAGAGAATGGATCAATGCAGTCAGAAGCCAAAGGGCACCTGCGGCCACCAAAAGAGGCAAGGAGCAGATTGTCCCCTGGAGCCTCTGGAGGGAACATGGCTCTGTTGACATCTTGATTTTGACCCAGTGCTCCTGATTTCAGACTTGTAATATCCAGAGGTATGACAGAATAAATTTCTGTTGCTTTAAGCCAACCTGTTTGTAGGAGTTTATTACAGCAGCCCCATAAAACTAACACACTGGTCACTCTCAGAGGAGGGCAGGGACTCTGGACAGTCTCTGGTGGGGGGTGGGCAGGGTGCCTATTGTTGAGCAAAGGTCAAGGGACACACTGCTTGGTGTACTGCCTCTCCCACCTGCCCCAGCCCCCTGTGAAGTTCCCCTTGGAAAGCGTCCCCTGAGGCCCCACTCTGTCCCTTTTCCTGTCCTGGACAGAGCCAGCCATGGCTACAGCACAAGGGAACACCTGTGCAGCTCTGGGCCTGCCACCCCCACCCCCATCCCACAACAAGCTCAGGGATATTTGCAGGAGGATGGTAAGAGCCGCGGAGACAGGCAGCTAGGGGTGATTTCGCTGTGGCTCAGGCTGGGAAGGGAAAGGGAGTCTTCTCTATATATGTTCATTTTGACAATTATGTCCCAGGTCCCAGGCTCTGGGTAACTGTTCTGCCTTCAATTGACTTGTAGCAAAGAGGAGTCCCAGCTCCCTCTTATGACCACCGCAGAACTCTGACTCTGACTCAGCAGCAGGACCATGGTGGTGAAGAACCAAACCAGCGCCATGACAGGCTTCAGAAGGCCCCAGAGATTAGAAGACCCAAGTCTCTGAGGCCTGACTCAGCAGGCTTGAGCCACCACCCATCCCTGTGTCCGAACCAATCACTGGAGGTTGGGAGGTACCGGACGTTCCGGCCACTATTCTGGCCCACCTTGCTCTAAACTCACCAATCCCTCTGCGCCGTAACAACCTCTGCCGTCACCTTGTCCTATCACGTTGTAGTCCCTGTCCATCACCCCTTTCCCGCCCTAGAGTTAATAAAAACCCTACTCCTTCTTTGTTCGGGGCTCTCAACATGGATTCATTGCGTTGGTGAGGTCTGGGAGCCCGAGCTCAAGCCCATAATAAAGCCCTTTGCCTTTGCATACGTGACTCGGACTCCTTGGTGGTCTTGGGATTTTTGGGGAGATCGCGATCTGGGCATAACAGTGGCACCGGAAGAACTCCAGCCACAGCTGAGTTCAGGGCCCAGCATCCTGGCCTGCTCAGAAACGTCCCCACCCAGACTTGTGCTAACTGCTCAGGACCCCTGCCCCAGTCCTAGGCAGGACACCCCCCCCCACTGAACCCCAGGTGAGCCTGCTCTGAGTGCAGCCTCCAGAAGCAGGAGGTGGAGATGGGGGCGAGGGGAAGTGAGGGTGTAGGAGAGGCACTGTGGTTGACACACACCTGTGCAGAGGACGGTAACGCAGTGACCGCAATCACGGAATGTGGATACAGCATTACAGACTCTGGAGCACTGCACTCTTCCCTCACACTCTGGGATCATTTGCTCAGCATCAGTGATAAGGCATGTAGAGATCTGTCCCTTGTACTGCCTTGATGCTCTGAGGACACACCTGCTGCTCAGCTCATGGCTTCTGACTGCTGCAGTCGTCCAAGGAGCCAGCCAGGCAAGCCTCACTGAGATATAAGGAGAGGAGTGTGACACAGCTGGACGTGAGCCATGTCCACCTGACTTCAGAGACAGCATCCCAAGAGCCGCACTGCCTGCCTTCTGTATCTGAACCCAAATAGGCTTCGAGAATTCTGTGACTTTAGGCAACAGCAAGTCATCTGACGCAGCTGGAGGCAAAGGTGAGCACCAAGCAGAAGTAAGCCCATTCGAGGTCCTGTGCCAACAGCTTCCTAACAGAAAGGGGAAGCCATTAAAAAGCACTCAACAGAGGAGGGGCAGGGTGAGATCTGCCTTGCGAGAGAGGGGCTCACCTCATCCTATGGTCACAGTGGAGTGAGAGAAATGCCCTTCACCGAAGTGCGGTCTGTGGGCGTGCCCATACTGACAGGCTCCCACAGGTCGTCACCTGGCCAAACTGAAAGTCTTAGAGATGTGCACAGAATTTTCATCACAGATTTTCCTGTAAGAACTAAGATGTGCAAATGACCCAAATGTCTGCCCATAGTGGAATAAATGATGGTAGACAGAGGAATAATATACAGCAATGAAAATGGCAAAACTGCAATGACACAAATCAACAGAGGTGAGTCTCATAAGTCGAACGGTGAATGAAAGAAACCAGAGGTGGAAGAAGATGTGTTATTTGTACGGTAGAGAAAGGGCTGCATTTGAGGGAAAGCAGGAGTAGTGATCAGGCGGGGCTTGGGAGCAGGAAAACCTTCTTGGGAATTGAAAATACGATGGGTGACATTTTGTTTAAAAGTACCTTAAAGATTAGAAAATAAAATTAGAGAAATCTCCAAGAAAAGTCAAGATAAATGTAAGAAATTGAAGGCTCAGTGTAGCAGGTTTAGTAATATGAGTTCCTAAAAGAGAAAACAAGTAATGTAAGGGGACAGGTTTTCATCCTAACAATCCCTCTCCTGAGAGAGACTGGCAGAACTCTCCAGGCCCCACAGTCAACAGCTGAAGAAAAGTCGAAAACTGGGCTGGCTTGGGTACAGACTGTTTTTGGTATTGCTCAACTGTAGCAAGGGGTAGGAGGATCTGTGAGAACACAGCTGGGGTGAGCATAAGAGTGGTTCTCAGGGAAAGGTCTGCTGACTGAGGGGTCTATCCCACCCATCCATCCATCCATCCATCCATCCATCCATCCATCCATCCATCCATCCACATACCCATTCATCAAACACAATACAAGTGCCTGCCCGGGGTGAGCCTCTAACATCCAGGCTGAGAATACAATGGTATTCCTGCTCCAGGAAGCTGACAGTCTAATGCCCTGTGGCCACTGTTGCCATTATATGAACGTGCAAACCTCAAGAAAGGTTTCCCGAGCAGCCTAGTTGGAATGAGGAAACACCACAGACTGTAACTGGGAATTTAACAATGCCATGAAAGCTTGAGCTCTTGAATTTCCTGATTTGCAATCACTTTTGCACAGCTGATTCCCTTTAGTTGATGTCTTTGGGGAAAAGGAAATCTAAATACTTCTCAAGCTTCTGTTAGGCTTTACATTTAATTAACTTCACACCTAGGAGCACCTGCACTGTGCACGGAATGTCTCAGAAAGCAGGCAGCTAAAGTGGCAACAGTAACGAGTACAAAATGGAATGCCAAAAAAAAAAAAAACTTTGTGGGAAAATGTTGTTTTTATGAGGCTGAAACACCTGTTTGTGCAATTGGGAAGGCCTGCTCCCCACTCCCTGCGGGGGAGCCCACTGGCACTGATACAAGCCCAAGCCCTTCAGTCACTGGTCCCAGTCTGCCCGACTGACCCAGAACTCCATCACCACCCTCCCCTCCCACCTCGCTGGTTTCCCCTTGCTGGGCGCACCCCCAGGGGCCAGGGCAAGTCTTAGCCCTGCCGAGGAGTCCCACATGCCCTGAGTGGCCATGCCTAAAGCTGAGGTCTGGTGTTAGAAAATTCTGTTTTTATCAGAAAAAAAAAAGTGATATCGTGGCCTCCAATGTCTCAGCACTTGCCTCTTCCTTCACCGATTCAGAGCTTGAAACGAGGAGAAAGGAGCTGTATCCTGGGCTCCCTCAAACCCCAAAGTCTGGCTAACAGGGAAGCCATGCCTACTTTCTCCAGGCCTCATGTGTCCCAGGATCCATCATCAGATCCATGGCTACTATGCCCTCAGGCCTCCCTGCCCACGCTGCTCCCCACTCGGGGGGCAAGTCTCCCAACGGCACAGCTGCTGCACACACTACCCAAAGTGTCTCCTCCTCAGGAGCAAGCTGCACCCCAGAGGAGAGGCCTCTCCCTCGAGCTTAGCCCAGCACAGCCTGATGCCTAGCAACCATGCACTCAGCAATCAAGTGAGTGTCTGTCTCCCTACTTCCCGCAGCAAAGCTAAATCATGACTCTCAAACTGTAGCGAAAGACCAGTTTCGTTAATCTCCAATATAGACTGATACTTTAGCAAAATGCAGTAAAAATAAAATACTAGAAAAATGAAATGACAACAAAGGCACACAAACTAGAAGACCCAAAGTCCTCACTATTATATCCAATAGATGTAAAATTACTGGAACTGCAGCACATGCCTCTGTTCTGCCTCTACCCCCTGGTGAACAGGTGGCCCTGGATGACATTGTCAACACAGTCCCACTTACCCCTGCAGGTGAGCTCCAGGCTGGACCTGACCTGAGCGCCCCCTGCAGGTGAGCTCCAGGCTGGGCCTGGCCTGAGCGTCCCCTCCCCATTCCCTGCCACCTTCTGCCTGCTTACAGCATTCTAAACTCAGCACATTGCAGGTCTGACCAAGCACCCTACACTCCTGAAACAAATTGCTTTTCTGGAAGGATGAAATTAGCTTCTGGAGTAAAGTCTTACTTAAACTTTACTCTTGAAACGGAGTGACTTATGCTCTTTGTAAAAGAAGAAAACCAATGCAGTTTTGGCTTCCCAAGGCAATTAAAATCTCAACTTAGTTACAACCTAGAACAAAAAATAAAAAGTAAATAAATAAATAAAAAACACTGCTAAAGAAAGCCTTTCCTTACTTAGGAAGCTGGTTGGGGAGGGGTGTGCAGCAGGCCTCATGTGTCCTTCCCAGTCCAAAGCACGTCCCCCCAGAGACACTTGGAGAACCCAAGACGCCCCATCTGCTCCCTTCTCACCTATTGCCCCTGCATTCTTGGGCACTGCCTCTGGCGGCCATCGTACTTGGCAGTCAGACCCTAAACAAAGCACTAACCACAGCAGCAGCAGTGAGAAGTCGCACCTTATGGCTTTGGTGTTCTTTCTGCATGAAAGACACAGCCAAGGAGAAGGACAGGGCAGATACAGAGCTGCTGCCACAGTAGTCAGTGCCAGGCACTGAACTGGGTGCGCCTCCCCCACGCCCCTCTGTCTCCCAGACTGAGGGCTCACAGTGAACTGAGCGTCCCTCCCCCACGCCCCTCTGTCTCCCAGGCTGAGGGCATCACAGTGAACTGGGCGACCCTCCCCCACGCCCCTCTGTCTCCCAAGCTGAGGGCTCACAGTGAACTGAGCGTCCCTCCCCCACCTCCCTCTGTCTCCCAGGCTGGGGGCATCACAGTGAACTGGGCGACCCTCCCCCACGCCCCTCTGTCTCCCAAGCTGAGGGCTCACAGTGAACTGAGCGTCCCTCCCCCACCTCCCTCTGTCTCCCAGGCTGGGGGCATCACAGTGAACTGGGCGACCCTCCCCCACGCCCCTCTGTCTCCCAAGCTGAGGGCTCACAGTGAACTGAGCGTCCCTCCCCCACCTCCCTCTGTCTCCCAGGCTGAAGGTGTCCCAGGCTGACACAGAAGGATGGGAGACCCCTGGCCCTTGTCTCACAGAGTCACAAATGAACCTCATGGACAACAGAGAGTGAACAAAGCCATAGATTTTTTTTTCAATGTATTTCCTTTTTTTAAATTTAATTTTTTTTTACAAATAGTTTATCGTCAAGTTGGTTTCCATATAACACCCAGTGCTCATCCCCACAAGCGCCCTCCTCCATGCCTGTCTTCACCCTCCCCCCAACACCCATCAGTCCTCAGTTTGTCCTCAGCATTCAAGAGTCTCTCATGGTTTGCCTCCCTCCCTCTCCCCCACCATTTCTCCCCTTCTTCTCCCCCATGGTCCTCCGTTAAGTTCCTCCTAATCCTCCTATACGTGCAAACATATTTTAACTGTCCTTCTCTGCCTGACTCATTCCGCTCAGCATAACACCCTCAAGGTCCATCTATATTGCTACACAGGACCAGATTTCATTCTTTTTCATTGCCATGTAGTATTCCATCGTATAGATAAACCACATCTTCTTGATCCATTCGTCTGTTGATGGACACTTAGGTTCTTTCCATGTTTTGGCTATTGTTGAGAGTGCTGCTATGAACATTGGGGTACATGTGCTCCTATGCACTCAATAAAATCTTTTTAGATGCAAAGCCATAGATTTTATTGAGTGTAAAATTCTCATGAGTGAGAGGGGTCTAGACTGGATAGCCGTTGTGGATTTCTGTTCCTGGCTTTTTATTGGGACCTTGCCAGAAACTTTGAGAGAGCCCACGCATGACACCTCGCCCAAGAAGGTTCATCCAGAACACATTGATCTCATCCTCTGTTTCCCCAAACTCCACTGCCACCGCCACTTCTTCAGCCTCACACTTGTAGCTGCCTCCTGCCTCCCCGAAGTTCCCTTAACCTTCCCTGCCTCATGGAATCCGTTCCCTACTCAAGGGCACTTTTCCACTCTCAAGTCAGGCAGCCAACTGGAAGGGAGCTGCTGAGGGCTGAGAGCAGAGCAAAGCTTTGGTGGCTTCTCAGGACTGTGAGGGAGAAAACACAGCTCAGGGCCCATGAGAATGAGGTGGCCTGGTGAGCACCAGGGGTGTGATGCCAGGTGTCCCCAAGGGGTTAGTGCCCAAGAAATTGGTCACCTCACAAACACTGACCCCTAGTTCCAAGTTAGTTCAGATTATAGTGATCGTTCCCTGTGCTAACAGCCCACCAGAAACAAATCTTTTCTGGTGGACTATAACCTCAAGTAGATCCTTAAATTATCTCTATGTTTTTATTATACACAATTCTGGACTTCAATTTATTTTTCTCTAGTTTACCCACTTATTTTTAATTCACTGAAAATTATTTTTTTAAGTTTTTATTTAAATTGCAGTTAGTTAACAATGTAATATTAGTTTCAGGTGTACAATATAGTGATTTAACACTTCCATACAACACTTGGTGGTCATCACAAATGCATCCTTAATCCCATCACCTATTTCACCCATGCTCCCACCCACCTCCCCTCTGGTAACCATCAGTTTATTCTCTATAGTTAGAAGTCCATTTCTTGTTTTGCCTCTCTCTCTCTTTTTTTCCCCCTTTGCTCATTTTTTTCTTTCTTTTTTTTTAAATTTATTTGAGAGACAGAGAGCAAGTAGGGAACGGGCAGAGAGAGAAGGAGACACAGAATCTGAAGCAGGTTCCAGGCTCTGAGATGTCAGCACAGAGCCCAACACAGGACTTCAACCCACAAACCATGAGATCATGAGCTGAAGTCAGATGCTTAACTGACTGAGCCACCCAGGTGCCCCTCATTTGTTTTGTTTCTTACATATGAATGAAATCATATCTGTCTTTCTCTGACTTACTTTGCTTAGCATAATACTCTCTAGCTCCATTCACATTGTTGCAAATGGCAAGATTTAATTTTTTTATGCGTGAGTAATTGTATATACATATTATATATATGTATATACCACATCTTTATCTATTTATCATTTGATGGACACTGGGCTGCTTCCATATCTAGGCTATTGTAAATAACGCCGCTATACACATCAGAGTGCATGTATCCCTTTGAATCAGTATTTTTGTGCTCTTTGGGTAAATACCTAGTAGTACAACTGCTGGATCATAGGATAGCTCTATTTTTAACTTTTTGAGAAAACTCCTTACTGTTTTCCAGAGTGGTTGCACCAGTTTGTATTCCCACAAAGTGGCCTTCAATTATTAATCAACCAATCAATCAATTAATTAAAATAAAAGAAATTTAAAAAATTAAAAATTTAAAAAACTGCAAAAAGATGACTTACTGAAGCAAAAGGGGAAAAGAGACATTAGAAGCAGACTACTAGAGATCTGAATATCAAAGTTATCAGAAATGGGTGTTAAAATAGGTATGATTAATATGTTCAATAAACTAAATGACAGGGAATTGTAGCAAAAGAAGTGAAACTTCTAAATTACATTAGAATAATGGAAATAAGAACTTGATAAATGACAGTTTAAACATAACAAAGAAGGAATTCATGAACTGAAAAATGTGTCAGAAAAATACATCTAGACAGAAGCACAGAGGATGGAAAATATGCAAATAGCATACGGATATGAGGGACATGGTGAAGAGTCTTGCATATGTGTAACCATAGTCTCACAGGAAAGGAGAGAGAAATAACCTTCAACAGAACAATAATAAGATTGACAGAAAATCTCTCTCAGAAGCAGTGAAAGCCAGCAAGCATCTTTAAAGTGAGGAAAGAGGGGAACCTGGGTGGCTTAGTCAGGTGAGCATCAGACTTCCGGTCAGGTCAGGTCATGATCACCCAGTCTGTAAGTTCAGGCCCCACTTTGGGCTCACTTCGGTCAGCGCCAAAGCTGTCAGCACAGAGCCCACTTCGGATCCTCTGTCTGTCTGTCTCTCTCTCTGTCTCTCTCTCTGCTCCTTCCCTGCTCATACTCTCCATCTCAAAAATAAATAAACATTTTTTTTAATGTGCAGAAAGAAAACACTGCCAACCTACTCCTCTATACCCTGGGAAAATGTCCTATAAACAAAAGTAAAACAAAGAATTCAAATTAAAACAGAGAATTCATCACCAGGAGACTTGCTTTAAAAGAAATACTAAAGTTATTTGGACAAAAGGATGGAAATGCAGGAATAAAGAGGAATGGGATGGATAAAAAAGAGAAATAAAGGGTAAAAATATGGGGAAATCTAGATGAGTACTGACTATACAAACAAAACAATAATGTAATGTGTGGTTTAAAAAATATAAGGAATATGTATATATGACAAAAATATCACAAAAGTTGGAAGGAATTAAACAAAGTTGAAGTGTTCTAGGGGGTGCCTGGCACACTCGGTCAGTATAACATGCAACTCTTGATCTCAAGGTCTTGAATTCAAGCCCCATTTGGGGTGTAGAGATTACCTTAAAAAATAAAATAAAATGTTTTACAGTCCAGGCATTTTTGGAAAATAGTAAAAAAATACTAATTTAAATTAGACTTAATTAGTCAAAGATGCATGTTGTAATCTTAAGATTAGCCCTTCAAAAATAGTTAAATGTATGACTAACCTGTTAAGAAAGGTAAAAATGTAAATAATAAAAATATAGCTAGTGATTCCAAAAGAAAGTTACAAAGTAAAAAAATTAAGTAATATAGTATAGGTGAGAAAAAAGAAATAAATAAGAATGTGACCAATCTAAGCCCAAAATATATTAGCAATTGAATTAAATGTAAATAGGTTGAAGATCAAAAAGTTGAGCCTTCATAAAAAGAGAAACTACATGTTGATTAGAAGAGATACATTTTAAAGTTAAGGACACAAAAGATTGAGAGTAAAAGAATGGAAAAGATATACATGAAAAACTAACCAAAGAAAAGCTGATGTGAAAGAACTGATTTCAGAAAATGTAGATTTTTAAGTCAAAAAACTTTGAAAACACATCACTAGACATAAACAGGAACATTTTTACATGAATGTAGCACTTCTAAACATGTGTGCACCTAAAAGCATAATTTTAAATTATGTAAAGCAAATATAGATGGAACTGAAAGGAGAAGTAGACAAAGCAGCAATCACAGTGGCAAACTCGAACACCTTTCTCAACAACTGATAGGACAACCAGACAAAAAATTATTGAGAATATAAATGATCTTAACAATACAATGAGCAAACTTTACCTGGTTGACAAATGTAGAAAACTGTACCCAACTGAAGAATGCACATAGTTTCCACGTGTGCTTGAAATATTTATCAAAACTGGCCATATGTTGGTCTATAAAGTAAGTCTCAAGTTCTAGAATTATTCCAAATCAGAAATCTTAGCATTCTAGGGGCACCTGAGTGGCGCAGTTGCTGGAGTGTCCGACCTCGACTCAGGTCATGATCTCATTGTTCGTGGGTTTGAGCCCCACTTTGGGCTCTATGGTCATAGCCCAGAGCCTGGAGCCTGCTTGGGATCCATGCCTCCCTCTCTCTCTTCCCCTCCCCTGCTCACACTGTCTCTCTCTCAAAAATAAAAACATTAACAAAAAAGAAATCTTAGCATTCTAAATAAGAAATCAATAACAAAGATAAATATAAAATCCCCAAATCTTTGGAAGTTAAGGAAAACACTTTTGAATACAAAAATATGACATATCAGGGGCGCCTGGGTGGCTTAGTCGGTTAAGCGTCCGACTTTCGCTTAGGTCGTGATCTCGTGGTTTGTGGGTTCGAGCCCCGCGTCGGGCTCTGTGCTGACTGCCAGCTCAGAGCCTGGAGCCTGTTTCAGAGTCTGTGTCTCCCTCTCTCTCTGACCCTCCCCTGCTCACGCTGTCTCTCTCTCTCTCTCTCCTAGAAATAAATAAAAATATTTAAAAAAAATGACATATCAAAGTTTGTGGGATACAACTAGATTCCAAATTAGTGAGAATTATATCACCACAAATGTGTATATTAGAAGAGATGCTAAAAAATAATTAAGTACCTTCTCAAAAATAAGAAAAAGTTTAAAAAAAAACAAATGAATCCATAAAAAACATTAACGTTGAGAACAGAAATTAAAGAGGACACAAACATAATACAGAAAGTCAACATCACTGAATATTGCTTTTTTAAATTCTAAACTATCTAAACTACTCAAGAAATAAAGAGATAAGACACAAATAACTAATATCAGAAACAAAAACGGAACATCAGTATAGCCTATACAGAAATTTTAAAAATCGGAAAAGAATGGGGCGCCTGGGTGGCTTAGTCGGTTGAGCGTCCGACTTTCGCTTAGGTCATGATCTCGCGGTTCGTGGGTTCGAGCCCCGCGTCGGGCTCTGTGCTGACTGCCAGCTCAGAGCCTGGAGCCTGTTTCAGAGTCTGTGATTCCCTCTCTCTCTGACCCTCCCCTGCTCATGCTGTCTCTCTCTCTCTCTCTCTCCTAGAAATAAATAAAACATTAAAAAAAATTTAAAAAAAAATCGGAAAATAATTTTATAAAAACTTTATGGTATTATGTATGAAATTTTTAATGAACAAATTTTTTGAAAACTGCAATTTGCCAAAACTGATGCTAAAAAAATCTAAATAGATAGAGAACTTTTAAAGATTGAATCATTAACCAAAATCCTTCTCACAAAGATATCACCAGGTCCAAATGACTTTACCAGTAAATTATACTAAGTGTCTAAGAAGAAATGACAAATCTTACATAAACTCTTCTAGGTAGTAGAAAAAAATGGGACATTCCCCAACTCATTTTAACTTTGTTACCAAAATTGGCAAGGGCATTACAGAAAGGAAAATGTCATACCAGAGTCTCTCAAGAACATAGATGCATAAGCCATAAAGAAAATACTAGCAACTTAAATCTAGTGTTATATAAAAAATAGCCAAGTGAGTTTATTTTAAGAAAGCAAGATTTGTTTACAATTAAAATTCAAACAGTGTAATTCAACACAGTATCAGAAGAAAGGAGTAGCTTTTTATTAGTTGCAGGAAAGGCATTTGATAATATTTAACTTCCATTCAGAAAAAAAAAATATTTAACAAACTAGGAGTAGAAGGCAACTTCCTAAATCTAATAAATAGGATCTACTAAAAATCCCTGCAGCACATATCACACCTAAATGGTGAAATACTGAAAACTTAACCTCTAAAATCAGGACCAAGAATCAGGACTGATTACCACTTCTACTTAACATTTTATTGGCAATACTAGCCAATCCCTAAGGCAGATCAAAAATAATAAAAGGTTTAAGAATTGGAAAGGTAGAAATAAAACTATAATGTACATTTCTATATTCCAGCAACAAAAAATAGAAAATGAAACTTAAGAAAAGATACCCACTTATAAAAATGGCCCATAAACACAAAATACCCAAGATTAAATCTAACCAAGTTTGGGCAAGTCCTCTATACAGAACATCACAAAACATTATGGAGGGAAAACATAAAGAGACATAAACAAATGAATGACTGCACTCACAGATTGGAAGTCTCTATAACATATTCATGTCGGTTTCTCCGGATTATCGACAAACTCAGGGCCATCCAGTCAAGATCACAGTCAGTCCTGGCCCTAAGCTCTCAAATCCATGCCTGGGAGCTCCACCTGCCTCCTCACCACAGGCTCAGTCTGACCTGTGGCTTTGGAATCACCTGTGTCCCCAGTCAGGTGTGGTTTATGAGTCCTCAAGCGTTACCTCCACTCGGCAGAGCTGCCTGGCACTCGTGCATGCAGCATCTCATGCACTTCTTGGTCAGCTCCCTACATCTCCAGTTTCCTTTTCATGCTCTGAGATGCTCTGCAGCCTGCAGATACCTGCCCCCACCCTCCAGGGCACACATAGTGTCCAAGTCCACCTTCCTCTGAAACAGGCAGTCTGGAGTGAGATGGGCCCAGGTTCTTGTCTCAGAGCGGCCAGCCCCCAGCTACATAGCCTACATAGCTACATATGGCTGTGTAAGCCATATTTGCCTAAGCCTCCATGCCCTCACACATGATCCTGACATTGCAGGGCTCTCGTGAAGATTAAGTGAGATACAACGCAGACTTCCTGGCTGAGTGAGTATCCAACACATACTAGGGATTCCAACAAAGACAAACAGAAGATGCAGGAAAACATACTTTGCTGGGGCCTTTCACATCTTCCATCTAGGGTGCTGAGTCTAAATGAAAATTCCCTAAGTTGTTTCTGTCCATCCCAAAATAAACTCAGCCTGCTGTGCTTGTCCCTGCAAGCTTCCTCATAGCACAGGTGTTGCAGACATCCTGCCCCAGTACAGCCCACAATAAAGTAAAATGAAGTCTTCATAGTACAAACTGATAGCAGGTCCCACCTACCCAAATAAGATTGATGTTATGTGAGATATGGGTGCCTAATAACTTTATATGATGTCACAATAGTTCTGAAATCCTTCTCTGTTCCTGACCCCAAACCTTCCTTTTGAAACATGCTGGTTAGGTACAGTTTAAGATTTCTAGTGTAATTATCATTTAAGCATCTGCTACTCACTTTACATGCCTCATCTCCAAACTTCATAACAACCTTACAAAATTAGGTATTAACATCTCCATTTCACACATGAAGAAAGTGGTGTTCAGGAAAGGAAGGTGACCTACCCAGGATCACACAGCAAACTATTGCTGGCACTGACTTCACACACAGCTCTCTAACCCCAGTCATGCGAGCTCCCAAAGCCAACAGCTGGGAATGAGTTTCTAGGCCCTCTTTCTACTGAATTCCAGGGATCCCACCACATCCCAGTTAATATGACTTGTCCATAGAAGCATTAACAGGGTGGGATGGAGGTGCATTCTTTGAACAACTTCAGTGGTCACTTCTTACATGGTCTTATGAAGACAAACAGGCTAATACTCATCTTAATCTGGTGCAAGACTGATTTTCACTAGTGATGTGTATGTGGTTAGAGTCAGACACAGAGAAGCTGCAGAAGGTGAAACTTCCAGACATCTCACTACCAAGGTTCTGGGCACTTGGAGAGAGAAAGAATCCCCCAAGCACACTTCATACAGATGTTGTAGAGAGATGTGCATGGCATCCTGACTATGAGAAACTCACTTGTGAGTGAACATGTTAACCTTAAAAATAAAACTGCCAGGTTCGCCTGGGTGGCTCAGTCGGTTAAGACTCTGACTCTTGAATTCAGGTCATGATCTCATGGTTCCTGAGTTTGAGCCCCACATCAGGCTCTATGCTGACAATGTGGAGCCTGCTTGAGATTCTCTCTCCCTTTCTCTTTACCCTTTCCCACCTCTCTCTCTCTCTCTCCCTCTCTCTTTCTCTCTCCCTCTCTTCTTCAAAATAAACTCAAAAATTTTTTCAATAAAAAAATTTAAATAAATAAACTGCCAGGTATTTTACCATCAAAAATGGGTTTATTTAGGAATAGCAGAGAGGTGAAATCCAGAACAAGCTATAGCAAAACCATAGGCAAGTCCACAGGACAAAGGAGAGAACACTTCTTCAACCATTTGCTCAAATATTACCTTCTTCATGGAGTCTATCCCACCTACCCTATTTAAAATTACATGTCCATCCCACCTTCCTGATTTCCCTTACTTGGTCCTTAAGTTTGTGTCTGGTCTTTAACAGTCACTCAACAAATATTTGTTGAATGAATGAATGAATGAATGAATGACTCAACTGTAGGAAATACTTCTCAAGATTTGGCAGAACTAGGAAAATGTTACTGCTTTGGGCAGTGGTGAGCTCCCTGTTTCTAGCTGCAGATTTTTAAGAAAAATTAACAACACACGAAAAGACACTTCCATTTAACCTTGGGTTATTTGTCTTTTCCCAAAACTTCATAAAAGAAACACTAAAAATGTTAATCTTCTTAGAAGGTAATAGAAAAGAGATCATCTGGAATTTATAAAGCATCTTGGTTAATAGGTTCATTTTAATAATAGCTGATCTTTCCATCCACAGAGAGGCTGCTTTGCCAGCTCAGCAAGTCTCCTCCAAGACTTGCCAGGATGTACTTTATGTCTAAGATATAATAAAAATACAGAGGGTGGTTGCCATTCTCGGAGAACAATAACATCATGGCCTAAAACATGGCAAGTCATCTGATTCATCTTATGAACTAATTTTTATAAACTTTCAGCCACTGCTGGACAAGAACTTATCAATACAATTCCCAGTTTACGGAGGAAAAATTTGACCAAGGCATGGGCTGACTCGGTGATGGACTGCTGGTAGCTGCAGACACAGGACCTGGCCCAAGCCTTGTCCAGTAGGTTTGCCTTTACCTGGATGGAACCAAGCTGCTCCCAGACTGGAAGGGCTCAGCCTCCTACGTAGCCAGCCCAATATTGCAGCCTCTACCTGCCTTACCCACTATCATGGCACCCTGTGGTGTATCTTCCTGGATGCCAGCATGGGTCCAGCTGATCCTTAGTTCATTACTTCCTTAGCCATTTAGTTCACTGATCCTTGAAGTGCTCCAGATTGGAACACCTGCAAGCTCGTTTCTTGCCAGGCTTCCCATCCTCAGCTTCTAAAACCTATACTCCAGACCCTGGGATTGTTGGTTTTCTGACTCTGCCCACCTGTTCCACCTCCATGCCATTGTTTATGTGACACTTTCTTCCTGGAGTGTTGTCTCCCACCCCTCAGTTGCCCAAAATTGAGACAGATACAGATATAAACATAAAAGTGTCCTCCCCCACTGAGCAGCATCCTGGCTACCGGACCAGAGGTTTTCTCCATCATTTCCAAGTTCTGGGGAGGGCTTCTGAGCAACTGAATGACAGACTCGTTTTACATAAAATATCTTCAAAAAAATAGTTATCTTCATTCACAGTGGGTCAAAGTGCAAAGGCATAAAGTACCTAGAAGATATAAAATACTGAACAAATGTACTCTTCATTGGCCACAGCTTTGCTTTTCACAAAACCACCCGAGACTGGGCATGCCTCTTACAGACCCCACCCCCACCCCACCATGAAGTGGCCCCTGGGTCCTTGCAACCCTAGACCACAAGGTCACACCAAGCAAATGGCCAGCATTCCACCCTTCCCAGACCCTGCTTTAAAGCATTTTATAGGCTAGCTCTTTTAATCCTCACACAATAATCCTGTGAAAGAGGTCTGTAATTTCCCCATTTTCAGGAGAGAAAACTAACACCCACAGAGCCCCAGCAACTTTCCCAAGGCTATGCACGAGAGAAGTGCAGAGTGCAGACAGCCCAGGCAGTTGGCACCAGTGTCTGAGCACCTAACCACTGCACCACCTGCCCCAGTAAATGCATTCCTTGAGCATACTAGCAAGGACTCATTCTGCCAGCAGACATGCATTAAACACACATTTAGTGTTTATTTATTTTTGAGAGGCAGGGAGAGGCAGAGCATGAGTGGGGGAGGAACAGAGAGAGAGGGAGACAGAATCAGGTTCCAGGCTCTGAGCTGCCAGCACAGGGCCCGACTCGGGGACTGAACTCATAAACTGTGAGATCATGACCCAAGCTGAAGTTAGACACTTAACTGACTAAGCCACCTAGGCACCATGCATTGAACACATTTAAATGGCTCTTGCTGGTTGGTGAACACGTGGATATTTGGGGAGAATAGCACACCATGGAGAGGGCATGGATACTCCCTGTCCTTTCCTCCTAACTCGCTCTATACATCTTTTCCATCTGACTGTTCCTGAGTTATACCTTTTTATAATAATCTGGTGATCTAGTGGCAGATTTGTAGCAGAGTAGCATCCAGAAATCATTGTAATTGTGGCAGTATTTCATGCGATTGTTGGAGAGTATTCTCTGTTCAAGGATTTCAAAACACTTCTCTAATGATTTCTTAGGATCTTCTTTAAGGCAATCATGTCGTCAATGTAAACATTGGACTTGGAGCTTTAAAGATTTTACTGCCAGGGGAGATTCAACATGGCGGAGAAGTAGGGGGACCCAAAGTTCCATCGACCCTCAAACATAGTAGCGTTGAGGCCAAAGGACTTTGAATTCCAAGAATCCAGTCTGCACAGTGACAGAGACATCTCCAAGGACCCATGGGGACAACCTGGTGGGCCAAAGGTGTGTGACTGAGAACTGGGAGAGATAACATGGGCAGTAGGGCAAGGAGGGGAGGAATCTCCTTCTGTGGAGAGACAAAGGGAAGATAAAGAGAGGCTGGCGAAAAGTAGGACTGTATCTGGACAAGAGAAAAACCATGGACCAGGACAAAGATCCAATCTCTGACTGTGGGACTTCCTCTGGACTGGGGCCAGCTGCCCTGTTTGCACACCTGGGGAGGTGGGGAGCCAGCTCCAGGCACAGTAACTAGTTCAGAGGCGCAGTCGGCCATGGGAGTCCAGTCGCCTCCCTGGAGTGTTGTGGGAAGGAATATAACTGTTCAAAGGACAAAGACTGCCTGCAAACACCAGCCAGAAGCCATATATCTGTGGCATGGGGTTGCACTTCCCTGGAACTGGAACACAGAGCAGGGCCCTTTAACACATCAGGGTTTAAATCCCAGCTAAGCACCAGGAAGTCGTGGGAGTCAACAGAGAGGGACAAACAGCCTCATTCAAGACCACGGCACTGTGAGGATGGCGTGAACATAGTGGTTTGGGACACCCAGTCCACAGAGGAGAGACTGGGGTGTCGCCATTTTTCTCTCCATCACCAACCAGGTGGGACTTGAGAGAACCGACAGCAGGCCCACAGTGGAGGCAGGACGCACCTACACCAAATCCCACCCCTCTGCACCGAGTAACTTCGTATCTACTGGAACAGAATTAACGTGGTGAACCAGACAGCCCCTCCTCCAGGCCAGCGCTGTCACTGGTTCCCAGTCACTCAGCAGTTTTGCATTTCCTGATTTAATTTTTGGACAATTCTTATTATATATATTTTTTCTTCCTTTTCTCCTTCTTATTTCTTCTCTCCTCTAGTCTGGTTATTCTGGCTGTTGGTTTATTTAAGCAGACATATTTAATCTATTCTCTTTATATCTCTTCTACATCTCCTTCTTTATTTTCCTCTCTCTCTCTGGTTTAAGCCTTATAGTTTCTCTGTCTGGTCACTTTTATATTCTTTTCTTTATCCACATGCCAGTCATTTCTCTCTTTGCATGGGGATAAGGCCTCTTCCGTCAGCACTGCCCCAACCCCGTTGTTTAGTTGTAGCTGGTGTTTCTGGGTTTTTTTTGTTTTGTTTTGTTTGTTTTTATTTTTTGTTTTTTTATTTGATTTTTTTTTCCTTTCCAGGGCTACTTCAATGAACAAATCAAAGTACACCTGGTGGAGGGTCCAAAACATCATTATGACTAGGGACATAAAGCAACCAAAGTCACAACAACAGAGAGCAAGTAACACACTCCAAAATATACTTCCTAAAGGGCCAGGCCCAGGATGGTGTATAACCTCTCTTTAATATAGTCGTGATCGCAGGTGCAGAGCACATAACAAGCTTTTAAAACACATAAGAGATAGAAAGCTAGCCAAAATGATGAAACGAAAGAATTATGCTAAAAAGAAATTCCAGGAAGAAGAGACAGCTAAAGAACTGATAAAAACAGATATAAACAATATAACTGAACAAGAATTTAGAATAATAGTCATAAGATTAATTGCTAGGCTTGAAAGAAGCATAGAAGACAGCAGAGAATCTATTGCTGCAGAGATTAAGGAACTAAAAAGTCATCATGATGAATTTTAAAATGCTGTAAGTGAGGTTCAAAATAAACTAGCTTTGGTGACACTGAGGATTGAAGAGGCAGAGGGGAGAATAAGTGAAATAGAAAATAAATTATGGAAAAACATGAAGCTGAGAAAAAGAGAGATAAAAAAATTTGAGATCACAAGGGGAGAATTAGAGAACTAAGTGATTCAATGATACGTAATAATATCTGTATCATAGGAGATCCAGAAGAAAAAAAGAAAGAGAAAAGGGTGGAAGGTGTACTTGAATATCACAGCTGAGAACTTCTCCAATCTGGGGAAGGAAACAGACAATAAATCACAAACATTAGCAATCTTATTGGTAAGAATGTGGTAATTGCGGGGGGCTTTAATATTCCACTTACAGCAATGGACAGATCATATAGGCAGGAAAAAAAATGGCCCTGAATGATTCACTGGACCAGATGGACATGACAGACATATTTAGAACTTTTTTTTTCATAGTTTATTTATTTTTGAAAGAGAGAGAGAGACAGAGCATGAGTGGGGAAGGGGCAGGGAGAGAGGGAAACACAGAATCTGAAACAGGCTCCAGGCTCTGAGCTATCAGCACAGAGCCTGATGCGGGGCTCGAACCCATGAACCATGAGATCTGACCTGAGCTGAAGTCGGACGCTTAACCAACTGAGCCACCCAGGTGCCCCTAGAGCTTTTAATCCTAAAGCAGCAGAATACACATTCTTCTTGAGTGTACATGGAACATTCTAAAAGGTAGATCACATACTGGGTCACAAAACAGTCCTCAATAAATATTGAAGAACTGAATCCATACCAAACACATTTTCAGATCATAATGCTATGAAACTTGAAATCAACCACAGTAAAAGGTTTGGAAAACCTCCAAATGCATGGAGGTTAAAGAACAACCTACTAAAGAATGAATGGAACAACCAGGCAATTAAATAAGAAATGTAAAAATATATGGAAACAAATGAAAATAAAAGCACAACAGTCCAAACTGTTTGGGATGCAGCAAAGGCAGTCCTAAGAGGAAAATACATTGCAGTCCAGGCCGATCTCAAGAAACAAGAAAAATCCCAAATACAAAACCTAACAGCACACCAAAGGAACTAAAAGCAGAACAACAAAGAAACACCAAGGCCAGCAGAATAAGAGAAATAATAAAGAGCAGAGCAGAAATAAATAATATAGAATCCAAAACAAAACAGTAGAACAGATCAATGAAAGTAAGGCCTGGTTTTTTGAAAAAAATGAACCAAATTTATAAACCCCTATGCAGACTTCTCAAAAAGAATAAAGAGAGGACCCAAATAGTTAAAATGAGGAATGAAAATGGATTTATCACAACGAATCCCTCAGAAATATATACAATTATCAGAGAATACTATGCAAAATTATATGCCAACAAAATGGATGATCTGAAAGAAATGGACAGATTCCTAGACCCCGCACACGACCAAAATTCAAACGGGAAATAAATAGAAAATTTGAGGGGAGAGGAGGCAAGATGGCAGAGAAGTGGGGAGCTCCATATATTTTACTCACCCCATCTCTCAAACGGAGAAGACCTGAAGTCATAGGAACCCTTACAGAATCCAGGAGTTTGGGAGGAAAAGGAGACAGAGTCTGCTAAGAAAACCTTGTAGCATTGAGTGTGAACTGGGGAAGATAAAATCGGGCTGGGACCTGAGAGACGGAGGGGGTGATCCCCCTTTGCGGGGAGCCTCAGTTAGTCTAGGGGGAAAAAAGGTGGCCGAAATTGCTCAAGACACTGTCCCTGTCGCTGGAAATGAGAAAAACCTCCGCTGGGGACACAGAGGGATCCGGTTTCCTGCTCTCCAGCTGACCCTAGGCGGATGCACTCGTCCCAGGTGATCCCTGGGGAAACTGCTCCCCGTTCGCCAGCTCGACCTGGAGGGGATGTGAGCAGCACCTGAAGCCGCCCCTTTGTGCTTCTGACTCAGCTGGACCCCCGGGGGGAGGTGAGAAACTTGAAACTGCTCTAAGGGACTCGACCACGAGTTTATATTTCGGGTGACATGACACAGAGGGACCCAGTTTCCTGCTGTCCAGCTGATCCTAGGGGAGACGCACTGGTTCGAGGCAACCCCAGGAGAAACTGCTTCTCGCATGTCAGCTCGACCTGGAGGGGACGCGAGCAGCACCTGAAGCTGTGCCTTTGTGCTTCTGGCTCGGCTGGATCCCCTGGAGGGAGGCGAGAGGCTTGAAACTCCTCTGAGTGACTCCCCTGCAAGTTGTATTTTGGGCAATATCAATGGGACACGCAGACTAAGATCTGGAAATGGAGGCCTGGCTTGCGATATAGAGCACAACCCACCTTGGCTACGCCCCTGGCACAGGGATATCACACCCAAAAGAGTAAGTTGCAACGCTTGGTTCGAGAAGGGACTGGGGCACCAACACTTTTCTCCCCACAACCACCAAGGCAGGACCCCCGTGGGACGCACTGGACCAAACCATGCCCATCCCCACTAGAGAGCTGCCCTTTTGGTTTTTTTGTTTGTTTGTTTGTTTTGTTTTGTTTTGTTTTAACCAGAGCTGGGGCAAGACCAACATGCATGCACTGCTCTAATTAATTCTGGACACTGGCTTGCTTAAACAGTCACATTTAATCCATTCTCTAGATGTAAATTCTACACCTCCACCACTACCTTTTTATCTCTTTCTCTCTGGAGTAATCAGAGTATATAGTTTCTCTGAGTAGCCTTATCGTCATTTCTTTTGCCTCCTCTCCAACCCTATTCCCTTCTTTCTCTGAATTAAGCCTCTTAGTCTTTCTGCCTGCTTATTTCATTTCCAATTTCCTTCCTCCCTGCCATGTCATTTCTCTCTTTCTGTATACTCTTCCATCAGCACGGCATACACCCGGCTCTTTATTTGTGGCTGGGAATTCTGGTTCTATGCTTTAGACTGTCCTTTGTCTGTTGGGTTTTTTCTTCTTTCTTTTCTTTTCTACGTTTTTCTTTTTTATGTATTTTTATATTTATTATTTGTCTTCCCTCCTTCCTCTTTTTTTTTTATGTGTCCCTTCCTTTTTTCTTTTTGTTTTTCCCTTTCAGTCTGCAGGTTTGTTGAATTTATCTGTGCGTTTTTGTGACTCTGTACCCTGTGTGTTTGTCTGTCTATTTCCTTTTCCAGGGCTACGTCAAGAAACAAGCCAAACTACACATGATGGAGAGTCCCAAATACTGCTATGAGTAGGAAAACAAAACAACCAAGATCTCAACAAGAGAGACCAAGAGACACCATTCAAAGAACACTTTCTGAACAGACAGGCCCTAGACATTCAAAGAGCCTTTTGGTACAGCAGCACTCAGAGGTGCAGAATGCATAACAAGCTTTTAAAACTAAAAAGATACAGAAAGCTAACCAAAATGACGAAATGGAAGAACTCTCCTCCAAAGAAATTCCAGGAAGAATTGACAGCTAATGAACTGCTCAAAACAGATATAAGCAAAATAACTGAAGAATTTAGAACAATAATCATAAAATTAATCGCTGGACTTGAAACAAGGCATGGAAGACATCAGAGAAACCATTGCCACAAAGACTATGGAACCTAAAAATAGTTGTGATGAATTTAAAAATGTTATAAATGAGACGCAAAATAAAATGGAGAAGTCCAATGCACGGATTGAAGAGGCAGAAAGGAGAATAAGTGATTTAGAAGACACAATTATAGAAAAAGAGGAAGCTGATAAAAACAGAGATAAACTGATCCAGGAACACTAAAGGGGAGTTCGAGAGCTCAGCGATACAATCACACAGAATAATATCCATATCATAGGAATTCCAGAAGAGGAAGAGAGAGGGAAATGCGCTGAGGGGGTTCTTGAAAAATTATAGCAGAGAACTTCCACAATCTGGGGAAGGAAAGAGACCTTGAAATCGAGAAGGCACAGAAAACTCCCTTCAGACGTAACTTGAATCGATCTTCTGCACGACATATCATAGTGAAACTGGCAAAATATAAGGGCAAAGACAGAATTCTGAAAGCAGCTAGGCAGAAAGGGCCCTAACATACAAAGGGAAATCTGTCAGAGTGGTTACAGACCTATCTGCTGAAACTTGGCAGGCCAGGAAGGAATGGCAGGAGATCTTCAATGTGATGAACAGAAAATATATGCAGCCAAGAATCCTCTATCCAGCAAGTCTGTCATTCAGAATAGAAGGACAGATAAGTCTTTCCAAATAAACAAAGATGGAAAGAATTTGTCACCACTAAGCCAGCACTACAAGAAATCCTGAGGGGGACTCTCTGAGGGAAATATTGCAAGGAATGCAAGATACCAGAGACACCACCACAAGCATAAATCCCACAAATGACACAATGACACTAAACCCATATTTTTCAATAATAACACTGAATGTAAATGGACTAAATAACCCAATCAAAAGACATTGTGTAGCAGAATGGATTAAAACAAAAACCATCTATTTGCTGTCTACAAAAAACTCATTTTAGATTGGAGGACAACTTCAGATTGAAAGTAAGGGAAGGGAGAAATATCTATCATGCTACTGGAAGTCAAAAGAAAGCTGGAGTAGCTATACTTATATCAGACAAACTGGACTTTAAAGCAAAGAGAGTAACAAGGGATGAAAAAGGGCATCATATAGTAATTACAGGGTCTATCCATCAGGAAGAGCTAACAAGTATAAATATCTATGGACCAAATATGGAAGTACCTAAATATGTAAAATAATCACAAACAGAAACAATCTTATGCATAGGAATGTGCTAATAGCAGGGGACTTTAATACTCCACTTACAGCAATGGATAGATCAACTAGACAGAAAATCACTAAAGACACAACGGATTGAATGACACATTGGACCAGATGGATCTGACATATATATTTAGAACTCTACATCCTGAGGCTATGGAATTCACTTTCTTCTCAAGTGCGCATGGCACATTCTCCAACATAGATCACATACTGGGACATAAAGCAGCCCTCATATCATGCACACTTTCAGATCACAATGCTATGAAACTTGAAATCAATCACAGGAACAAGTCCAGAAAACCTCCAAAAACATTGAGGTTAAAGAACACCCTACTAAAGAAGAAAGAGGCCAATCAGACAATTAGAGAAGACATTTTAAAACATATGGAAACAAATGAAAATGAAAATACAACAATCCAAACTCTATGGGATGTGGCAAAGGCAATCGTAAGAGGAAAGTACATTGCACTCCAGGCCTATTTCAAGAAATTAGAAAAAGCGCAAGTGCAAAATCTAACAGCTCACCTAAAGGAACAAGAGGGAGAGCAACAAGAGCACCCTCAACCCAATAGGAGAAGAGAAATAATAAAAATCAGGGCAGAAATGAGCAATATAGAAACCAAAGAAACAGTTGGACAGATCAATGAAACCAAGACATGGTTTTTTGAAAACATAAAGAAAATTGACATACCTCTAGCCAGGCTTCTCAAAAAGAAAAGAGAGACCACTCAAATAGACAAAATCATGCATGAAAATGGGCTTATTACAACCAACCCCTAAGAAATATAAGCAATAATCAGGGAATACCATGAAAAACTATATGCCAACAAACTGGACAACTTACTAGAAATGCACAAATTCCTAAACACACACTCACTACCAAATTCACACGGGAAGAGATAGAAAACCTGAACAGACCCATAACCAGTGAGGAAATCGAATCAGTTATCAAAAATCTCCCAACAAATAAGAGTCATGGGCCAGATGGCTTCCCTGGGGAATTCTACCAGACGTTTAAAACAGAATTGATACCCATTCTTCTCAAACTATTCCAAAAAATAGAAATCAAATGAACACTTCCATACTCATTTTATGAAGGCAGCATCCCTTTGATTCCCAAGCCAGATGGAGTCCCAGCAAAAAAGAAGAACTACAGGCCAATATCCTTGATGAATACAAATGCAAAAATCCTCAACAAGATGCTTGCAAATCGAATTCAACAGCACATAAAAAGAATTACCCAGCAAGATCAAGTAGGATTCATTCCTGGATTACAGGGCTAGTTCAATATTCACAAATCAATCAATGGGATACATCATATCAACAAAAAAAAAGGATAAAAATCATATGATCCTGTCAATACATGCAGAAAAAGCATTTGACAAAATATAGCATCCCTTCTTAATAAAGACCCTTGAGAAAGTCGGGATAGAAGAAAGGCATTTAAACATCATAAAAGCCATCTATGGAAGCCCTCAGCTAACATCATCCTCAATGGGGAAAAACTGAGAGCTTTCCCCCTGAGATCAGGAACACGACAGGGATGTCCACTCTCACCACTGTTGTTTAACATAGTGCTGGAAATCCTAGCATCAGCCATCAGACAACAAAAGGAAATCAAAGGCATCAGAATTGGCAAAGAGGAAGTCAAACTTTCACTCTTCGCAGATGACATGATACTCTACATCGAAAACCCGACAGACTCCACCAGAAGCCTACTAGAACTGATCCAAGAATTCAGCCAAGTTGCAGGGTACAAAATCAACGTACAGAAATCGGTTGCATTTTTATACACCAACAATGAAGCAACAGAAAGAGAAATCAAGAAACTGATCCCATTCACAATTGCACAAAAAACCATAAAATACCTAGGAATAAACCTAACCAAGGATACAAGAGATCTGTATGATGAAAACTATAGAAAACTTATGAAGGAAATTGAAGAAGACACAAAGAAATGGAAAAACATTCCATGCTCATGGATAGGAAGAATAAAAATATTGTTAAAATGTCATTACTACCCAGAGCAATCTACACATTCAATGCAATCCTAATCAAAATGGCACCAGCATTCTTCTCAAAGCTAAAAAACTATCCTAAAATTTGTATGGAACCACAAAAGATCCCAAATAGCCAAAGTAATATAGAAGAAGAAACCAAAACGGGAAGCATCACGATCCCAGATTTTAGCCTCTACTACAAAGCTGTCATCATCAAGACAGTATGGTATTGGCACAAAAACAGACACATAGACCAATGCAATAGAATTGAGAACTCAGATTTAGACCCAAAAATATACAGCCAACTAATCTTTGACAAAGCAGGAAAGAGTATCCAATGGAAAAAAGACAGCCTTTTTAACAGATGGTGTTGGGAGAACTGGACAGCAACATGCAGAAGAATGAAACTAGATCATTTTCTCACACCATGCACAAAAATAAACTCAAAATGGATAAAGGACCTGAACGTGAGACAGGAAACTATCAAAACCCTAGAGGAGAAAGCAGGAAACAACCTCCTTGACCTCCACCGCAGCAACTTCTTACTTGACACATCCCCAAAAGCAAGGGAATCAAGAGCAAAAATAAATGATTGGGACCTCATCAAGATTAAAAGCTTCTGCACAGCCAAGGAAACAACCCAGAAAATTAATAGGCAACCAACGGAATGGGAAAAGATAGTTGCAAATGACATATCAGATAAAGGGTTAATATCCAAAATCGGTAAGGAACTCACCAAACTCCATACCCGAAAAAGAAACAATCCAGTGAAGAAATGATCAGAAGATATGAACAGACACTTCTCCAAAGAGGATATGCAGATGGCCAACAGACACATGAAACAATGCTCAGCATTTCCTCAGGGAAATACAAATCAAAACCACACTGAGATACCACCTCACGCCAGTCAGAGTGGCTAAAATGAACAAATCAGAGAACTCTAGATGCTGGCGAGGATGTGGAGAAACGGGCACCCTCCTACACTGTTGGTGGGAATGTAAACTGGTGCGGCCGCTTGGAAAACAGTGTGGAGGTTCCTCAAAACATTAACAGTAGAACTTCCCTAGGACCCAGCAATAGCACTGCTAGGAATTTACCCAAGGGATATAGGAGTGCTCATACATAGGGGCACATGTACCCCAAATTTCATAGCAGCACTCTCAACAATAGCCAAAACATGGAAAGAGCCTAAGTGTCCATCAACGGACGAATGGATCAAGAAGATGTGGTATATTTCTACAATGGAATACTACATGGCAATGAGAAATAATGAAATCTGGCCATG